>NW_022589716.1:27593647-28149787 GCF_004348235.1 Phoca vitulina
TGGCACGGGGCACGGACCCGGCGGGCGGGGGACCGACGGCCGGCCGGCCTGGGGGAGGGCAGAGCTGCAGCCGGGCACGGATTAGCGGTCTCTGGGGGTCGGGGAACGGAGGACCGGTCAGAGAGAGGGCTGGTTCTGCAGCCAGACGGGACGGAGGCCGGTGAGATGGACGGGCGGGTTCCGGAAAGACGGAGGGATGGACGGACGGACCAGTGGATGGAGTTTCAGACGCACATGGTGGGAGCGGAGGACGGGTGCATGGAAATACCAGCAGTCTGAAGGATGGGTGGGAAAACTGGCAGATGGTTGGAGGAGGATCGAGGGACGGAAGGGCAGATGGAAGCGCAGTTGGATGTGACAGAGAGATGGCAAGGGGAACCGCTGGCCAAATGGATGAAGAGACTGGAATGTCCAAGAGTGCCCGAAGGGAGGGCCAGACAGACCCAAGCCAGGAACCACTGACTTGGGCATGCGTTTGTGATAGGTCAGTGTTGCATTCCTCACGGTGAGCACATTTCCTAACTCAGCTAATTTTAAGGGAACACAGCTCCCATTCCACCCTTTCCAGAGCCACCATATGCCTATAGTAAGGGACCAAGTCTGGCCCAAAGTATGGCCAAGTTCAGAGGAAGGTTCACGAAGTCAGCCTAAGTCTCCAGACTTGCCCCAAAGCACCTGCAAAGAAGGAAACCAGGCACTCTTGAACACAGAACCCTCTGCTTTCTGAACTTCTGAAGGCACAGGGAACCCCTGTGGCCATAAGATTCCTGGGTCCAAAGTAAGAGGAATCCTCCTGGCACAACTCCTTGGGGGCTATGAACGCATGTCGTAAGTGGCATGGGCATGAATACCCTCTCGAAGCTCCAATTTTGGTTAGTCCCTCCCTGGCCTTTAACAGCTGTGGATGTAGAGTTCCATCTTCTCACAGATTTTCTACCTGGCCTAGCATATGTTCTGCTCTTAGCTTGAGCATTCACTGGGATGGACTAGAACAGGAGCTGTAAGACCAGATAGGTTCAGGGATTGTAAATGCCTATTATCAATCCCAAGATAGGTGCCTTCCCTAAAAGGTATTCAAGTTCAGATAAAATGACAAGCTAAATGAGACCAATGCTTTGTGATCCCTGCTTCAAACATAATCTGTATACAACCTATGAGGCTGAAAGCAGTGACATATTTATAAAATCCTTCTGGCTCTGAGATCCTGGGGCTCCTTTTGGTTAGATGCAGGGTTTTTTGTTTAATTTCTCCTTTTATTTTTTCAAGAAAAGGCATATATGGTATTGCTTAGGCTGTTCTGAGTGTATTAATTCATTTAATCCTCACAACAATCCAATGAGGCAGGTACTATTTTATGGATTTATCCATTTTATGGATGAGGAATGCAGAAGTTAAATTAATCCCAAGGTCACACAGCGAATAAGTGATAGAACCAGGATTTGAACACACGTATTCAGACTCCAGAGTCTAGGTTTTTAACTGCCAGGCTCTACTGCCTCTCTACCTGGAGAATGAACAGGTCTACATACTAAAAATAAGGCAGTGAATAGTAAGTCTCCCTCCCTCCCAAGGCTATCAATCTTCCTGCCCAGAGGAAACGACTGTTAACAGTTTCCTTCCGGAAAAAATGCAAGTAGGCACATAAAAGCATATATCTAGATACAGAAATTGTATCCCTATCAATATCTTTTATAAGAGAAACAGAAGCATTTTATACCATTGCTGCACTTCCTTATCTACTTAACATTATATATTTGAAGATTTTTTTCCATATCAAAACATATACCTCTACTTCAAGGGCCGCAAAATAATCCATTGTAAAGAAATAACATAATTTAATTCACTAGCCCTCAAGACTTCCATGGTTTAGTCATTCTCTTTTATAAATAATGCTACCATAAGCATTTTTATATTCAGTGTCTTTCTTCAGCTGCACAAGTTTACTTCAGAATAAGTTTGGAGAAGTAGAATTTTGGTCTGCATTAAAAAATTTGACCCATATTGCTAAATTACTGTGCAAAGCGGTTAAATGAATTTATATATAACTGATTTAGAAATAAGGGTTGATTCTGAAGTTATGTTTATTAAATGATATTTATCTTCATAAAATTCTAAGATAGGAAGGGACTTTTTGCTTTCTAATTAGATTAGAACTCGTCAAACTGTCTAGTCTAGCTTCTTCCTCTGTCCTTCAACAATACTGTCAACAACACAGGGTTATTTAAAAAAGTTTTATGTGCAGTTTCTAAAAGAGAGTAAGCACCACATGATAAATTACTTTCAGAATTTAGAACAAGGAACAGTCTGGCAATTTTTCTTTATTGAATAACAATTATGTACCTCCCTCTCTTTTTGCTTTGGCTTCCAGGATGCTCAGAATTACATCTGATGCTTAATTAGAACACTGATGATAACCAATGAAGCAGCATCACTATTTTTATATTAACCTACTCCTATTTTTATTTTAATGACCTAATTGCACATAGGCATCTTATACTGTGAAGCCCTCAGATCTATTTTGGAAGGAGATGATGTACAAAAGGACAAAAGTTAAATGACCTTAAGATTAATAAAACAGCCCAGGCAACATGGCTACGATGAGAGGCAAGCAGAGAATAATGGGCCTAATTTTCATCCCCTTCCTGTTTGAAATGTGTAAGAGACTTAACTATTGTTACTGCTCTTCAGACTCATCCTTAGAAGATAAAAAAAAAAAAAAAATTGGGAAAATTCTCCTTCTCTTCTCCACTTTGCAACTGGACAGCAAGAATTAGAAATACAGGATAAAAAGGAAATGTGGAGATTATCTAAGCAAACCCCCCATTTTACCAATGAGGAAACTGAGGCCCAGACAGGTGAGGTGACTTACCTGAGGCCACAGTTCTGGGAAATGACAGAGGCAGGACTAGAACGTGAGTAGCTTGAGATCCAGGCCAACGTGCTCTCCCACTGTGTAACGTGCACCTCAGACGACTTGGGGTAGCAGGAGGGAGGAAGAGAAGGTGACCCCACAGCCCCTAGCAAGGAAAACAACAAAAAGGACTTGAGGCATTCATAAATAATTAAGCAATTAGCTGCAGCAGCTACTCCCCTCCCCTCTAGGATCCAGTCGCCAAGGCAACTTGGGCAGGGTGCCTGCTGGTCGCCTAGTAACAATGTGCTCTGCTCCCTTGACATGCTCCCTAGGCATCAAAGGATTTGCGAGCTGGGAAGAGCCTTAGACGGGGGTCCCTATTCCAACACCTTCATTTTCCATATGGGGAAATGGAGGCTCAGAGAAGCCGAGTAACCTGCCCAAGGTCACACAGCTACTCAGAGGCACAGCTAGGCTCCATTTCCAGTTGATTTCCATTGCACTAGGGCTGCCTTGGGGGACGCTAAAGATGGAGGAGAGGAGATCTTTCCACAGTTCCTAGAAGAATGAGAAAGTAAGAGCGAGCCAGCCCGCAAGCAAGAGACAGAGACCTTGAGCTCTCATATGCAATTAGCAGGAGCTGGTAATCCCATCAGCCCAACTTCCATCATCACCATGGCAACATGGGTGAGGCGGGTACTGGTTGCCTAGGAACGAGTGGTCCTCTCTCTTCACTCTCATCCAGCTCCCTGGGAGTCACAGGAATAGTAGAATATTGGAGCTGGAAGGGAAGGCAGGGATCCTAACTCTGTCTCCTCCTTTGACTAATGAGGAAGCTGAGGTGTGGGGGCACTGTGCGAGGTCACACAGCCACATGGCTAGTTAGTGACAGGGACTCATTGTTAGCCGGCCAGCCTTTCTTGAATTCCCTCCATTTGCTGCCTCTGTCATAGCACTGTGGGATGGAAAACTTCACTCAGTAAAGTCAAAGCACAGGAGGGGAATGGCTGGCAGTCCCCTGGCGGCACTTCTACCACCTGTCTAAATGGCAGCACACGAGGCTCGCACACAAAGCAGACGAGAGGTACCATGCGTGGTAGCTAAATGCAGTGTCTCTCAAGTCAGCAAACCTGAGTAAAAACCCAGCAGCTCTCCCCAGACCCGGTAAGCTTCTTGTCCCTCTATGGCTCAGTCTTTACATCTGAGAAATGGGCATCTTGACATTCCCTGCCTCTTAAGTCATCATTAGGAGTAAATGAGAAAACATGCATGTCAAGTGCCTGGTGTATAGGAAAGGTGCACTAAATGTTAGGTCCTCATTTATTCTACATTCAATAAATATTTACTGTGTATCTGCTATACAAGTGCCATTGTTCTAGGCTCTTGAAATTCATTAGTGAGCAATACAGACAAAAGAAATCCCTGGCTCAGTGAGCTTATTTTCCAGTGGAATGAATATATATATATGTGTGTGTATATATATATATATATACATATATATATATATGAATGAATATATATATAAACACAAACACTTAAATATATATGTATATACATATATATGCATTACATATATATTTAAATGTTTGCTGAATGGGCGGAGGAACTCATTGCCAATATGCTATGTTTATGTTACCAGGCTCCTTCTCTAAGACTGAGAAGTTTCCTGTTTACAGGGTGTGATGCTATAAATATGCAGGCCTGTCTTGTATGTGGGAACTCCCGGTTTCCTTTCTTTTAAAAACTCAGAATAAAAAGGAAAGCAGTGGCCGCTAGATGGCAGACCTCAGTCTCTCTAGATTCAGGGGACAGTGAGGCCCAGGCCCTGCAGAAGCTTCCAGCAAAGGCAGGTGTGGCAGTGGTCAGTCCCAGGAGGGGCCCGGAGGAGGGGGGGAGGTTTGAAACACCTCTGGGGCACTGAGGGTGTCGGGGGAGGCTATAAGAGTTATTGCTTTAGTGAGACCGAACCCTGCTTTAACCAAGATCCTGCCAGGAGTAAGCTGTGTGACCTTGGTAAGTTATTAACCTTGCTGAATGCCAGATTCCTCACTCGGAACATGGAGATAACAAGAGCTCCCTCCATAGGCTGCTTTGAGGGATGTATGAGAAAACATGTTTATACACCTTGCAAGCCACACACAGGAAAAGTTATTTGTCTAGAATCTAAAAGACCCCTGAGGGTCTAGTTCAGAGCTGCAAGTGCAAGGGAAAGGGGTAAGCGAAACAGCATTTGTTGAGTATTTGTAATGAGGAGCCTGAAGTCCTCCCAACCACTGAGCCTGGAAAATGTGACATCAAGGTTCAGTGGACCCACCCTCCACATCTAATCCACCTATCAGCCACAGAGTCCTGGTTTTGCTCCTCCTGCAGCCCCTGCATTGGTCTTCCTCCTTTATTCCCACCAATAACACCGACTCCCAGTCCTCACCTCCTGAGTTCCGGCCAATCGCGACATGCTTCTGACCAGGCTCCCTGCTTCCAGCCCTTGCCCCTCCAACCCGGTGCCAGACAGTAGTCTCAGCAGTTGTCTCCCAGCACCAATTCAATCATGCCTAACATGCTTCGCCAGCTTCCTATTGCTCTCACCATCTCTTTCTGGTTGCAAACAGGGCTCAGTATCTTCTGCACGCTTCCTGCCTTTCCAACCACATGGCTGCACTCTCCCCGGTTCCTTACAGCTTCTCTGCAGCCTTGAGGCATCTACACAAGCTGTTTCCTCTGCTGAACCGCCCATCTCTCCTCTGCATGACTAGCTTCTTCTCCCACTCAGGCCTCCTGGGCAAGAGCTTCCCAACCATCCGGCTCCAGAGCAGGTCCTCATCCCCACTGATGATTTCCCTAACGCGCGTCATAGCTGCACGAATCTACTGTCCATCTCCCACCCTAGAATATCCGGTCCAAGAGGACCAGGACCCTTGGTTTCCCTGGTACCCAGCCTAGGTCTGGCCACATGGATGGCATGCCCCCAAGATTTGTGAAGGAAAAGAACTGGGTATACAACAGCTGTTGATTGAAAGGAACAGTCAGTGAATTTGTTTCCCAATTTCTAGTCTTTCTCCTCTGCTAGTTTATCCTTTTGGAGGATGGTATATTACTCTTCCTAAAAAGCACCTTTTCCCTGCTACTTTGCTCAACTTATATGGCTGCCTCTCTCCCACAAGCTGAAGTCTGAAATCTCCAGTCTAGCATTTGCAATCTTCCCACTCAACCCACCCTTCCAAATACATCTGGGGATGGCTTTCCTCCTCCTCCAGCAACAGCCCACCCCCTATCTGCCAAAGGAAAGTCTCTATACTCTGAACTCCGTTTACTCCAGTGGATTTTTTGTAACAGCCTTCCAACTTCCCCCTTTCCTCTATAAGAGAGCATTCCTCTCCTTTGTTCTCTGGACTTGCCAATGGTTTGGCCATAGCTTGCTTGTCCTGGGTTCCAATTCTCTGCTATTTCTGAATAAATAACTGGAGGTTTTATTTCTAAGGTTAACATAACCCACTCCTACTGCTGGCATTCAAATTGTTACCAAGGGTTGTCCCCATTACGTGCAACCGTGCAATCAATATACTCTGCAAATCACTGGCTCCCTATCATAGACTAGTTATTAATGCTCCCCTGGCCTATCAATCAACCAAAGATGTGAGGATGCTCAGGTCAGAGAATGGACCTGAAAAGGAAGGCCAGCAGGCTTCAACTTGGTCTTTGGAAATTTTTTAAAGGGAGGAAGAGATGGTCAGTAGAAGGGCAATGTGATCAGGGGAAATCCCCCGAATGTGTGTTTGAGCCCACACTTAACAGCTGTGTGATCTGAGACAAATCAATCAACCTCTCTTTTTCCTCAACTGAAAAATGAGTGTACTATTAATACTGGGTTCGCAGTGCTGCCTGGAGATGAGGCCCCGCATGAGCCATAAAATGCCACACAATTACTGGTTCTTGTTTCCTTATTACAATTCCTGGCAGAGATAACACTAGGCTACTTGAATACAGGTGTTCTCCTTTGCACTCTTCGGAGCTTTAGAGAAGAGTGTATAGAACCATCCATCCCTGTTTGTGTGAGACTGCCCTGATTTCAGCAACATACATCCTAGAAAACCCCTCCTCAGTCCTGGGCAATCTGGAATGGTTGATCATGCCAGGAGCATGTCCACAGAGCACTTGGTGGCCTGCATCCATCCACGAGGCCTCCAATCCCCCACTGCAAGGTAACCGTTGCTTGCATGGTGGGATAAGTCAGCAGCAAGCTGGTTACTTCTTCATAGCTAAGAAATTCTTCAGGGATAAGATTTGATTTTGAGCTTTCACTTATGGCTCAGAAATCACTTAGGGGAACATTGTGCAAGCCTGTACTCTTGAGAAAGGGCACTGTGCCTTCCAAAGCTTTATTTTTAAGCTTAAATAATCACATCATATTATGGCATAAGAAATCATCATACAGAAAATATCAACTTACTGAGCAAAATATTAGGAGGTGATGAGTCACGTTACAAAATGACCACGTATACCTTATTTCTGGTATTAGTTTAAGCTCCTTGTGTGTGTGTAGCGGGGCATGAGAGGTCACCTTTGTGTTCCTCACAGAGTATTTTAAGATTGCTCATGTAGTGAATATTCAATAAATATCTGGATAATGAATCCCTCTATGATTAAAACATTCATTAAAGTGAATATTAAAATATTTTATAAGTCATTTACTTCCTAGGAGCTGAGTCCTCTAAAATTTGAGAAGCTATTATCAGTTGATGGGCAATTAGAAAAGGAAAATAAAGCAAGTTTGGAATAAAGCCACATTATTTGTTTTCCAAAAAATAAAATTATAATTGCATAAAATTTTCAGAACTGCAACTACTGAGCAAAGTGCTACATTAGGAATCATGAAGATGCTTGCAAACAGAATTTTAGGCCAAAGAAATCTCTGTGGCTACTTAATCTCTTTCCTTTTACCAAGTGCTAGAATTGCATACTCCCAATACAGAAAGATATTGTCATTTTTTTCCTTCTTTCCTGTTGGCTTTCATTTTTTACATATTATGCACATAATATTAAGTTGCATGTTATGGTATATCTTTAAAAGTTCCTTAGTATTGGGGCACCAGGCTGGTTCAGTTGGAAGAGCATGAGACTCTTGATCTCAGGATCATGGGTTTGAGCACCACGTTGGGTGTAGAGATTGCTTAAATAAATATAAAAATAAAGAAATAGGGGCACCTGGGTGGCTCAGTCACTTAAGCGTCTGCCTTTGTCTCAGGTCATGATCCCAGGGTCCTAGAATCAAGCCCCACATGGGGCTTCCCATTCAGTGGGCTCCCTGCTCAGCGGGGAGTCTGCTTCTCCCTCTGCCCCTCCCTCCACCACTCAGGGTCCCTCTGGCTCGCTCTGTTCTCTCTCTCTCAAATACAATAAAAATTTTTTAAAATGTGGCTTCTAATGGGGGTTATGATAAACTGGTACCCGACACACCACTGTGCACACGTGTTTTGGGTTACAAATATTTATCATCATTGAGCACGATCTTGGAGATAGCTAAGAATCACTTTTGCCCTTTCAAAACCTTCCAGGTCCCTCAGAACTAAACTCTGAATTATCCTACTTGGAGTTAACGCTCTATCATTCCTAAAATGCCCAAGGGTCATACTTTCTTGCCTCATGGACTAAAATATTTCATATAACATTAAAACATCATATTGTCCATAAAATACACTACTATCTTTCTCATGTTTTGCACAAGCATAGTTAATGATGCAAATAATTTCCTATCTTTCATTCTGAGGGAAAATCATTAATAAAACCATACTCCTTGCAAGAAGCGAAATTCAGCACTAAGAGGGCACAGACCACCCATAAAGGCAAGACATAAGTTCGCAGTGAGGAAACAAGCCTAATGATTATAGTGTCCAGATGGAAATGAGTAACTGAATCATTCTCTGTCAAATCAAATAGCATCTTAATAAGTTGTTGCATCATCCTGTTGATTTAATTTAACTGGAAGATATCAGAAAATGAGTACAACCTGCAACAGTATCATTTCCTGGGCTCATTAGCATTTGGCCTGGGAACCCTCTCCTTTTGTTCTGAAGGTGGAGTTACCCCCCAAATGATCTTTGGGTTTCTTTCCTTCAAAAGCAGCCCACATTAAAAAGAGAAATACCCCCAAACTGGAATTAAATTATTGGAATTAAAAAACTGGAATCCCAGTGTTTGGCCAAATCTTTTATCAAAGAAAGAATTCAAACACTCCTTTTCCCAGGCAAGCTGGTAAGTACAAGTTGTCATGGAAACAGGATGTATTCAAATTATACGAGAAATGACGTTCTTCATCTAACTAGAAGAAGAACTTCATCGCCTCTAAATGGGGAGAAATTGTTGTAGCTGAAATCCATTATATTTCTTTCAAATCTGCATTAAAAACAATCATTTCCTTTATTTTATATAGGAATACACAGACTCAAAACCTCACTCTCATGAAAGGGAGAATTAAAATTACTTGCAAAGGAACTGGTGCGTAAATAAAAAGACATAAAATGAAAATGAATCCCATGATATAAATCTACTGACGCATAGTGAAGGGGTGGGAGAATGGAAATATAATACATCCTTCACCGGCAATGGGACATATTTTTCCTCAGTAGCATTAGTGACTATTTTTTATAGGATGATCTAGGCCAGAATAGTTTTCTAGAAGTTAGAGTGGTTTGCTACTAGGTGTATCGTCACTGCTGCTGATTAGAGCAGAGGCCCTTGTTAATCTACACATGCCTATGGAAGACACAGAAGAAAGGCAATGCTGTGCTGAACAGGTATTTCCCACTACTTAATAAGGCAATTATTAAGAAACACATGGCATAAGCTAATTTTGCAGGGAGGGATTTACAGCATGGAAGCCCCATGAGGCCACAGTTGTACCTAAGAGGCAGCCTGAAATTCTTTTGGGATCAAGGTAGTCCTGGGGAAACCTTTTAATTTTTTTCAGGTGAAGATAATTTCTCTACTTCCCTCAAAAAAGAGAAAACAGATTTTTTATTTTTGCAGCCAAGAATGCTGAGGTGTCAAGAAAACCCTTATAGCACTGAAGACAATAATAATTCAAATTAAAATGCCAACAGCTCCAAAATAAACAAAGAACTCTTAAAATTCAACAAGAAGAAAATGAACGGACTAATTTTAAAATGGGCAATGATCTGAACAGACAGCTCACCAAAGAAAATATACAGATGGCAAATAAGCATATGAAAAGATGCTTCACATCATCTGTCATTAGGAAGCTGAAAATTAAAACAATGAGATTCCATATACACCTATTAGAGTGACCAAAATCCAAAACACTGACAACAGCAAATGCTGATGAGGATGTGGAGCAATAGAAACTCTAATCACACGGGTGGGAATGCAAAATGGTATAGCCACTTCGGAGGACAATTTGGCAGTTTCCTATAAAACTAAACATACGCTTACCATACAATCCAGCAATACAGCTACCTGGTATTTACTCAAAGTAGTTGAAAACGTATTCATACAAAAGTATGCACCCAGACATTTATGGCAGCTTTATTCACAATTGCCAAAATATGGAAGCAACCAAGATGTCCTTCAGTAGGTAAGTGGGTAAATGGAAATGGTATGTCCGTTAATTGGAATTGTATTCAGTGATAAAAAAGAAATGGATTACCAAGCCATGAAAAGACACGAGGAAGCTTAAATGAATATTACTAAGTGAAAGAAGTTGATCTGAAAAGGCCCTATACCGTATCAGTCAAAATATATGATACTCTGGAAACGGCAAACCTATGGAGAGAGTAAAAGGATGAGGGGTTGCCAAGGGTTAGGGGAAGGGAGAATGAACAGACAAAGCAAAGGGGATTTTTTAGGGCAGTGAAACTGTTTTGTAAGATACTATCATGGTGGACACATGTCATCATACATCTGTTGAAACCCACAGAAGGTAAAGACCCAAGAGTGAACCCTAATGTAAACTATGGATTTTGGGTGATAATGATGTTTCAATGTAGATTCATTGATTATAACAAATGTACAAATCTAGTGAGGGGTTTTGATAGTGGGGGAAGTTGTGCATGTGCACGTTTAAGGGAAATCTCTATACTTTCTGCTTGATTTTGCTGTGAACCTAAAGTGCTTTAAAAATAAAGGCTATTAAAAAAAATACCAACAATGACAATAGGTAACATTTCATGAGTGTTTAACTATGTTCCACATTTACTTACCTATTCCACATATCAGTCCTGTAAGTAGGTATGATTATCATCCCCATTTTATACATTGGAGGCTCTAAAGGGTTGAATAACATTCCCATAATTACACAGCAAGAAGTATGGAGTTCAAACCAAAGTCAGCCTGGTTCCAAGTCTGTGCTCCTACATTTGCAAACTTACCTCTAGAGGATAAGTTTCACCTCCCTGCAGTTATCCCTCTAACATATGAAAAACGAGATGGGCATTTGACTTAGGGAAGTTTTCAAATTATGCCCCCAAATGTTTAAAACTAGAACACTGTAGAAAAGGGCCTGTATATCTGGTGTACAAAGCATATGTACACCTATTAAAAAACAATATGGAAGCTGGTAAGCAGTGGAGTTGAACTACAAATTAACAGCAGTTAAGCATTTGCCATAAGGTTGATTGAGTCATCTGCTTTGGGAGAGGGGCTATTTAAGAGATGTAAACCCACAGATCTAAGAGAATCTCCGCGAACTCCAGACACAATATCATAAAGAAAATTACACCGAGGCAGAGCGTAATCAAATTGCTCAATACCAGGAAAAAAAAAAAAAAAGGACCCATTATGAACAGAAAAACAAAAATATTCGAGGAGATTTTCCATAGGAAATAATAAAAGCAAGAAGATAGGGGAGCAATCTCCTTAAAGTACTGAAAGAAAAAAATGTAACCTAGAATTCTAGAGGCAGTGAAATATCTCTTCCAAAACAATGGAAAAGAATTCTGCCTCCAGAAAGATGGAGTCAACATGCTTTTCCCAATTCCTTGTACTTGGTACAGTGAAAAATCCTGAACGCTACCTATAAACTAAACAGAAGAGGACTGTAAAAGGTGGCAAGAAGGTGGCATACCGGCTAGGCACCCAAGCAACAACATTGTGCTCTGTGCCGTGGGTTTTCTTTGCACCTCACATACCCCAGACTTGGAGCTGGACAAGCTGGCATCCTCGAAATGCCAATGAGCAGAGGCAGAAAAAGCCCAAGAAAAATTGGCTTGCTCTCTAGCCAAAGGATAAGAAAAGCAGCAGCCTACCAAGAAAGAAAACTTTTAGACGAGAATTGCTGTACACCAGCTAAACACCACAGAACAACTATGACCCCACCTCCTACCCAAGTCATCAAGGCCAACACGGGAGTGTAGGCAGCTACCGTCATTGGGGGGGGGGCGGTACATTAAACAAAGAAACAATGACAAGAACAACAACAAAAAAAACCCCTCATGATCCAATAATATGCTATCTATAAAAAAACTCACTTCAAACATACAATATGGGTAGGATGAAAGGAAAAGGATAGAAAAAGATATATCATGTAAACATTAATCTAAAAAAAGTTAAGAGTGGTTATATTAATATCCGTTATAATTAATATCCGGTTATATTAATATCCGACTTCAAAGCAAAGTTTACTAGAGACAAAGATATTATGTAATGATGAACAAATCAACTCAAGAAGACATAATGACCCCAAATATGTGTGCACCAAACAACAGACCCTCAAAATATAACAAAGCAAACCCTGAGAGAGGGGAAAGGAGATGGGCAGTTACAGTTCAGAACTTAAACAACCCACTTTCAGCAACTGATAGAAATACTAGGCAGAAAATCAGCAAGAAAGAAAGGTTCCGGAAGAAATGAATAACGAAGTTTAGCCAACAGTACATAACTGACATATATTGCACTTTAGAGGAATACACATTTATTTTTTAAACGCTCCTGGAACATTCATCAATGTAGATTACATCCTGGATATAATACAAACCTCAACAAATTTAAAAGAAACCACTAGGGGGGCGGAGCAAGATGGCGGAGGAGTAGGAGACCTGGATTTCGTCTCCTCTCAGGAATTCAGCTGGATAGGGATCAAACCATTCTGAACACCTACAAACTCAACAGGAGATCGAAGAAAAGAATAGCAACAACTCTCTGAACAGAAAAGCGACCACTTTCTGGAAGGTAGGACGTGCGGAGAAGTGAATCCGAGGCGTTATTCGGGAGGATAGACGGCGGGGGAGGGGCCTCCGTCGGCCGATTCTGGCAAGTGATAGAGCCGCGGAGCACAAAATCGGAACTTTTAGAAGTCTGCTCCGCTGAGGGACGTCACTCTGGTGGCGAAGTGGGGGGTGGAACCCTCGCGGGACAGTGTGGTCTCAGGACCCTCGGGGTCACAGAAAGACCAGGGGTGCCTGAGTGTGGCAGAGCTCCCAGGTATCGGAGCAGGGAAGCCGGCTGCAGAGACGGAGACAGGCGCGGGCTCTCAGCTCGGGGTTGCCATAAACCGTGATCCGCGGCACAGTCGGGCCACTGCTCCTCCAGCAGGGACCCAACAAGCAGCAGATCCGGGGAGACTCACCTTCTTCCCCCGGGAGGAGAGGTGCGGGAGCGCACCGCAGGGGTCTGCTGGGTTTGGAGACTCCACCCGGGGTCGGGTGCCAGATAGAAAGGCGCGGTCACAGGCCGGGTGAGCGCGGAGTGTGGCCAGAGACCAGGGAGACGGGAGTGACTGACTGCTTTTCTCTGGGGGCTCGCTGAGGAGCGGGACCCCGAGTTCTCGGCTCCTCCGGGGCGGAGACTGGGAGGCCGCCATTTTCACTCTTCACCTCCAAAGCTGTACGGAAAGCTTGCAGGGAACAAAAGCTACGGAGAGCAAACCCGAGCAGATTACTTAGCCCGGACCGGCAAGGGCGGGGCAATTCCGCCTCCGGCAAAGACATTTGGGAACCACGGCAACAGGCCCCTCCCCCAGAAGATCAGCGAGAACAGCCAGCCAAGACTAGGTTTACCGATCAAAGAGAACGGCAGAACTCCAGCGCTAGGGGAATACTGCACATAGAATTCATGGCTTTTTTTACCATGATTCTTTAGTCTTTCAAAGTAAATTATTTTTTTTAACTGTCTTTTTTTCTTTTTTCTTTTTTTGTTTTTGAATTTTTCTTTTTCCCTTGTTCAACCAACATCTTATCAACCCCTTTTTTAAAAAAAAAAACATTTTTATTTTTCATTTTTAAAGTCATATTCTATCCCTTCATAGTAGTTACCCATATTTTTGGCATATATATATAAGTTGTTCTCTCTTTAAAATCTTGAGATAGTTTCTTCTAACAGATCAAAATATACTCTAAATCTCTAGTGTATGGTTTTTTTCTACTCCCCTGCCTGATCACATTCTCTCCCTTTTTTCTTTCTTTCTTTTTTCTTTTTTTAATCCTCTTCTTTCTTTTTTCAAACAACTTACCAAATCCTTTTATAAAATTTTTTATAATTTCCATCTTTACAGTCATATTCCATCCCTTCATCATATCAACCCTTATTTTTGTACATATATAAGTTTTTCTTTCTTTAAAATTTTGGGAGGGACTTTCTTTTAACAGACCAAAATACACCCAAAATCTAGTGTGTGGCACTGATCTATAAACCAGCCTGATCATATTTGATCACATTCTGTTTTTGTTTTGTTTTGTTTTGTTTTGTTCTGCTTTTGTTTGTTTTTATCTTTATCTTTTTCTTTTTCTTTTTTCTTTTTTTCTTTCTTTTTCTTTTTTCTCTCTTTCCCTTTCTTTTCCCACTGCTTCAGGTCTTTTCTGATTTGTTTAGAGTATATTTTCTGGGGACGTTGTTACCCTGCTAGCATTTTGTTCTCTCATTAATCTATTCTCCTCTGCACAAAATGACAAGACAGAAAAAAATCACCTCAACAAAAAGAACAAGAGGTAGTACTGATTGCCAGGGACCTACTCAATACGGACATTAGTACGATGTCAGATCTAGAGTTCAGAATCATCACTTTAAAGATACTAGCTGGGCTTGAAAAAAGCATGGAAGTTATTAGAGAAACCCTTTCTGGAGAAGTAAAAGAACTAAAATCTAACCAAGTAGAAATCAAAAAGGCTATTAATAAGGTGCAATCAAATATGGGGGCGCTAACTGCTAGGATAAATGAGGCAGAAGAAAGAATCAGTGAGATAGAAGACCAAATGATGGAAAATAAAGAAGCTGAGAAAAAGAGAGATAAACAACTACTGGATCACGAGGGCAGAATTCGAGAGATAAACGATACCATAAGACGAAACAACATTAGAATAATTGGGATCCCAGAAGAAGAAGAAAGAGAGAGAGGGGCAGAAGGTATAATGGAGCAAATTATAGCAGAGAACTTCCCTAATTTGGGGAAGGAAACAGGCATCAAAATCCAGGAAGCACAGAGAACCCCTCTCAAAATTAATAAAAATAGGTCAACACCCCGACATCTAATAGTAAAACTTACGAGTCTCAGAGACAAAGAGAAAATCCTGAAAGCAGCTCGGGAGAAGAGATATGTAACCTACAATGGTAGAAACATTTGATTGGCAACAGACTTATCCACAGAGACCTGGCAGGCCAGAAAGGACTGGCAGGACATATTCAGAGCACTAAATGAGAAAAATATGCAGCCAAGAATACTATATCCAGCTAGGCTGTCATTGAAAATTGAAGGAGAGATAAAAAGCTTCCAGGACAAACAAAAACTAAAGGAATTTGCAAACACGAAACCAGCCCTACAAGAAATATTGAAAGGGGTCCTCTAACCAAAGAGAGAGCCTAAAAGCAACATAGACCAGAAAGGAACACAAACAATATACAGTAACAGTCACCTTACAGGCAATACAATGGCACTAAATTCCTATCTTTCAATAGTCACCCTGAATGTAAATGGGCTAAATGCCCCAATCAAAAGACACAGGCTATCAGATTGGATTAAGAAACAAGACCCATCCATCTGCTGTCTGCAAGAGACTCATTTTAGACCCAAAGACACCCCCAGATTGAAAGTGAGGGGGTGGAAAACAATTTACCATGCTAATGGACACCAAAAGAAAGCTGGGGTGGCAATCCTTATATCAGACAAATTAGATTTTAAACCAAAGACTATAATAAGAGATGAGGAAGGACACTATATCATACTTAAAAGGTCTATCCAACAAGAAGATCTAACAATTGTAAATATCTATGCCCCTAACATGGGAGCAGCCAATTATATAAGGCAATTAATAACAAAAGCAAAGAAACACATTGACAACAATACAATAATAGTGGGGGACTTTAACACCCCCCTCACTGAAATGGACAGATCGTCTAAGCAAAAGATCAACAAGGAAATAAAGACTTTAAATGACACACTGGACCAAATGGACTTCACAGACATATTCAGAACATTCCATCCCAAAGCAACGGAATACACATTCTTCTCTAGTGCCCATGGAACATTCTCCAGAATAGATCACATCCTACGTCATAAATCAGGTCTCAACCAGTACCAGAAGATTGGGATCATCCCCTGCCTATTTTCAGACCACAATGCTTTGAAACTAGAACTAAATCACAAGAGGAAAGTTGGAAAGAACTCAAATACATGGAGGCTAAAGAGCATCCTACTGAAGAATGAATGGGTCAACCAGGAAATTAAAGAAGAATTAAAAAAATTCATGGAAACCAATGAAAATGGAAACACAACTGTTCAAAATCTTTGGGATACAGCAAAGGCAGTCCTAAGAGGAAAGTATATAGCAATACAAGCCTTTCTCAAGAAACAAGAAAGGTCTCAAGTACACAACCTAACCCTACACATAAAGGAGCTGGAGAAAGAACAGCAAATAAAGCCTAAACCCAGCAGGAGAAGAGAAATCATAAAGATCAGAGCAGAAATCATGAAATAGAAACCAAAAGAACAGTAGAACAGATCAATTAAACTAGGAGCTGGTTCTTTGAAAGAATTAACAAGATTCATAAACCCCTGGCCAGACTTATCAAAAAGAAAAGAGAAATGACCCAAATCAACAAAATCATGAATGAAAGAGGAGAAATCACAACCAACACCAAAGAAATACAAACAATTATAAGAACATATTATGAGCAACTCTATGCCAGCAAATTAGATAACCTGGAAGTAATGGATGCATTCCTAGAGATGTATCAACTACCAAAACTGAACCAGGAAGAAATAGAAAACCTGAACAGACCTATAACCACTAAGGAAATAGAAGCAGTCATCAAAAATCTCCCAAAACCCAAAAGCCCAGGGCCAGATGGCTTCCCAGGGGAATTCTACCAAACATTTCAAGAAGAATTAATACCTATCCTTCTGAAACTGTTCCAAAAAATAGAAATGGAAGGAAAACTTCCAAACTCATTTTATGAGGCCAGCATTATCTTGATCCCAAAACCAGACAAAGACCCCATCAAAAAGGAGAATTACAGACCAATATCCCTGATGAACATGGATGCAAAAATTCTCACCAAAATACTAGCCAATAGGATCCAACAGTACATTAAAAGGATTATTCACCACGACCAAGCTTTGTGTCTTTGAGGAAGACACAAAGAAATGGAAAAACATTCCATGCTCATGGATTGGAAGAACAAATATTGTGAAGATGTCAATGCTACCTAGAGCAATCTACACATTCAATGCAATCCCTATCAAAATACCATCAACTTTTTCACAGAAATGGAACAAATAATCCTAAAATCTGTATGAAACCAGAAGAGACCCCGAATAGCCAGAGGAATGTTGAAAAAGAAAAGCAAAGCTGGCGGCATCACAATTCCGGACTTCCAGCTCTACTACAAAGCTGTCATCATCAAGACAGTATGGTACTGGCACAAAAACAGACACATAGATCAATGGAACAGAATAGAGAGCCCAGAAATGGACCCTCAACTATATGGTCAACTAATCTTCGACAAAGCAGGAAAGAATGTCCAATGGCAAAAAGACAGTCTCTTCAACAAATGGTGTTGGGAAAATTGGACAGCCACATGCAGAAGAATGAAACTGGACCATTTCCTTACACCACACACAAAAATAGACTCCAAATGGTTGAAAGACCTCAATGTGAGACAGGAGTCCATCAAAATCCTAAAGGAGAACACAGGCAGCAACCTCTTCGACCTCAGCCGCAGCAACTTCTTCCTAGAAACATCGCCAAAGGCAAGGGAAGCAAGGGCAAAAATGAACTATTGGGACCTCATCAAGATAAAAAGCTTTTGCAAAGCAAAGGAAACAGTCAACAAAACCAAAAGACAACTGACAGAATGGGAGAAGATATTTGCAAATGACATATCAGATAAAGGGCTAGTATCCAAAATCTATAAAGAACTCATCAAACTCAACACCAAAAGAACAAAGAATCCAATCAAGAAATGGGCAGAAGACATGAACAGACATTTTTCCAAAGAAGACATCCAAACGGCCAACAGACACATGAAAAAGTGTTCAATATCGCTCGGCATCAGGGAAATCCAAATCAAAACCTCAATGAGATACCACCTCACACAAGTCAGAATGGCTAAAATTAACAAGTCAGGAAATGACAGATGTTGGTGGGGATGCGGAGAAAGGGGAACCCTCCTACACTGTTGGTGGGAATGCAAGCTGGTGCAGCCACTCTGGAAAACAGTATGGAGGTTCCTCAAAAAGTTGAAAATAGAGCTACCATATGATCCAGCAATTGCACTACTGGGTATTTACCCCAAAGATACAAAAGTAGGGACCCGAAAGGCTACGTGCACCCCGATGTTTATAGCAGCAATGTCCACAATAGCCAAACTGTGGAAAGAGCCAAGATGTCCATCAACAGATGAATGGATAAAGAAGATGTGGTATATATATACAATGGAATATTATGCAGCCATCAAAAGGAATGAGATCTTGCCATTTGCAACGACGTGGATGGAACTGGAGGGTATTATGCTGAGCGAAATAAGTCAAACAGAGAAAGACATGTATCATATGACCTCACTGATATGAGGAATTCTTAATCTCAGGAAACAAACTGAGGGTTGCTGGAGTGGGGGGTGGGGTGGGAGGGATGGGGTGACTGGGTGATGGACACTGGGGAGGGTATGTGTTCTGGTAAGCACTGTGAATTGTGCAAGACTGTTGAATCTCAGATCTGTACCTCTGAAACAAATAATGCAATATATGTTAAGAAAGAAAAAAAGAAGAAGAAGAATGTAGCAGGAGGGGAAGAATGAAGGGGGGGAAATCGGAGGGGGAGAAGAACCATGAGAGACGATGGACTCTGAAAAACAAACTGAGGGTTCTAGAGGGGAGGGGGGTGGGAGGATGGGTTAGCCTGGTGATGGGGATTGAGGAGGGCACGTTCTGCATGGAGCACTGGGTGTTATGCACAAACAATGAATCATGGAACACTATATCTAAAACTAATGATGTAATGTATGGGGATTAACATAACAATAAAAAAATTAAAAAAAAAAAATAAAAGAAACCACTAATAGAAAGACAACAGGAAAATTTCCAAACACATGAAAACTAACAGTATACATATAAATAATCCGTTGGCTAAAGAGAAATCTCAAAGAAAATTTAAATATACATACAACTGAATGAAAATGAAAATACAACATATTAAAATATGTCAGATGCAGCTAAAACACCATGACAGGAAATTTTACAGTGTGAAATGCTTACTTTACAAAAGAAGAAAAGTCTGACATCAGTAACATAAATTCCTACATTAATAAACTAAAAGGAGAACGGCAAAGTAAACTAAATCAAGAAGGAGGAAGGGGAAAAAATAGCAAAAATCAAAAAAATTTAAGATGTTTACACACATCCAAAAGCTGAAAGTATCCATCACCAGTAGACCCATGCTACAAAGAAGGTCACATGAAGTTCTTCAAGAAAAAGAAAAATGATACCAGAAGGGAATTTATATCTACAGAAAGGAGTAAAGAGTACTGGAAATGGTAATCACATGGGTAAATATATGAAAATTTTCCTTACATTTAAAATCTCTTTAAAAGACAATGGACTGTCAAAACAAAAATAATGAGAAGATAGTATGAGGTTTAAAATACAAATAAAAGAAAAATATGTGACACTAGCACAAAGTTTGGGAGAAATGAAAGTACACTATTTGTAAGTTTGTACACTAGATGTGAAGAGGCACAGTATCACCTGAAGATAGATTGTGGTGAGTCAACGATTATACTATAAACCCTAAATAAAGCACTGAAATAACAGAGCAAAAGATTATAGCTAATAATCCAAAAAAAGAGACAAAAAAGGCATCATAAGAAACATCTAATTAATCCAAAAGTAGGTATAAAAACAGGGAAAAGGGAACAAAGAGCAAGTAAGACAAGTAAAAAACAAAAAGCAAGATGATAGATTTTAATCTTATCACATTAATATTCACACTAAATGTAAATAGTCTAAATATCCTAATTAAAAGTTAGGGATTGTCAGATCAAGACCTACCAATAATACTCCCTACCAGAAATACACTTTAAATATAAAGACAGAAATAGGTGAAAAGTAAAAGGATTAGAATGTTTTCCTTTCTGCAGGTAGTATACGAACTTTCAATTTAACAAATATTTACTGAGCACCTACTATGAACCAAGAATATACAAGAAAAACTGTTAAGAGAACAAAAGAATTGTAAGAATTCATTCAAAACCACACACCTGAGGACATGCGAAAACACAGGTGCACATCTTAAATCCCAGATTTAGACTGTAAGCAAAACTGTAAGTTACCTTGATCCTTAGCTTGATTTTATGAACATATCCTACCATAAAATAATTTTTAAAAATAAAAAAATAAGAGTAGAAAAGATATACTGTGCTACTTCTAATCAAAAGAAAACTGGAGATGCTATATTAATATCACCCTAGGAGAATTTTAAACCAAAGAATATTATGGGGAATGAAGAAGATCAATTAATTATATAAAAGAGTCAATTCACCAAGACGACATAACAATTCTAAACATCTTCACTCCTGACAACATAGCTCTAAAATACATTAAAAAAAACTGTTACAGCACAAGAAGAAATATATGAATCCACACTTATAGTCCAAAATTTTAACACTACTCTTTCAATAACTGATAGAATGTGTAGATAGAAAATCAGTAGGAATATAAAATATTTTAACTTTATTGAATATAAAAATATTCAAATTAACCCCACTGTCATTTATAGAATATTCTACCCAACAACCACATAATATATATTCTTTACAGGGGCACATGGAATGTTTAGCAAGATAAACCATACTCTGGGCCATAAAACAACTCTCAATAAATTTAAAAGAAATCAAGTCATACAAGTATGTTCTCTGAAACAATGGAATTAAGCAAAAAATTAATAACATCAATATCTCTGGGAATCCCCAAAATATTTATAAACTAAATAAAACAATTTTATATAATCCATGGTTTAAAAAAGTCATCAAGAAAGAAATTAGCAAGTATTTTGAAAAAAGGGGGTGTCTGGGTAGCTCAGTCGGTTAAGTGTCTGCCTTCAGCTCAGGTCATGATCTCAGTGGGGAGCCTGCTTCTCCCTCTGCCCCTCCCCCTGCTCATGCTTTCTCTCAAATAAATAAATAAAATCTTAAAAAGGAAAGAAAGAAAGTATTTGGAAATAAATGAATATGAAAACACATAGATCAAATTTGTGCAATGCTGCTAAAACAGTAAATTTATAATACAAATTTAGGGAAAAATTTATGATACAAATGCTTGAATAATGGTTTCAAATCAATGAACTTGATCATTGAATCATGTTAAGAAACTAAAAATGAAGAGCAAATTGGATTCAAGTTAAAAAGGAAATAATAAAAACCAGAGTAGAACCCAATAAGTAGAAAACACAGAAAATCAATGAAATAAAAATATAGTTCTTTGAGATTAAAAAAATTGATAAACCCTTAGACTGTTCAAGAAAAAAAAAAACTGAGAGAAAAAAATTAGCAAAATCAGGAAATAGATGATATCAACACAGAGTCTATAGATATCAAGGGAATTCTAAGGATAACGAGGGAAGATTAACTTTATGACAATGAATTGATAAACACTGATGAGCGGGACAAATAACTTGAAAGACACAAACTACCAAAGTTTACTGAAGAAACAGATAACTCAAATTGCCATACATCTATACAAGAAATGGAATATAAAGTTAAAAAACACCCCACAAAGAAAACTTGCTTCAATGGTCTCACTGGTGAATTCTACCAAACATTTAAGGAAAAAATAATACCAAGCACAAAAACTCTTCAAAAAAAATTGTAGGGGCACCTGGGTGCGCAGTCAGCTGAGGGGCTCACTCTTGATTTCAGCTCAGGTCATGATCTCAGGGTCATGAGATTGAGTCCCACATCAGGCTCTGCACTCAGCACAGAGTCTGTTTAGGACTCTCTTTCCCTCTCCCTCTGCCCCTCCTCCCTAAAATAAATAAATCTTTAAAAACAGTTTAAAGGAGGGACATTTCCCAACTCATTCTATTAAGGCAGCCTCACCCTCAAAACAAACAAACAAAAACAAACAGACAAAACCAGGACCAGAAAAGTATCAATAAAAAAAAGTAAAGAATCAATAACCTTCGTGAATACAGATGTAAAAATTCCAAACAAAATTTTAGCAAGTACAATATAAGAATATATAAAAAGGATAATACATCATGACCACCTGGGATTTCTCTCAGGAATACAGGCTGGTTTAACATTTGAAAGTCAATCAATACAACTCATCATTCAACAAATTATACTAGTAAATCCATGTGATCATCTCAATAGATGCAGAAAAACCACTTGTCAAAAGCTAACAATCATTTTTTATTTAAAAAAAAACTCTCAGCAAAACAGGGATAGAAGGGAACTTTCTCATCTATAGGCATCTACGAAAACCTACAGCTAATATCAAACTTACTGGTGAAAACCTGAATGCCTTCTCTTTGATATGGGGAAGAGACCAATAAGGTCCGCTCTCATCACTTCTATTTAACATTGTACTGGAGGTTCCAACCAGTACAATAAGGCAAGAAAAGGAAATAAAAAGTATCTGGATTGGAAAATAAAAAATAAAAATGTCTTTATTTGGTGATAACATAATCATGTATGTAAAAAAACCTCATGGAACTTACCCACAAAAGCTACTAGAATCAGTGAGCTTAGCAAAATTTCAGGACACAAGATAAATATGCAAAAATAAATTATGTATTTACATACTGGCACTGAACAATTAGAAACTGAAGTTTTTCAAAATGCCATTTGTAATAGTATGATAAATATGAAATGCTTATGAAAACATCTGACAAAAGATTTAAAGAACTGTGTGCTAGCTACAAAAGATTACTGAGAGAAATTAAAGAAGACTTAAATAAATGGACAGATAGGTCTTGCTCATGTACAGAAAGCTGTAGTATTGTTAAAATGTCAGTTCTCCCCAAATTGATCTATACACAATCCCAATTAAAATCCCAACAGGCCTTTTTATAGAATTTGATAACTTGATTCTAAGAGCCATACATGAATGCTAATGACTTAGAACAGTCAAAGCAATTTGAAAAAGAAGAACAAATCTGGAAAAATAACACTCCCTGATTTTAAAGCTTATTAAAAAGCCACAATAATCAATAAAGTGTGGTATTGACATCAAGATAGAGAAAGTGAACAGAATATAGAGTCCAGAAACAGAGACATATATGAACAGTTGATTTCTTTGACAAAGATGCAAAGGCAATTGTGTGAACAATAACTGTCTCCCAATAAAGAGTGTTGGAACGAGTGGATATCCATGTGCAATAAATAAAACAAAAACTTCAGGCCATATCTCACACCATTTACAAGAATTAGCTTACTATGGAACATAAAACTAAATGTAAAACTTAAAAAAATAAAACTTCTTGAAGCAAACATAGAAGAAAATCTTTGTGACTCTGGTATAAGCAAAGACTTCCTAGAAAAGCCACCAAAAACACATCTATAAAATAATCCAAATTGACACATGGGACTTAGTGAAAATTAAAATCTTCTGCTCATCAAAAGACACTATTAAAAGAATAAAAACACGGGGACGCCTGGGTGGCTCAGTCGTTAAGTGTCTGCCTTCGGCTCAGGTCATGATCCCAGGGTCCTGGGATCGAGCCCCACGTCGGGCTCCTTGCTCAGCGGGAAGCCTGCTTCTCCCTCTCCCACTCCCCCTGCTTGTGTTCCTGCTCTCGCTATCTCTCTCTCTGTCAAATAAATAAATAAAATCTTTAAAAAAAAAAAAAAGAATAAAAACACAAGCCACAGACCAAGAGAAAATATTTGTGAATCATGTGTCTGAAAAAGAACTTGTTTCCAGAATATATTAAGAACTCTCTAAAGTCAATAAAAATAAGTGATCAAAGGGAAAAAATATAGGCAAAAATTTGAACAGACTTATCAGAAAAGAAGATACACAGATAGCAGATAAGCCCATGAAAAGATGCTCACCATCATTAGTCATTATTTCCAACCTGGTAGAATTCTATTCCCAGCCAAACTATTGCATAATGAAGGCAAAATAAGGGCATTTTCAGATGTGTAAAATCTTAAAACAGTTACTTCCAAATCACCTTTCTCAGGAAGTTTCTGATGTACTTACAACCACCTAAGAATGAAATGAAAGAACAAAACAAGAAAGAGAAAGATGTGGGCTTCAGAAAATGGGAGATGTGACATAGCAGGGGAGTGAAGAGGCCAGCATGATTTTGATGGAAAGTGTGAGGGCAACAGCTGTGCAGACCAGAAAGAGAAAGAAGGTTCCAGGAGAGAGGTCTCCAAGGATGAAAACACTACTAATCGCCCGGATGATGAGAAGCTGCAAGATTCTGTCAGAAAGTCCGAGGTCAAAGTGGTCCATATCACATTAAGGTTGGGGGGGGAGATAATTATTCACTTTAAGGAAAACAAAACAGTGGTACAATTGACAAAATGCAATTATGTGATTCAGCTGTGAACTACACCATACCACATGGCATTTCATGATCCCACACTTCACTAATGCTAAGCGGACTTGAACTTGTATTCATTAAGCGAGCCCTACGCAGGTTGGAAAGTGATGTAAGCGGGGCGCCTGGGTGGCTCAGTCGTTAAGCGTCTGCCTTCGGCTCAGGTCATGATCCCGGGGTCCTGGGATCGAGGCCCACATTGGGCTCCCTGCTCCTTGGGAAGCCTGCTTCTTCCTCTCCCACTCCCCCTGCTTGTGTTCCCTCTCTCGCTGTATCTCTCACTGTCAAATAAATAAAATCTTTAAAAAAGAAAGTGATGTAAGAGTGGTGGGGTGGGGGTTCAGAGAAATGTAGCTGTTTAACCATAATGTCAAATAAGAAATGTGCCGGGGCGCCTGGGTGGCTCAGTCGTTAAGCGTCTGCCTTCGGCTCAGGTCATGGTCCCAGGGTCCTGGGATCGAGCCCCGCATCGGGCTCTCTGCTCAGCGGCAAGCCTGCTTCTCCCTCTCCCACTCCCCCTGCTTGTGTTCCCTCTCTCGCTGTGTCTCTCTCTGTCAAACAAATAAATAAAATCTAAAAAAAAAAAAAAGAAAAGAAATGTGCCGAAGTCATACCTTCTGTGTGACTTGTTTCACTGTCCAGATCTGTCTGCCTTGTCTCTAAGGTAAGCCTGGATCTTATTTTTGCAGATGCTCTCCCCAAACAATGGTAATAATTCTGGCCAGTGAAAGAGTCTGTCTCTACCTCATCTAAATCAAAACGCAGTGCAAGGGCTGGCCGTAAGTAAGGGGGAGAGAAAGAATTTGTATGCGTGTGGGATGTGTATGTGTACAGAGGGTGGGTATTTTTAAATACTTTTCTTTTTCATTACAAGAAAGTCGTTGCATAACAGGTAAGATAGCAAATCAGGAAATAGGTACATCTCTAGAGATGTGTCTTGTGGGTCTCAGTTTCACAGCTCAAAGCATTTTATAAGGATGTGCCCCCCAAATCTGTTATCTTACAAAGTACCGTCTCTGGGGCGCCTGGGTGGCTCAGTTGTTAAGCATCTGACTTCGGCTCAGGTCATGATCCCGGGGTCTTGGGATCGAGCCCCACATCGGGCTCCCTGCTCAGCGGGAAGCCTGCTTCTCCCTCTCCTACTACCCCTGCTTGTGTTCCCTCTCTCGCTGTCTCTCTCTGTCAAATAAATAAATAAAATCTTAAAAACAACAACAACAACAACAAAGTACCGCCTCTGTAATTCTCTAGTCTAGAGAGTAACAATAATCAACGCACAATTGGACTTCCGAGTAAATAGGACAGAGGAGTATAGCAGGAGAGCTTTGACACATGCTATTCGTACCCTTAGTCCATACACAGAAGGAGGACAGTTAAGGATTAGGTTTGACCCTACAATCTTCTGCATTCACAGTTGTACCCTTGTCCAGGGGGTCACATTCAATCTCTAAAGAGCAAAATTTAGGGTCACATCATGTCTTAACCACTAGAGGGAGTTTAAACAGCTATTAAACATAGTGGGAAAGAGAGGGGTCACCTAAAAGGCAGTTTTTTCTCACTTGGAGCCATGGCTGTAACTCTTAGGAAAAAAAACTATGACAGAAATCCAAAAAAACGAGAGTTTAGAAGATAGCGTGATAACATGTTAGCGTAGATTTTCGTTTCTTTTCAATATCGGAAGTGTTCATTTTCAGGTGATTAAAATATTGCCTCCAGCATAATGGTTTTTTTCAACTCTGTCTCAGGTGGTACAACCCCCCCAATTTAATATTTATATGATATTGATAGGTTTTCCTTCATTATGTATTCATCAACGCAGACCTGTAATACATTTACTAAGCATTCAGGCTTTCAGGCCAGTCTCAATTGTAACCTTGCTTCGCCACCTTGTGCTGCGTGACCACAGACCGCATGATTAACTGCTCTAATTAACACGAGACTCAGGGTTCCTCCTCTGTAAAATGGGGGGAACAGGGTTTTGTAGGAGTAAATTACATAATGTCTCCAAAACACCTTAGAGCATTAGTGGATCTAAAAAAGAACAGTTTTCTAGTGGACAGACAGCGCAATACAAAGCGACTAAATAAGAATTTAACCCCCTCCTTCCAAGTTCACTTCTGCATCAAAGCACGCAAACGCTGAAGGAGCCCAAAGAGGCAACACGTGACCACAGGGCAAGGCATGACTTATTTCTGTGGCCGACCCCAGGAAAGGATATATGAATTCACACCTTAAAGGCCTACATTCACTTAGAAAGCACTAACAAGAGGTCCCCATTGCTTTCCAGGGCCCTATCCATCATTCATTCATTCATTCATTCACTCATTCATTTTTAAGTAGGCTCCACACCCAGTGTGAAGCCCAACGTGGGGCTTGAACTCCCAACCCTGAGATCAAGACTTGAGCTGAGATCAAGAGCTAGACACGTAACTGACTGAGCCACCAAAGCGCTCCCCCATCCACCTTTTAATAAGGACACTGCCAAAGGACACAGAGGTGACCTGACTTTATTATGAATTTGTTCACAATTCTGTATTTTCTTAGGACATTCACGGAGTTGTGCAACTATCACCACTATCTGAGTTTAGAATATTTTCAGCATCCCCCAAAACAAACCCAGTTCCCCATTAGCAGTCACCCTCCAATCTCTTCTACCCTCAGCCCCTGGCAATCGCCAATCTACTTTCTGTCGACATGGACTTGCCTCTTTGGCATTTCGTTAACACAGAATCGTATAATATGTAGTCTTCTGTATTTGGTTTCTTTCTTTTAGCATAATGTTTTCAAGATTCATCCGTATTGCTGCAGGTATCAGTACTTCATTCCTTTCTATGCGTGGGTATTCCATTGTATGGATCTGCCATATTTTGTTTATCCATTCATCCACTGATGGACATTTGGATTGCTTCCTCCTCCTGGCTCTTCTGAAAAATGCCTCTATAAACAGTTGTGGACATTTTTTCATTTCTCTTGAGTATACGTCTAGGAGTCTAACTGGGTCATATGGTAACTCTATGTTTAACTTTTTGAGGAACTGCCAAACTATTTTCCAAAACACCTACAGCAAGTTACATCCCCATCAGCATTGCAGGAGGGTTCCAATTTCTCCATATCATCACCAACATTTGTTATTGTCTGTCCTTTTGATAACAGCCATCCTAGTTGCTGTGAAGTGGTATCTCATTATGGTTTTGATTTGCATTTTCCTAAAGACTAAAGATGTTAAGCATTTTTCCTTGACTTTATTGGCCATTTGTGTATCTTTCTGGGAAAATGCCTATTCAACTCCTTGGCCCATTTTTTAAAAATTGGGTTATTTGTCTTTTTTTGTTGCGTTACTAGAGTTCTTTTTTTTTTTTTTTTTTAAGATTTTATTTATTTGACAGAGAGAGACACAGCGGGAGAGGGAACACAAGCAGGGAGAGTGGGAGAGGGAGAAGCAGGCTTCCCGCAGAGCAGGGAGCCCGATGCGGGGCTCGATCCCAGGACCCTGGGATCATGACCTGAGCCGAAGGCAGACGCTTAACGACTGAGCCACCCAGGCGCCCAAGTTACTACAGTTCTTTATATATCCTGTACAGAAGTCCCTCACCAGATATGTAACCTGACAATATTTTCTCCAATTCTATAGGTTGTTTTTTTCACTTTCTTGAAGGTATTCTTTAAGCATAAACTTTAAAAATTTTTAATAAAATCCAATTTATCTATTTTTCATTTTGTTATCTCTGCTGGTATATCAAAGAAATCATTGCCTCAAGTCATGAATATTTACCCCTATGTTTTCTTCTAAGAGTTTTATAGTTTCAGCTCTTGGTTCTAGGACTATAATCCATTTTGAGTTGATTTTTGTATGTGGTTTGAAGCAGGGGTTCAACTTCATTCTTTTGCATGTGCAGAACACCGACCATTAAAAGAGTTTTCATTACAGTGTTACAATACACCATGTATATACACATAAAGATATTCATTCAACAAATACATGCAGCAAGAACAATATTTTAAGATATAAACTGACAATTTTCTTCCCCTATTTTTCCTATTCCTTCCCAACATTCAAGGACATAGCAGGCAGGCTTCCTTGCCTAGGACAGGTTTATGTCAAGGTAGCCTCCTGGCTTTTATTTTCCCAAACACCTAAATTCTATTAGCACAGATTCCTAGGGGAATTGACCCAATCCCAGATAAAAACAAGGAAGAACTGGTTTTTCCCTCTGCCAGAGTGGATAGGGAGTCTCCAGAAATGAAGAAGGGAGGAAAGGGGGTTTCTGAGAAACAGGGGATCTGCACTTGGTTTCCCAGACATACTGCTGAGAGGATGTGTGGGTACATCTATATCATATGCATCTCAGCTCAGATTCTCAACCCTAAGTCTTGCATGGGGTGGCTAAGAATCACAAAACCACAATAGTTTCTAAGGACAGGAACAATATGGCAACAACTGACCAAACATCAGATGGAATACCCCCACCTACACATGCACACACTCTCCTTAATGACTGAGTACTGTGCAGTCTGGGCATTACCCTGGAACTATGGCACATCTTGAGGAAGCAGGGGCCATGATGAAATCCAAGAAGTACTGAGAAGGTTACATTTTCTCTCCCCACCAGCCAGGCAAAATGGTAACTCAGAGTCAGAAATTAGGTTTCTAGGAAGCAGTTATATTTCTTGTGCCCTTGATTTAATAGACTGACCTTCATACCTGCCACACAAATATTGAGAACCCACTATGTATAGGGCATCCTGTTAGTCTAAGTTGGGGCAGAAAATATAGACGTTAATCAAGACATGGTTAGCCAAGGCACTTATAGTCTGATAACAGCAAAAAGAGTAACTGTAGTAATCACTGTGTGCACACCATGTGCTTACACTCTTTGTAATGGTTCACATTTACAATCTTCTTCACAACCGGCCTTTGAGGTTCAGAGGTTTAAAGAAGGTAAGTTACTTGGCTAAGGATGCACACTAGTAATGTATGGGACTTGGATGTGAACTGAGGTACACTAACTCCCAGTCCATTTTCATTCCTATAGTTATGAGTCCCTCCCATGGAGAGGCTAATGTAAGTGCTATCCTTTGATAACTCAACATTCATTGGATGTAGACTCTGTCTCATGTTTTCTAAGAGTTAGGATGGGGTTAAGTCAAACCAATCTTCTCTAACTTGGTATTCAATGCACCCATTGGCAGGTGAATGGTCAGGGGTCTAGGGTTGGACAAGAGAGATAAGCCAAATTGGCTCCCATGACCATGGGACCCATGGCTTTGACAATATCTGTCAAGATGGGTCAACCAGTTCCTCCAAACAGTCTGGATTTCCATTACCATTGACACTGTCTATGTGTACAGCAAAAGAAGTGACAGAATTGATTTGGGGGTGAAATCCCAAATTTTCTATCTATGTGCAAAAGGGAGAATTTGGTTATAAGCAGAACAGACATTTTGCTTATAGAAAAAAAATCTCATAGAACTGTTTTGCTTTGAGATGCAACAACTTAAGTCCATGCCTTAGAAACTATTTTAAATTCTCATCTGATGCTTCCTAGAAACAATAAAAGGAAAATAAGTTGGTTCTGGCAATAAAATGTTAATAGTTTTTCCTTAAGTATTAATCTACTGAACAAATGTTGAGAATGAAAGCAGCAGTCATATAAATGCTGTGAGAGCCAAGATTTATGTATTTTCTTTCGCTGCTTCTGCTATTTGATCTCGGGCAAATGACTAAACCAAATCTCAAATCCCAAAGAGAAGCATATTGAACCACAGAGAGAAGTAGAAAACACACAGAAATCTAAATTATAAGAGATGAATGTCCCTTCTTTTGTGTCCTTTTTGGAAGAATAAATGCTCCCCATTTGGGATTATATAACCATTTAACTTTCATTTTTCTCATACACTCACTGAACGTCATCACTGACCACCTGCAGAAATCAGTTGGTCCCTTGTCCCGTCTTGTAAAAGGCAACATTTGAGAGTCCATGAGGTGAAGTGACTTGTCCAATGTCATGAGTTCATTAGGACAAATAATATTATTTCAACTAAGTGGGAAGGGTACTGACCTAGGAGTAAAAAAGACCTGGATTCTCCTTCGCATTCAGACATTAATGAGACTCTATTTATAAAATGAAAGTGTCAGATTAGATGGTTTTGAAAAATCCTTCCCTCTCTGAAGGGGCTATAATTCTGTGAACGTGAGTATCAGTAGTTCTTGCTTGTTTTTCTTTCCAGAAACTCAATAACCTTCTTTGCAGTTAGGATAAAGAGACAATATGTATAGAAGTTATGAGTTTGGGCTCTCTGAGTCGGACTCTGCCTTCCAATCCCAGCCCTCATATGTACGTGTAGGGAAAGCCTGAACAGATTACTTAACCTGTCCGCCTCATCTGCAAACTGAAGACTCTCACAGTACCTACTACATATGGCCCTTACAATGATTAAATGAAGTAACACATGTCAGGGATTCAGCATAGTGCATGGCAGATAACAAATACTCAGTAAACAAAGCCTGCCATTAATATTACCGGAAAGGAACCAGATTTGGTGACTTTGTGTGCGTTCTAAGAAGGCATGCCTTCCTCAGGGCAGAAGCAGCACAAGTGCTAAGGTCCACATCAAGGCAGGATCTCATTCTTGGCTATGTGTCTGGCTTTCAAAAACAAAACAACAACAATTTCCCAAACTCCCTTCCTGCTAGTGGTAGCCAATGATGTGTTTGTTATAACAGAGGACTTCTGAAAAGCTCTTCAGAGTGGGCCTACTTAAATGGCAGGAACACTTTTGCACTTTCCTTCTTTTCCTTTGTTTTTGCCTGGAATGCAGACGCAATGGCTGGAGTGTCGGCAGCTTATACATAATAAGGGGAGGGCTAAAAAACTTTCAGAGATTCGGTCCTTGAGCCAATAATTCAATGCCAGCAACCACTGAACCCCGACCTCCGGACTTCTTGTTTCATGAGGAAAATAAATGCACGTTCACATTTAGGCTACGATTATCAAAATGCAATTCCTACCCAAAATATCCTCCAAAATCTATTTCTCTTTTCTGTCAACAAATATTTGCAGACCTACATGGTCAGTCACCTATTTGTCCCTGGCCCCTTTAGGGGTCCTAAGACAGACTGTCATTGGCCATCACTTAAATTTTTACAAAAGGTCCAAATTGTCCTCGAGATCCTTGTTACTCAGTGCGGTGTGAGGACCAGTAGCATTAATGTCACCTAGGAACTTGTTGGAAATGCAAAATTTTTGGCTCCATCCCCGACCTACTGAGTCAGAATCTGCATTTTAACAGGATCCCAGTGATTTCTGTGCACATTAAAGTCTGAGACTCTGGACTAGACTGCTAGGCTCTACTCTGTCCTTCCTCTTAATTAAGCACTACTGCCAAAAGAATCTTCCTGAAGCACAGCTCTAACATTGTCACTCTCCTTAGGACACTTCAGGTCACCTCACTGCCTACAGACTAAAGTTTAGACTCCTTAGCCTGATGGTCAAGGCCTTCTATGATCTTATGTTGTCCTGGAAATGCCCATCAAAGTGCCTGCCATGCACACGGTAGGCGGGCAATAAATAATGTTCTGCGTAAGAGAAAAAAAAATGAGTATACCCAAGAAACAACATATTCCTCAATTCTGGTTTTACTATGCTAGGCATTTGGGATACAATAGTACAAAAACAAAAACAAACAAAACAAAACAAAACAAAACAAAAAAACCCCACAAAAAACCCAACCAAAAAACAAAACAGACACGGTCACTTGCCTTCATGGAGCTTACAGACTGGTTGGAAGGAGAGAATTTTAAAAAACAAATAAAACTATGAAACGATAAATGATAAGTGCTACGAAGAAAATGAGCAGGCAGTGATACAGAACGAGGTGGACTAGTCAGAAGGATGGCCCACAGGGTGGGAAGCCTGCTCTGGGGCTGGACCAGGCAGAGGGAAAGAAAGGCACGTGCAAAGCCTTGAGAGAATTTGGTGTGTTTCAGGATCGGAACAGGGGCCGCCCTTTCAGGCTCATCCAGAAAAGAGATTCCCTGGGAGAAAGGTGTCACGGGGTGCACTTGAGAGAAAATGCTGAATTTCTGTTCCCTGGCATAAGTCTTCACTGGGACCACAGGTGAGGCCGAGAGCAGGGCACGCTGCAGAGCCGCTGGGAGTCCAGCCCTGGAAATCAGACCCAGTGGAATTTGAATCCCAGCTCGGCCACTTACTGGCTCTCAACTCCCTTGAGCCGCAAGCTTCTGCTCCCTCAGGTATAAAGTATGTTAAGAATAGAACCAACTTTGGAGTTACTGTGAACGTTAGGGAGATAATGCTTCTAAAGCTTCCCCCGAAGACTGCCACCCACATCAGTGCTCACCTGAACATCGGCGGTTACAGGATTACGATGGTGACGCTCACTACTGTTAATCATTAGCTTGCGGGCAGAAGGCTCAACCCACAGATTCCTGCCAGCCCCCGCCTCCCCAGGCCTCCCGACCCTGCCATCCCTAGCCACCTCCCCCTGCGCACGGCCACCGTGACCCCAGCGCGGGCGCCGGACGCCGCCGCCGGACCCCCGTTACCTGGGGCCAAACGCGACTTGTCGCCACCTTGCGTCCTGGGCCCTGCCTCCCTCCCGGCCGCCTCCCGGCCCCGCGGCTGCCGCGGCGGCGCCCCCAGCCCAGCCCGGCCCCGGCGGCGCGGGCTGCCTCGGCGGGGCTGGCGGCGGCGGCCACGCTGCGCGCTCCGGTGAAGGGGAGGGGGCTCGGCGGCGGCGGCGGCGGCGGCAGCTGCGGCGGCGGGCCCGGCGGGGGGCAGAGCCAAGAGGCGCGGCGGCGGCGGCGGCGGAGGAGGAGAAGGAGGAGGATGCGGGGGGCTGCAGGCGGCGGCGCGGCCCTGTCCGCAGTGAAGCCCGCGGCGCCCAAGGTGCAGGGAGTGGCCGTCGCCTCCTGCGCGCATCATTCCTGAGATGGCGGCGGCGGCGGCGGCGGCTCGGCGGCGGCTCGGAGAGCCCGGGAGGGGCCAGCCGGGCGCGGGCTGAGCCCCGCCGGCCGGGAGCTCGCCCGAGGGCCCGCGCGGCGGCGGAACCCGGGCCGGGCGGCCTGGGGAGCGGCGAGGCCGGGATTGGCCCCGGAGCGGAGCGCACGGCCTGGAGAGGCCGCGATGGCGAACGCTAGCGAGCCGGGCGGCGGCGGCGGCGGCGGCGGCGGCGAGGCGGCCGCCCTGGGCCTCAAGCTGGCCACGCTCAGCCTGCTGCTGTGCGTGAGCCTGGCGGGCAACGTGCTGTTCGCGCTACTCATCGTGCGGGAGCGCAGCCTGCACCGCGCCCCGTACTACCTGCTGCTCGACCTGTGCCTGGCCGACGGGCTGCGCGCGCTCGCCTGCCTCCCGGCCGTCATGCTGGCGGCGCGGCGTGCGGCGGCCGCGGCGGGAGCGCAGCCGGGCGCGCTGGGCTGCAAGCTGCTCGCCTTCCTGGCCGCGCTCTTCTGCTTCCACGCCGCCTTTCTGCTGCTCGGCGTGGGCGTCACCCGCTACCTGGCCATCGCGCACCACCGCTTCTACGCCGAGCGCCTGGCCGGCTGGCCGTGCGCCGCCATGCTGGTGTGCGCCGCCTGGGCGCTGGCGCTGGCCGCGGCCTTCCCGCCCGTGCTGGACGGCGGCGGCGGCGACGACGAGGACGCGCCGTGCGCCCTGGAGCAGCGGCCCGACGGCGCCCCCGGCGCGCTCGGCTTCTTGCTGCTGCTGGCAGTGGTCGTGGGCGCCACGCACCTCGTCTACCTCCGCCTGCTCTTCTTCATCCACGACCGCCGCAAGATGCGGCCCGCGCGCCTCGTGCCCGCCGTCAGCCACGACTGGACCTTCCACGGCCCCGGCGCCACCGGCCAGGCGGCCGCCAACTGGACGGCGGGCTTCGGCCGCGGGCCCACGCCGCCAGCGCTCGTGGGCATCCGGCCCGCGGGGCCCGGCCGCGGCGCGCGCCGCCTCCTGGTGCTCGAGGAGTTCAAGACGGAGAAGAGGCTGTGCAAGATGTTCTACGCCGTCACCCTGCTCTTCCTGCTGCTCTGGGGGCCCTACGTCGTGGCCAGTTACCTGCGGGTCTTGGTGCGGCCCGGCGCCGTCCCCCAGGCCTACCTGACGGCCTCCGTGTGGCTGACCTTCGCCCAGGCCGGCATCAACCCTGTCGTGTGCTTCCTCTTCAACAGGGAGCTGAGGGACTGCTTCAGGGCCCAGTTCCCCTGCTGTCAGAGCCCCCAGACCACCCAGGCCTCCCTCCCCTGCGACCTGAAAGGCATTGGCTTATGAGGGGCTCGCCAGCCACGTTCGCCTCACCCAACCTTTCCCTTTGGCTCGGACAGTGACGTCGTCTCCCCCCTTGCTGCCCCCTTATTAATTTTCTAAGCTGCCTTCGAAATGACTCTCAAAGTGGATAAACACTTGGATTGTACAGAGAGACTACTTTTTCCGGGGGGTGGCGGGGGAGGGATGGGTTTCGATGTTCCAGCCCCACCCCAGCTCCGTGCATTTGTCCTACTGAGTATATTTTCATCCTGACAATAGGCCTTGGAGTCTTTGTACTGGTACTAACTGACGTCTTTTATTCCATGTGTTCCTTTTTTTTTTTTTTAATAAAGGCTAAACTAATTTTCTTCGTGCAACGTTTCCTAAAGACCATGGCCAGTTTTCTACAGAAGCTATTTTTGACAACCTCAAGTGGCATTACATTTTGCAGTGAAGTAGAGAAACCTAGGGGGACTTCACAAGTTTGATTTCTTGAGGGTCTTCTGTTGGAAGCAGGAGAAAGGGGGGAAATTGTCTTAAGTTCCCTCTGAATTGCTGGCCGTGGGGTCAGTTGCGCTGCCCTGGTTCGTTGAAAGTGTTGAAAACTTTGTTCCGTGTTGATAATGAATTTAAAGAGCAGAAATGGGAGGGTAAAGTAGCAAGGCAGTGTTTTTTAAGCAGTAACAAGTAACAAGATTTGTTTCCTACCTTACTTTGTACAACTAGAAAATATACATCAGCAACAACTGCTCTCTGTATTATACCAATCTTGAGTGGAAACATTTCTGTAAAATTGTAACTTTTAAAAGAGTAAAAGTGTTTTGGTTAGTGATGGTGTGGAGAAAATACAGTATTGCATGTTTTTGTACTGATTGTGGTTCACGGATTGGGAAGGCTCTGAGAAGCAGAGTAGGAATCAGAATTGCTTAGGTATTTTTTGCCAATAACAATTAAAAGACGTTTATGGAAGCAGCTTGTGCTTTGAGAAGCCCAGTTTTATTCTGTCTTATGAAACTAATTTCCACTTTGAAAATTGTTCTTCTTTTGTTCATGGCATAAATGAATGGAGTAAAATGATACTCTACTTCTACAAGACAAAGCATTTCCTTAAAATGTTTGCTAGGTTAAGCTGTGCTGTTCATCTGATGGACATTTTAAATTAATAATGACAACCATAATTTTAAATACTTGTTAGACACATTGTAATCTTAAATGGAAAGACTAAATTCTGCGAGTACTGTATAATATTTTTTGCTTATAATGCTACATTTTTATTAATGTACCTTCTGTTTTGAGGATTTATATCTGTATTTCTCTTTGCATTATACAAATATACCAGTATTTTCATTCTGGAGTGGTTTTTTGTTGCTGTTGTTTGAGGCTGTGACTGGTTCTAAGACACTTCTAAATATGGTATTCATGTTCCATTATCCTTTTAGTGCATGCCTGTTTAGCTTAGTTGACCATCAGCATATTTAAGACATTTGGAGTCTTGTTAACTTAAAATGCAAGATAAAAATCTACAAATCTTCTCTTTAAAGGAAAGAAACAGTAGATGTATATACTGCTTTTATAACTTTTTTTATGAACATACAAAATATGAGTGAGCATTTTGATAAAAATAAGGGTGCAATAAATATATTGCAATTTACTATAGTTGAGCATAATATGAACTATTAACTGTTCAGTCCCAGAGGGTTAAGTCATAATAAGAGGGTGTGGCCAATTTATCTCTGACAAACGCATTATTTTGTCTATAGAAGATAGTCTGTGAAGACAGTCTCATATTTGGAAAATATGAGTAAATATTACCCTATTTCTCCCCAGGTCATGAGACCAAGTAGATGTTAATTATCCAAGGGCCGCTTGTCAGAAATCTCAGCTAACCTGAAGACAGAGAGGCCTGGGAAGTAAACCTTATCTAACCCCCCACTCACCCTAGGGATCCAAGTTAAAAAAAAAAAAAAAAGAAGTCACCAAGCCCATGTGATTTTCAGAATATTTCACACCTAGCATGGCTCAGGGACCAAGTCCTCTGACTCCTGAACACATCCAGCCTTACACAGCAGACTGACTGTTGAAACCACCTGTTGGCCCTATATACATGGCTTTGAGTTCATGGATATTTTTTTCATAGGAGAATCCATAAGCAAGTGATTCTCAAATTTTAATATTCATTAGAATTACATGAAGTGCTTGCAGCATCCAGGGATTCTTATTAGGAGGGGTTGAGGTTGGACCCAAGAAAGAACATCTTTAAGAAGTGCACCAGTTGGCTGGAGAGATACCGATAGGCCTTTGTGTTCAGACATAAGATTTACTTTAGATGCCATGTCTACAATCTCGGTTATCTGGTTTTGGTTTTGTTGTGTTTTATTCTGATTAGATGGATGATTTCTAATGAGAGTTCAGGTGAAGAGTAATGAGAAATGACAGCCAACTGTAAAGGGAACAGAAGAACAAAGAGAGACAGAGAAATGAGCTGTCTATGGGAATAGTGTGTAGAGGCAAAAAGCCCCTCACACCTCAACGCTTTTTGGATCAATGAATCTATTAACATGTACTTTGATTGCTAATTATATTAATAAAACATCACCAAGAAAAAGTTTAGTTGTGTTTCAGAATATCTACTCATTTTACCAGGACAGGTACAAGGTCTTTGGGGAAGACTGCTATTAAAATAGCTCATTTGTTTATTTGGGAAGTTAATTTAGCACATCTCCACCCTGCTCCCTCTCCCCACCCCCCGAGATAAACAAGTTGCCACTGCACTTGAAGCAATAGAAAATAGATTTCTTGTATATAAACCTTCATCAGCATGTCCTGGCATGGAACTATTGGGTCAGAAATAAGAATTTTTAGGTGTTTTGATATCATTATGTCTAAAAGCTTTGCAGAAGGATTATCTATTTACATTTCCACCTGTGTTCCTTTTTTAAAAAATGAAATATCTCAAGTGGGAAAGCATGTAACAAATCAATACCCATAATGACAATAATCTCTGTATCCACTATCCAGCCTTGACAAATCTTGTCAGTTTTGCCATATTGGTTTCCACTGCCCTTTTCTTTCCTTGACCTTTTCTTCTTTCTTTGTTCCTCTTCTCTTATTCCCTTCCTCCATCCTCCCCTCCCTTCCTTTCCTTTCTTCCTTTCTTTCCTTTTTTCCTTTCTCTTTTTAAGAGAAATAAAACACGACACAATTATTTTTGCCAAGTCTGGTCTCACCACCACCCCCTCCCTTCTCAAACGTCCGGACCACTAAGAGATAAAAGGATCCTGGGTCCTAGGGCTGATTTAGGGGTTCATTTTGCAGGGGGATGATTGGATGGGCAGGATCGGGTCTTTCCATTTTGGTCTTTCTAAGGCCTACAGGATGGAGTGCAAACTTCTTTGCCTGCCAGAGAAGGCCTTTCATCGTCTGGCCCCTCCATGCCCCTGGCCTCATCCTCTCTGTGCATTTCCATCTCTTTCTTCTCTGATGACCTTTGTATAAGCTCTCCTTGGAAAGCCCATGTCCCCTTCTCTGTCTGGGAATCCTTCACCAACCCCTCCCGAGTAGAGGCAATACTCACAATATTTAAGAGCTGGGATGGCAGAGGCATAACTCGCCTGTACATCCATACCCTGGGTCCTGGCTGACCATCAGGTTTGTGCTGGCTCCAGATCCAAGACTTCTGTGCAAGCCCTTCTTGGCCCAGCCACCCCTCTTCTGGGCTCTCCTGGCATATTGTGTTTACCTGCACGAATCCTCCTGTGTGCCCATGGCTCCCAGCTCCCTTAGGTCTCACCTCTTCCCATTCCTTTCCCAGGCCCTGTCTTCCAGCCACTCCATCACTGCCAGATCGTACTGTGTCATACCAACATGGCTTTACATGTATTGTTCCTTGTGTCCAAAGTCCTCACTCACTCCTTCCCCAACTCAATTGCTACTAAGCCTTCAGATGTAAGGGATGAATTCCTAGACATAAGGGGTGAACTAGCCTCCGCAGAGGGGGAGATCATTCTAGGGCAGACCCTACAAAATTTTCAAGTCTCCAAACCCACGCATTAGATCTGAGTGCCATGGTGGGTTGAGTAGCAAACATATTGTCTTACTGGCATTTTGAGTTGTCTTTGCACTGAGGTGGCTGAGGTTATAAAATATAGTGGATGCAGAATACCATTCTCTTGCAGATGTGTCATTCTTTGTCACCTGCCAAGACCGCTGAGTTTCAGGATCCCCTCCATGAGGGGTAAAGGAGGCAATGGGAAACCTTCTCTACCCATCCACATTCTAGACCACTGTTACACTATTATTTAGCTGCTTCTGGAGTGAATGGAAGTTAAAGCAAAATTGATCTGAGTCCAAGGGGTTCTTTATGCCTTTTGTCCAACTTAGTTAGGCAAGACTTTTGGGGTCCAACCCAGCCCATAAATAAAGCTCTTGTGTCCCCCCCCACACACCCCTTCCTTTCTTTTGGGATGCTTTTGGTGAGGATTAGATGCTTGGAGCCACAGCATCCATCTTGCAACCATGAGAAAAGATACCGTCAACACAGTGAAGGTAGCAGACCAGAAAGATAAAAAAAAAAAAGCAGGCATCTATTTTTAACATTGTTGAGCTGCTTAACCAAACAAGCAACCTCATATCTATAGACTTCTGGTCTTGAAATAAAAACTACTATTGCTTCAGGCACTAATATTCAGTGATTCAGGCACTAATATTGTGGCTTTTTGAAGTAACAATTAACTGCAACATATTAAAATATTTAATTAAAATATTTAATTCCCTCCACTCCTTTGAGAGGTATGCTAGATATCCCGGAACTCTATTTACAAAGTTAAAAAAATTAGACTTATTTAATTCACTCTTTCCAACTATTGGGTCATTCAGCCTGCTGTTAACTGTTAAATTAACCTGCCTCTGGAAAAAGTAAATTTGACTTGATTTCTTAGAATGAAATAAATTTGGAAGATTAAAAAGATACCTATTACTAGGCTGGTTTTGATCAGTGTATGTTTAAGATTTTGATTTCATAAGTCTAGTTACAAGAAAATAGAAAACTACTCGAATGAATCCATCTATAGTAATCAATAGATATTGTAAGCTAATAAGCTAGTTTCTGTGTTGGGCAGTGCGGGAGGACACAGGGGGTATGGTTCTCTTGCTAATGAGTTAGCAAGCTAAGTGGAGAAACCTGGCAAACATGCCCCAAACCACAAATCAAGGCAGAACATAATATATGCCAAAAGCCAGATCTAGATAGTTTGGGTATAATGAGGAGATCAGACATCATAATCAATTGTCTGAGACAGGCCCTAGGCATTCTATCTCTGGTTACCCAAGTGAAGAAAGCAGGAAAGACCAGAAGACTGGAACAAAAATTGTCCAGTTTCCATCTTCCCCCTCCTCTCAGGTTCTTATGTTACCTTCTGACTCCCACATCCTCCCCACTCTGGTGTCCATTTTTTTTTTTTTTTTAAGATTTTATTTATTTATTTGACAGAGAGAGACACAGCGAGAGAGGGAACACAAGCAGGGCGAGTGGGAGAGGGAGAAGCAGGCTTCCCGCGGAGCAGGGAGCCCGATGTGGGGCTCGATCCCCGGACCCTGGGATCATGACCTGAGCTGAAGGCAGACGCTTAACGACTGAGCCACTCAGGCGCCCCTCTGGTGTCCATTTTTAAAGTAAATCCCTCTAGGGGCACCTGGGTGGCTCAGTCAGTTAAGCGTCTGCCTTTGGCTCAGGTCATGATCTCAGGGTCCTGGGATCGAGCTTGTGCTCTCTGTCTCAAATTAATAAGTAAAATCTTAAAAAAAAAAAAAAAAGTAAATCACTCTAAGTGAAATAAAACCACCCAATTCTCTCCTCAGCACTTTCTGTTCCACTTCTCTCTGAATATTCAAGGGTCAGTAAAGAATGTGGTCATTTTAATGGAGGAAGTTCATTACACAAAATCTTGCCTCAAGGAGAGCCAGCAAAGACATTATTAATTAGAAGAGTCAGAACTTAATAGAAATCAAACAGGTAGTCTTTAAGAAGACCATTTCACTGGGGCGCCTGGGTGGCTCAGTCGTTAAGCGTCTGCCTTCGGCTCGGGTCATGATTCCGGGGTCCTGGGATCGAGCCCCACATCGGGCTCCCTGCGCTGCGGGAAGCCTGCTTCTCCCTCTCCCACTCCCCCTGCTTGTGTTCCTTCTCTCGCTATCTCTCTCTGTCAAATAAACAAATCTTAAAAAAAAAAAAAAAAAAAAAAAAAAGAAGACCATTTCACTTCCCTCCCAAAAGAAGAATTAGAAGCAGCAGGTTTACCCTACAGAAAAGGGTATTTTGTGCTTTTGGTCAAGGAAAAGGGAGGGGGAGAGACTTACTAGGTGTTTAACTCACTCTGTGTCCTAGTTGTAGTTATTTCAAATAAAGAAACAGCTTGAAATTTATGTCTACAAGTCCCGAGTCTTGAAGTCACCTCAAATTACACAGTGAAAACATGCAAAACTATTTTAAGTTGCAATGTTAAGGCAAAAATGCAATTCTCTTACTTCTCGGTAACATTAGGGAGACAGGTACATTAAAGCTATTATTATTTGGCTTCTAGGAGGAATAATTTAGTCATTTATAAATTAAGATTTAAGTGGCCAGTCTACGCTAGGTGGAGAACATGTAAACTGTTGGTTAAGTGTATGTTTTAAAATTTCCCCGATTCATTTCTATTACCTGAATTATGCCAGTCTGGGAAGCTTTCTAGGATGGGAAATCTTATTTTCGGCCAGGCTCTGATATCTGAGAAGCACACACTGTTTTTTGGTTAGGACCTGAGTTGGAACCTGGAGAGTGCAATAAACGGTTTCATTTTCTTGAAATACAGATGTGCTGCAATTTCAAAAGGCTTTGAAAAATTATTAAAGTTTCAATGCTGACTTAATACATGCCTTATTAGAATATTCTCTAGAGATCATGAAATGTAAAATGCATGAGGCGATGAAAATTTTCCTTGTCTTTTTCATGTAACATATTTATTTTTTCCCCTTTTATTCCTCCATATATTTCCCCCATGTATTTCCTGAGCACTGACCAATTTGCATGGCAGTGTGCTTGGTAGAAGAGGAAGAAGGAGAGGAGATAGGGAGGAACCTGTCACAGGTATTCATTCGGCAGAGTGACATAAAGAGTGAAACTGTACAGTGTGTAATTCTTTCAACCCACAGTCACGAGCTGTTTAATTAGCATATCTATCTTGAGGAATTATGGGATACCCAGAGCTATTTCTAGAATTTGATTTGCATAATTGTTCTAATCCTTTATGAGTATGGTGACATGTGGTCTGACAAAAGATTTTTTTTTAATTTCTAAGTTACCTTATAAGTTTTATAAAGATATTAGAATTAAACACCTTTAGATATATATTTAATAACCTGCCTCTATTGAAAGGAACACAATTATAAAAAGGCATAATTAGTCTTCCGCTAATGGCATATTACTTTACTACTCGATAAAACAGCTTTGTTCACTGAAAGTTTGTCATTTAAAGTTTTTACCTAGCACCTTTTGGTAAGATAAAAATTCACTTAAACATCCTAAGAAAATTTACGGTTGTAATGGACCTCAGTGACATTCCCTGTCCCCAAAATTTCTTAATCCATGGATAGATGACATATTTGAGTTTAGAACAGTGGTAGCAAGAAATGTATTTACACATTTTCTTTGGTTTGGAATATTAATATTCTCATGACCAAAGTATCTAAGTAAGTTTAACTATTTTGGATTTGAAGATTCCTCTTCCATTTGGTTATCAGGTTCTCGTTAAGATATTATTTCAGGACTGTGATGAAGAGGAAAACCCCAATTTGGATGTTTGAACACTGACCGCTCTCAAGCCTCACATTCCCCTTTATTCTTTGCCCTGCAGCTGGACTATCCAGCCCCAGCAGGTAGGAATTCTCATGTTGGCCCTGCCTCTTGGCCACAATCAAAGCTAAAACCAACCAAACAGCCTGCCTACTGCCACCTGGACTGACTTGCACCTGTTTTCCTCTCGCCAGAAAAATCCCATGATATGAGTAATAAACCTTGCCATATCCTTTGGGGGTGTGCCATCATCAGTCCCCAAATGCAAATCAATTTTGGGTAGGGGGTTGATTCCACTCTCTGCAGGACAGTCACTAAAGGAAAACACAGAAACAGTGTTTTTAAGATCACAGAATGAAGTATAAAGTACAACAAAACAATGTACTTTTAAAAAAGAATGACTCCATTTATACTGGTTAGGGCAGAGGTGTTTTACAGAGACCCAAAATAAGAGTGGCTTATTTCTCTGGGTTCTGGATAACTGTTTCAGGACATCATCCAGTGACCTGGCTAGTGGGTCAGCTCTACTCTCTTCCCCAAGTGCCTTCCACTCTCTGGGCCCAAAGTGGCCAGATTCATTGTTGCATCTCCCTGTTGGGGAGGAAGTGGAGGGCACTTCTTTTAAGCAAGTGAGGCAGAGGACTTCCGTTCACATTCCATTGCTAAGAACTTATTCATATGGTCACACCTGGCCAAGGGCTACTGGTAAATGAATCTCTAGATGTCTAGATGAGTGGCCATGTGCCTAGCTAAAACTTTTGGGGGTGAGAGGGAGGAGGAGGAGGTGGAGGAGGAAAGAGAGAGAGAGAGAGAGAGAGAGAAAAGAAGGAAAAGGGAAAGAAAGAAAGGGGCGAAGAAAGAGGAGAAAGAGAATGTGAAAATGAAGGAATAAATTGTGGAAGATAGAGCCCACCAGCCAAGTCTTCCATTCAAAGATTTTCCCCCTCCTAACCAAATCCAGGAAAATTAACAAAGAATATTAACATTTGCTGTCCAATGGACTATTGGTGGAGACAACATTCAACTCCCCAGAACCCAATCCCAACACCACAGTTTGCCATAGTCCGCAATATTCTTCTGTGAGTCTTTTACTTTGAGCAGCAAATATTTTCTTTTAAAATTTTATACAGGAGCAAATATTCTTTCATATAGTCACTTTCTGGGCCTGAAATATTTTGCTCCTCCATTTTGAACTCCAACTTGGGATTTCAAAAATACATCTCAAGAGTAAATATTTCGGGGCACAGGCTGGTCAGTGAAAGGACCTTAGCAAGATCCAAGCAGAGAGTGGCCATGAAAAGAAAAAGGATTGCTATCATTGGTAACACACAAGATTGTGGCTGTCTTTATCTATCAGGAACCAAACTGATGTGCTTCAACACAGCACAGGAGAGTCCGAGGTCCTGGGGGGAGGGGTGGTGGAGCAGAGTTGGCATTGAGATGGGAACTGTTGATAAGATACTGGAGATGAATATATGGAGGCTGTCTTATAAAATTTTGCTTACTTTTATGCTTAAAAATTTCCATAATAAAAAGTTTTTGTTTTGCCTGGATGAGCCACATACACTCAAGCCAGCCTCAGCCCTGCCTATAGGGAATAGGTCCATTCCCAGCCGCACTGAGAAAACTCAATTTGGGAAGCTTCTCAATAGCTATTCAAATCTAACTTAATACAAAAACACAGTCTTCTCCAACTTTTTCTTGTGAAGCTTCTGAGTTTCTGCAACCCAAACGTTTTTCATAAATTATGTTATCATAAATAAATGTTAATCAAGTTTAATCAAGACAGTGAAAATCTGGATTTAAACAATGTGGAAATTTGCTCCGAAGTGCACTCTAAAGCTGTGAAATCTTTCATCTGCCACTGAGGTTATTTTATCTGAGCCCTTTGCCTTAAGCTTTAAAGAGAGGCTCATAAAAAAAATGGCTTCCTTGAAACGGGAAACTACAGAGCTGATGTACAACTGGCAGCTCTTTGGCTGGCTATGAAAATGGAGCCAACGTTTACCTTTTCACGACTTTGAAGTCGAATGATAATTTCTTATTTTCAGAATACCTGTTTTGTAGAGCCCCATTTCGAGGTTTAACTTTTCTTTTAATACTGTCATCTTAAATTTTGTTTGATCCTGAAACAGAATTTATACAGACGGAAAGTATCTTCAGACTAAACCAATGGCTCTCTCAGGGGGACAATCTACCCCTACCCATTCGCTTGGTCTAGAGACATGTTTGGGTGTGAGAGCTCAGGGGAACTACTGGATCTAGTGGGTAGGGGACAGGGCAGCTACTCAACAGCCTATAAAACACAGGACCATCCCTCACAACAAAAAATGGCCTGGCCCTGAATGTCTGGAGTGTCAGTGTTGAGAAATCCTTGACTAAAGTGAGTGAATGCCTGGAAACATCCCCCACAGCTGCCGTTCCAGGGGGCAGGCCATGGTTTTGCTTGGCTGGCACAACTCATGCATAGGGGCCCCAGGCTTCCCCCATAAGGATGAAGTCCGCCGTGGACACCAGGGTATATACCGTGTACGTACATGATATAGATGAGACCGTGCCTTTTATTGTTAGAAATCATGCTCACACAATGATTTCCCACCTTCTGGCTTCTACTCTCTTGTGGCATATATAGGTTTTATTTAAATGCTTTCTAGTGTGAGTTATTCAGTTACAATTTGCTGCAACATTGGACTTTCTAGAGCCTTTGGATGATTTATGGGCCCAGTAAAATAGAATGAAATCTGGAGATATATGGGAAAGCGGGGCTGGCAGAGGGGGCAGTTTGGAAAACTGTCACCTGGGAGGGTTCCCCTGGAGGAAGCAAGCCCCGTGGCTCCACGCCCTGCCTCAGGGCTAGCGCGAGAGCCCAGGGACAAGCTAGGTCCTGCTCCCCTAATCTAATTCCAAGGAACTTTGAATAGACTCCTCAAATGAGCTATGGAACTGTGGTTAAAACTCTCACATGGGACCCTTCTGTGACTACCCTTCTTAGAAGTTGTGGTGGGGAAAAAAAATCCCCAAAACAAACAGATTCATTTCTGCTTAAGGATCATAGGAACTTCTGAGGGTGGCAAGAAAAGGCAGTTAGCTACTCTCCCCACTTCTAATCTAACTAGAAAGGTGTCTCGCCAAGGGGTGTCCCAGGGAAGCAGCAGCTTTCCTACAGAAGCATATTCCTTTATTCTTTCTCAGTGGCTCTCAAACATGGGTGCACCTTAGAATAAAATAAGTAGCTACAAAAAAAAAAAAAAAAAAATTCCACTCCAGCCTCGCCCTAGATGAACTAAGCCTACAATCTCTGAGAGTGATGGATGATGGGAAAAAACAGGAGCAGTACTTCAAGAACAGCATATTAATGACACCTCTAGTTTTGGGAGATGTGTGTTCTGAAAGTGCTCTGATTTGGGGCAGGGGGTGGGGGCCGGGGGGGGTAATAAATTTACCTAAGGATTATGTTGTTAAAGATACTAGAAGAAAAACGGTTCTCCTTTGTGCAGAAGGGAACACTAACCATTAACAAACCAGGGGCAAGATATGGAAGAACCAAAGAAATATTAATTCTGACAATATTACCTGAAATACATAGCCACATGTTAAAACAGAAAGATCAGAAAAGTTTGTCAATGAATTTTTAAACAGGGATCCTCACTGAACACTAAAAATGTCCTGCTTTTAAAATGGTCCCCAGCTTTAATCTTCTCAAAAATTGAAGTTAGGAAATTCTGAGTGGGATGAAATTTCTGATATTAAAACCAATGAAGAAGAAAATTGGCTTACGTGTGTGATCTCTCCCTGGACTGACTTTGTAGAGCTCCAACCACAGGACAACACCAAAATGCTGGGAAGGATGAAGGTCTTCCGTTAGATAAGAGGGTCTGTAAGGAAATAGTTTTGGCACAAACTTTTCCATGGTTAAAAAAAAAAAGATGCTAAAAAAAAAAAAGAGGTTGAAGTCAGAAATGATAGTTTTCATGAAAGTCTATGTTTGCAAAGAAATCCAAAGGTCCACTTGAGTTTGGCCAGTAGGTGCTGGCCTGAGATCTATTTCTCTCTTAGAATGGATAGAATCCATTCCCAATATTTACATCAAAGTAGGTTGCTGACTTTAACTTCTTCTTGTGTAAATTCTCACTTTGCCTTACCTTGCAGACATTCTGGCCTATGAAGTCTGGCCAACTTCAGTGAGAGAGCATCCTGGGGATGGGAAGAAACAGTACCACAGTCTTTATAGTGCAAGACTTTGTGTGCTTTGCATACAATTATCTTAAAGAATCTCCATGGAACATGATTATAAGTTTTTTGACACAATTATTTGAAAAGTGCTAACTTTGGTGACAAGCTAAAAAAAAAAACACTAACCAAATAAAGCTGTACACTAAAAAGGAGTTATTCCCCAATAAAAATAATAACCCAGGGGAGAGGTACCAAATGATAAAGTTCTGTTTTTCTTTGAATGACGGTGAGCAAGTCAGGAGACACGGTTCTGAGTTTCCCACACACACTCTACCTTCCTTCTCTAGACTACAGTCTACCTCTTTGTAGTGATTTTTTTTTTTAATTGAGTTGGTATATGTAAAACTAAAATTTTATAAAAGTTTGTTCGATGTTTTTTAACTTGGGGGAAAATGGATGATTGACACAATCAAGTGTTTACAACTTTTGAAAAAGGGTGTCTCAACCATTATATGAAAGCGACATTTAGCAAAACTGTGCGGTGCGTTTCTTTACCCATAACTCCACTTGCTGAAGTCGATGTTTTTTTCCAACAGACTCACTGAGGAATGCTTCTTGCACACAAATGAAATTCAACCAAAAATAATACTTCTATGCCCAGGTATGGTAATGAGTACAGCAAAATCCCATACATTTACAGGACATGTTAGCCCCTAGGGTAAAGTTATATACAACGTGCAACTGTAAGCCTTGGCTGAATAAATAACTACAAAATGGACAAATTTTTCTTTCTTTTTTTTTTTGCAAGGTTAGTAGGTTGCCATGGTCAAGTTTAGTCAGTTAAACACATTTCATAAGTTGTTTATTTGCGACGTTGATTCCATTTACAATATTTGGAGGGGTTTTTCAAGGTTTCTCATCACCGTTCGGCTAGCACTTAGCCTCCTGCCTAACCACTCATTATGAACACTGGATCATGATTTGCTGAATCAATACAGTGACATCCCAGGAGTCCATTCCTGATTACAGCCAGTTTTGCACGTCACAATCTTCCTTCATGTTCCAAAACCTCACTGATTTACACATTGTTTGTTTTTTGTACGACCTTAAAATTCATGCGAACAGAATTTTCCTGTATGTAAAGTGAACACAAGCACATCCTGTGAGTGCTATCTGACCAACGCTGGGGTCTTTGCCCATTTTAGAATGTGAGCTAATAGAAATCTGCTTGTAATAAAAACTGACGACAACTGTGACAAAAATAAGGATATAATATTAAAATAAATCAAATGATATACAATACTGTCATTATTCTGATACAGAATTTTTACACAGCAATATTGATATAGGTACACATGGCAGATGTCAGGTAACCCATTATAAGAGAACTTCTGGTTACAAATGAAGTTTAAATTACAACTTAATATCGATTTTAAAATGGTAACAGGGGTTATGCCAGAATAAAATCAATACTTCCTCTTCAAGTGACATTTTCTGGACCATCTCTAACTGTGAGACTTAAAAAAAAAACTTCATAAAAAGAAAGAGAAATAAATGTAATGTTGTATTGGGGAAGTGTTTTTTTTTTTTTTTTTTAAACCAACCCAAATCTAGAAATAAGGACCAAATTGGCTTTCCATTCCCTCTGGACTCACTCACACCTGTCCCACAGCCAACCTGAAGGCACAGGTTCCGTGAAAGTCTGAAAGCACCCCAACTTCTACTCCATCTAGGAGAAGTCTGGAGTGTCTAGTTCAACTACACACCCTTCACTCTTTAAGTATCAGGCAAAGAGCTTGATTCTCAACAGTGATTCTGCCAGCAAATTAGAGGAGATGGGACAACCCCGCCCCCCACTTTAAAATGCAAAAGGACTGGTGAGGGAAATTGTGAAAAATAAAGTGAGAGCCTTAAAATTCTTTGAGGAGAGAAAAGAGACCTGAGGGTGTGTGTGCGTGTGTGTGCGTGTGTGTGTGTGTGTGTGTGTGTGTGTGTGGCAGGCAGGGCTGGGGGGAGGGGGTTTGAAAAAACAAAAGTTTCTGTGACAAAATATCAAATTGTTATTCTCCTCATTTTTGTGAAAATGGGTGAGTTATTGGCATTAAAAGAGCCAAGCCAAACCAAAACACAAACAGGGAAATGAGAACCGGTTCCATAATGCCCTGCACTTTACATTCGTATCCAAAATTAAAATCCTCTTTCAATTAAAAAAAAAAAAAAAAGTCATTTAAAACATCAAAGATAGAAATGTTACTTGGATAGTTGAGAAAGCAACAGCATTTCTTTCTGGCATATTATTTGTTTGGCACAATCACAAGTAAATAGACTTTACAGACATCATGTGGCTGTTCACATTTAAAGTTTCTACTCTCAAGTGATTACTTTCGGGCTAAACAAATAAATCGATTAAATGAAGTCCGTAAACAGGCTAAGCCCGGCATACATGGACATGTGTGATGCATTCTCCGCCCAAAAAATGGAACCTAAGATAAAAGAAGAAAACTGAGTCAGAGCAGGAAATGTTAAAAAACAAAAACAAAAAACTATTCTTGAGAAATGTCTTTGAATAAGAACAGCTAGTGTTATATTGAGTATTAACTCTTCATCAAGCAATACACTCGGCACTTTATTATCCTTCTTCATCCCATAACCGCTCTGTGAACATGACAAATGCTTTCATTATACCCATTTTACAGGTGAGAGACCGAGACACAGAGAGATTAGCAACTTGCCCAAGCTCACAGACTCAGAACTTGAAGCTTGGCTGGCAGCTGGGCCAGAGAGACAAAGCTTTTGACCACCAAGCTACACTGCCTTTTACTTCTTCATTTTAATTCTTTTTATAGCATCCTACTAATGAAGCTCCTTAAGGGGGCCATGACATTAAGGGTGTGACCGCAATGATAATGAGAAAATATGAAGTCACTGACGGTGAGCAATATATAAACTCACACGTTTGCATACAGATGGCAGAAGGGGTCAAAATTCTGGGGAGTGTGGGTAGGGGAGGAACAAAAGGGAAATTAGGGAAGGAGGCAAGCTTGAGTCACAGAAAAGGAACAAACTAAACCCTGGCCTAGGGAGAGCCAGCAGAGAAAGGTCGGCTTCATTCAAGAGTCATCCAAGTGGTATTTCTAAGTCTCGCCCATGCCACCAATGAAGCTGGGTTGAGGAGGGTCAACCAGCAACTGGCATGGTGGGCCTTTCAGGGGAGTCCCTCAAAATACATACACATTCCAGAGGCAAAGAACAAAACTCATTCCCTCTCCCCTGGGAATGGTGCCCTCTTAAGAATCCACCTCCTTGGCAAGTTATAGGGAGAAAGTTTAACCCCAGGCCTGGAGGCGACTGATAGTCAACGAAATGGGATGGCAAATTACTCTGGCCCCGGGTACTGTGAGAGAGGCAAGCTATTAGAGACTCATGCCTCTGGGATCCTATACAGTTTACACAGGGCAGAAAAATGCATCCTGTCTGTTTCTCAACTCAGATGCTTTGCTTGCTATCATTCTAGTGTATTTCCTTCCTATTCTCTGCCACCAAAACAGGCCGCCCCATACCAGTTATCTGTCCTAATGAGAAAGTCTGAGATGCATCTTCCAGATGTCTTCTAAATAATTTCTCTGTACATTAAAAAAAAAAAAAATCGTCTGCAGACAGTGACAGAACCATTCTAACCTTATTTGGGGATTGAACTAAGAGGACAGACCCATCTGTGTGGTAGTCCCAAAGTGGCCGGGGCCCACTATGCTGGGCATTATCTTTCAGTGGGTACCATGCTCATGTTCTTCTTACCTCCTTCTTCCTTTTTCTTCTCTTCCTCTTTCTTCTTTCCTGCCTTCCATTTCCAAAATGGTTCTGGAAGGGCCAGGGAAATGACTGAGGTCAATAAATTCAAAAGGAAGACAGGGAAGCAGCAGGTGGGCACTGACGCCCGGGTGAACAGGCCGAGCCACCCCAGGTTCCTCTGCCTTTTGCCAAGGGCCTTATTGTCAAGGTTCTAATGACAGTGCCTGCCCGCAGGTTCCCGGCCGTCAGCGCCACGCAGACTTGTGCTCAGAATGGTTCTGTCACTGTGTGTGTCAAAGGGCAGCACGCGGATGGCCAGCTCGTTTGCTGGCACCGAGAACATGTCAGAGGAGGCGGGTACAGCTGCCTGGCTTGGACCATCACAAGCGGACAGCAGGAGGAGTTCTAACCCTTGACCTGTAGGACCTCCTCTGGCCCTGAGGCTTTGCGAGCTTCATTTGGCCACGCCTGAAACTACTGCATGGGCCGGTGGTCCCCGGCTGGGGGTGGCTCTGCCCCCGAGGGGACATCCAGCAATATCCAGAGACATTTTGTTTGTCACAGCTTGGGGGGAGGAGCGTGAGTAGGGGGTGGAGGCCAGGGGTGCGGCTAGGCAGCCTCCAATGTGCAGGATAACGCCCAACAATAAGAACTCTTGGGCCCAATGTGCCAACTGGATATCGCAGCCTCTGTTCCGAAAAACGAACACAGGCTGCGATATCCAAGGTAAAGGAGCCTGAGCTAAGTGAACTGTAACTATAATGAACATGTCAGACTGTTATACACGGACAACACCAAGCATGTTTCCTTTATTCGCTCATTCAGCAGATCTTTACTGTCACCGACATATCAGGCCTTATGTTACGTGCTACAGATACAGTGATGAACGAAACAGGAAAGGCCTGGGCCCATCGCGCAGCGTGAGTTTTAATGACGGAAGACAGATACGCAGCAGGATAGTTAAAGCTGTGAAGAAGCGCCCTCACGGTGCTTGCAGTCTTGTGACGTGTGCATCAACACACCATGGGTGCTCTCTGGCCTGTCATGTGCCTTCTTAGTGCCTTGAAAACAGGAGCAAAGAAAAATAAGAGCGGTGGCCTGCCATGCCCAGGCTTCATAAGGCATGGCGCATGAACGTCACACCAAACCCGTATGCCAGATTTTTGCCTTATTTTGACACAAGCTAAGTGGCTTCCTCTCGAGGTGAAGTAACACGGCTAACTGCAGTCACCCAGCTAAAAGGGAACCGGTCATAATCAAACCCAGTCCCGCTTTCTTCCAGATTTTGCTCTATCTCCTGCCAATGCCCCCCCCACCCCCCCGCAGAAGTGCTCCACCTGAAGGCAGAGGGGTGGCCTTCCCAGGTCCTGTGGCTTCTCCTTACTCTGCACACCACTGCCCGGCACTGAGCAGGCCCCAAGTGACTCATGCCACCAAACTCACAGAGATGGACTTTCGTGCAGCCAAAGACGCAGAAGGCCTTCCTGTGTATAGTTCCCTCCGGGGCCTAGGTGGGGCCCTGGCAATGTGCTCACAAGGTCATAGGTTTCTGTGAATCCTTCAAAAATATTGTGAATTATCCTTTTTCTTATGGAGGGTGCCAAGGCAGTACCAGCCTCAGCTCAGATCTGTCCCAACAACCTTAACATCATGATTACACTGTCCTGCAGGGATCTTTCTACCTGCATGCTCTTTTCTTATTCTTCTCAAGCCCACTCCCCTTTTTCAAGATCCGGTCTGTTTCTCCCCCTGCCAAGCCTTTTTTATCTGTACCCGCTCATAGCAGTTTTCTTCCTCTCCTTCCATCTGTGAGCCCCTAATCACAAAGAACACCATTTCTGATGTGATACACTTAATAGATACTTGGCAATTTCTCCAGTGCCCCCCTTCATTTCTAGCTCTACACATATTTTGTTTTTTAAAGATTTTATTTATTTATTTGGGAGAGGGACAGAGATAGCAACAGAGATAGTGGGAGAGAGAGAGCACAAGCAGGGGGACGGGGGGAGGAAGAGTGAGAGGGAGAAGCAGGCTCCCCACTGAGCAGGAAGCCTGACTCAGGGCTCCATCCCAGGACCCTGGGATCACGACCTGAACCGAAGGCAGACATTTAACAGACTGAGTCACACAGGTGCCCCCTAGCTCTACACATACTGTGCGACAAAGCTAATAGGTGTCTAATAGCCAGAGACATGAGAAAGTATATAGAAGATGCATCTTCGGAGGCACAAATAGAGCCCAGGAGCTAACCATTCAGTCCCAACTTGATGGTTTATTTTAGAATCAACTCAATCCAACACTTCTAAAAGCCCAGAATTCCAAAAAGCAGATTCTAGAAGTAACCAATTTAGGACCTGTAGCACTTTCCACAAGGTACAATTCTTATCCATTTGTGGCACTTTTAAAAAGAAAATAGCACTGATACAAAACACAGGTATCGTTTGTAATTCCTCTCAAAACAGTCACTTTTGCTAAAGAAAGAAATGTAAAGAAGGATACACGAAGAAAACCCTGGTCATGCCACATAAAAAGCACTGGTCTCAGGTGGGAAGGAGGTTTGGGGTAGGCAAAATGAGTGAAGGGGGTCAAATGAATAGTGATGGATGGTCATCACTTTGTAGTTCAGACAGATGTCAAATTATAATGTTGTATACCTGAAACTTACATAATTTATATACCAATTTTACCTCAATAAAAAATGACAATTTTATTTTTAAGAAAGCCAGTTTTGTTACCATAACTTTTGTCAATAAAAGTACACAGTTCAAAAAATTTCAAATAGCATAATAGCACATAAAATAGAAACTAAAAGTCTCACAGTTCCTGTCTCCCTCTCACAGTTTCCAGCTTTAATTAATTAGGAAGATTGCCAATGTATTTTAATTTGGTCAAGTCTTAAAATGTTTCTTCAAATTTTTTTGGAATAAGTATATATTCATACAACCCTAAATAATGCAATGATTTATCTTCTTATGGCTAGAGAGGGTTAACATGGGATCTGGCCTCCCACTGCTCTGTGTCCTTGGAAAGAGTAAAGGAAAACAGGGAATGGGGGGGGGGTCAGCCTCGTGGCTTGTATGGAACTTGAGTTGGGTTGGGGAAGCTGTCGGCATGCAGGCCTGGGCCTCTGGGTCTAGAGGGGTGCAAAATATTTGCAAGAAATAAGGGTGGGCTTCTGTGAGTCAAGGGGACCCACCCTCCCCCACACTTTAGCTCTCATCTGGGGCAGCTACAAGTGCCCCGTGTGGAAGATAGGGCAAGCCATGTTGTGTGTTTGGGTAGCTGCTGAGCTCCCAATGCAATGGTGCTGCTTTATCTCCTACACTGTGTCCTGTGAGGGGAAGGAAGTGTAGCGTTCAGCCAGTGGCGCTCAACCAGGGCAAGGTCCATCCCCCAAACCGTCACAGGGGATACATCTGTCATAGTCTGAGGACATGGCTGGTTGTCACAACCGAGAGAGGGAGACTAAGGGCATCTCGTGGGTAGAGGCCAGGGATGCTGCTAAACATCCTATGATGCATAGGATGGTCCTCACCACAAAGAGTTATCAGCCCGATACTGTCAACAGAGCCCTGGCTGAGAAACTCTGTATTAGACTAAAGTATATTTATGTCCCCTGAGTCTCTCTTGAACTTGTATTCACAGCGAGGATGCTGTCCTGAGAGAGAAAATGTAGATAGTGGTTCTTGACCTCCGTGATAGGAAAGATGAGGAAATTAACATATTAGGCTTTCATCCACCCATCTTCCACTAAATTCTGAAGTTATATTAGTCATATTTTAGTTAATATTTTTTAAAGTTATACTCTATCCTGAAAGTATGTTTACATAGTTTCATAGGTTGGTTCTAAAACAGAAACTGCGAATAATTTTTTAAATTATCCCTTTTTTTTTTTTTTTTAACACAGACAAGTCCCAGGTTTTAATTTTAATTTTTTTTTCAGAAAAGGAAAATGTATTGGTCAAGTTTTAAAATGTAGCTAAAAAAAAAAAAAAACCCCCACCAGAAAACAAAAAGTAAAACTGATACTAAAAATGTTAACATAAAAAGTGAAGCAAAAACAATTTTGGGGGAGGAAACACAGTTGTTTAAATTGAAAACAAAAATAAAATGATAAGCAATAAAAGTATTAACTACATAATTATAAACTTCCAAAGCCAAGAAGCAATCAGAATGGGATGGAAATGGCTGATCTTTGTAAACTCTGAAAAGTGTAGGTATTAATAGAAATACTAAAATAGTGGGGTTTTTTAAACAGCAAAATATTCCTTATAGATATATGATTCAGTAATTCATCCTTAACTGTTAAAAAATTGTTAAAAATTAATACATGTTAAAACTTTTATTTGACTAAAAATGTGTTTGGAAAACATACATCCTGTTCTTAGGTAAACTGATCTTTTATTCTACTTTTCAATTATCAAATGTAAAGTTAAAAACTGTACAATTCTAAAATTAGAGTGTAGCAGTCACTGTAAACTCCACAAATTAGTTGATGTATCTGAAATAAAATAGCAATCTGTGACATCAATTCCTACCTGTAGTTTGCAATTTTATTCATCAAATATTACTCACTTTATCAAAATAAACAGACATTTGTGGTTATGATTAAGTCAAGCCAGAATGGAAAGTTTAAAATTTAAACAGGTGTAGTCTTCACTTATTCATAGTCTTGTGTTTTTAAAACACCAATCCCTTTAACCACAACCAGTTAATCCCCCCTTTAAAAAGAAAAGGAAGAAAAAGGAAAGAACACATCATATTAAAATAGAATTTTCAATGCAGTGTCTAGACTTTTACCATTTACTGATGAGCCATTAAACTGTAGTTTGAAGTTGAATACTGTACATTACATTCACCAGGATGCATTTACAAAAAAATTTTTTCCTCAAATTGTTTTGAATAGAATATAGTAGAGAGATAATCTGGAAGTAACTAGATTTTTACCAGGATAAGCTAATTTCACCCAGAACAAATAACAACTCCGGGACCTACTTTAAAAATAGAAGTGACATAGGAAAATGTATTTTCAAGACAGAAAAGTATCCAGTAGGAAAAGTTGTAAAACTGAGCTCTAGAAACACTTTTCAAGTGGGCATCTGAATTGGGGGGAAAGTTAAGATCTGACATAAAACCTTTACTTTTTTTTTTTTTAGTTCTTTAGTTCTTTTAACACTTAATTCTACTATGAAAACCATAACTTATTATCAAAGACTTCATTATTACAACTGTGATTAAAAACAAAGACGTAGAGATGTATCTGGGATTCCGGGAGAAGAATGATTTTGTTTACTCTCAGAAATGACCTTACACTACATACACCTGAACTGGAAGTTATCCAGGCACCCGGGGAAAGAGAATTAATTTGGCTCTCTTATTAAAATACCTCAGATTTGGAAAACTCATCAGAACTACAGGATGTGACATATTCCCAGGAGGGACCGTTCTCTCTCATCCCACACAAACCAGTTTTGGTTAACCCGAGCAGACGAACCCACTTTCACGGTGGCAGAAGAGTATGGTGATTAACACCGCACAACCAACGGAGCGTCACACAGACGTGACATCCCATGCTGCTGCGTGCCCTCTCACCTGGTGACCTCAGCCAGTCACCGAGTCCCTCTGAGGCTTACTGTGGTTGTACGCAGAAGATGCTGGAAACAAATGTGCTTCACGGGCTTGTTGCGTGAAATGAGAAACTCATAACCAACATTTAGTACAGGCGGTCTGGGATGTCCCAGCCCTCGCCACGGGGCAACTGCGCTTTGCTATGATGACAACGAACAGCTGCACAGAACGTGTCAGGCTGCACAACTGTGGTATATGCGGGGTGTGTAAGGGTATACTAACACTGCACAAAAACAACACTGTTCTTAAAAGAAAAGGTTAAGAGCAAACTTTTCAAGGACAGTGGCTCAAATGTACAAAAGTTATTTCTCAAGGAAACCACAGGAAAGCCAAACTCAGTCTTCAGAGCGACCCAAGCAAGTGGAGTCCCTATGACAGCTCACAGAGCTGAACATAAGCCCATTTATTTCATTACCTTCGCTCGTAGAAAAGTCAAAACAGCTAACTGTCATCTGCAACTGTCGAGGACAGGGAAGATGCTGGGCTTTACTACAGCTTTCAACCCTAAACCACATGTGGGGAAAAAAAAAGGCAGAAGGCAGAGTCCAGAAGGTAGATTACTTGGAAAACATTCCATCTATTTTATTTTATTTTATTTTTATTTATTTATTTATTTAAGATTTTATTTATTTATTTGGGAGAGAGAGAATGAGAGAGAGCACATGAGAGGGGGGAGGGTCAGAGGGAGAAGCAGACTCCCCGCCGAGCAGGGAGCCCGATGCGGGACTCGATCCAGGGACTCCAGGATCATGACCTGAGCCGAAGGCAGTCGCTCAACCAACTGAGCCACCCAGGCGCCCCCATTCCATCTATTTTAAATGGGAGAGAATGCCGCAGACAGACTGAGCTCTGCCTCCAACGAGCCACCTGGCCTGGGACGCACCCTTCTATGGCCCGGGGCTTCCCTTTGCTGCTGGGTAAAACCAGTAGGTGGCGCTAAGGGGGCAAGGCACTGCCACCTGGGTCCCTGGGGCATCTTACAGAGATCCCATCATTTTAAGTTTTGATTCAGAAGGGCCAAGACTCTCCAAGCTCCACACACTTTTCTGCTCCCTCCTGCCTCTAACCCACCCCGCCTTCCTGAAGTCATGTCGCTGACTGGCCCTTGCAGACAGGAGCGTCTGCCACACAGCCTCAAAAGCGCCATCCAATCCTGCCAACATAAGGTCATGCCACTTCTTGCCAAAACTGTTCAAAAGTGTTGTTTAGGGACACTGAGCTGTTAGATAACCGAATAAGTTGGAAAATTAAATATCATTAACCTCTACGGTTATGAACAGTGTATTGTGTAGATTAAGTGAAAATAAAGGACTTTTAAATTAAGATACAAGGATAACTGTATCATTGATGATCTTGTGCAAGAAACAAAACACAAAGTTATTTACTTCTGCCTTATCAGTGGGTCTGATATTAAAAGTCTTTTCAAGAACTTCCATACTCCGATTGCTGCAAAGAAGTATACACCGTACTACACACATATATTTTTGTCCTAAATCATTTTTAGGCAAATTCATGCGTTTGAAATTATTTTTCTGAAATGTTTCTAATGTCATGAGAGCAAGGATATGAAAATGATTCACTAGAATAAGGATGGTAGAGGACCCAGTTCTTTAAACTGGGAGGGGAGAGGGGGGAGGAGGTAGTTTTCCATTGTCATCTTCTCTAACTTATAATTTCAAGCACATTAGCCTGGGTTTCCTGTCATACAGGCCTTGCTTGGGAGTGGAGTTACTGCAACATAAGAGAACCACCATGAATACAAATATATATACTAACTTTACGAGTCAGCGGATGGCAGCTGTCTCCCACTTTGCCCATAGGTGTGCAAATCCTTATGCTCTTAACCCAGATACTAACAGCACAGCACATGCCTCCACCACACTGGGGGTCCTTGTCGCAGGCCTGAAATGTAACAAACAAACAGATAAATATAGATGGCGGAAAAGACTTGGGCTAAGGAAATCTAAAATTAGCAGTAAAAATGCTCTTTACATCTCCAACCGCTAGGATTTTAATAATCATACATATAAAAAAGAACTGTAATCTTCATTTGCTTGCACATATTTACCATAAAATCTGAACAGAAGAGATTTTCCTAGTTTAAAAAAAATGGCCTAAAGAATGGCCCACACATTATGAAAATCTTAAACACACACAGAAAATCACCTCTTTTTCTAGTGTTTTGTGGCTGATTTGGCTTTGAATTTGAAAAACGAGTCTGCATTAGTCTTATACCATACATGGCCATTAGGAACTACATAAATTGAATCACAAGATTTTATGACTATTAACAGCAGAATACATTGGGCCCAATTTTAAAAAGGGATTTAAATGGTCTCTAAATCTGGCATGAAATGCTCCAGACCCATAAAGGCACTGATGTAAATTTTAAAAGTGCTCATTTTCCCTTTCAAATATTTGCATTTTGGTTCATGAGACTTGATGTTTCTCAAACCACTGGCTTGATTTTCACATTTCCTCTTTAAAGAAAGAAATTTCATAGGTTGGGAATGGACAAACCAAGACTTTTGTCTTAGGTTACTTTTTTTTTTTTTTGGGTGAGTAACCTGCAAAAAGGAAATTATTGGCTTAGGGTATGCACATGTGTACATTACAAAATCGGTGGGACTATTCTTTAAGATTAATCAGATTTAGAAATGCAAATGACAGATGCAATTATTAACAATGATTACTCAAGGCATCTGTTCCCAATATAAAAATTGTAAATACAAATAATTAAAGAATCAACTATGGAGGAGTTTTCATACTCTATCTAAATAGCAATAAATAATGCAGTCTAAATTTATTTGCATAAAAATAGATCTGAAGAACAATTGTTCCTTCCTAGAACCAACAAAAAATAGGATGCATTGTTTGAATAGTGTGTAATAATCTGTTTTGCTAGCGATGAGGTAAAAACATGCTGTACTATATATGTAAGAAACTAAAAAGTCTATAATTTAGACAAAAATTTAAATTTTTTACATTTATTGGAAACAACTAAAACACTCCTTCCACGTTTTTCTCCTTCAAAGTTTTGGGGCTAGCCACAAGTTCTCAAAACATAAATACATGGGCACACCCTTATTCACTGCTTTTTTGGTAAAAATTACCAACCATCCTGCTTTAGGGTTGGTTTATTTCCCTCATTAGAGTTTTTTTCCCAGTCTATTTAAAACAACTATATGGACAAAAACATACAATTTGAAAAAATACAATTTTCACCTTAGGGCATTAGGACATTCAGAGGAAAACATCCAAACATTTCCATTTTTCAATTTTTAGCTGTATGCCAGAAATCATGTATACATGGCCATGACATTTCATAAATGAGAGGTTCAGTACATGATCTTTTCCAATATGGTTTTAACAAATCTATGTGGAACATAAATCAGTTTCAAAATAACTACACCTATTACCAAATATATATATATATATATTTGGTATATATATATATATATAAGGTGGAGGTTTCAGGCAGTATTTTCTGTCAACAGATGCTCAAGACCTGGAATTCTGAAGCCCTACTAACCCTTTTTAAAAGACAATCAAAATCCAGCCAAAATCTTCCAAAAATTCAATCAATCACTTGGATGTTTAACATCCCGAAGACAATAAGTTACCAAGTTTTTCACTTGGCTCCAGATGGTTCCTGTCATGAAAACATAACTACATTTCTTTATTGCTACATTGCTTAGAGAAATTTTTAAAAATTCTCTTTTGGTAATACTGAGTTAAAACAGCATAGAGAAGTCCACTCTAAGCCTCTCCCACAGATAAACATCCCAAGTGATAAAATTTCATTTTTGTAACAAAAAGCATCACTTATTGGAAATATTTACAAAAAACGCATAGGCTTATATATTTTTAATTAGACCGCTGTTTCCTAATGCCCTTCATCCTTAACCCATTGCAGATCTATTCAAATAGTGTTGTCCTGTGAATGGAACAAAAAGATACTTATATTGCAAAAGAATTCTGGGCTCAGAGGATTAGGAGAAATTTAAAATGAGCCAGCAGGGGAAGAGGGGGGAAAAAACCCAATCATGTTCCAACTCATATATTAGAAAGACCTGTAAAAAGTTTTTTTTTTTTTTTTCCCAACCACACTGACTGACTGACAAAGCTATTCAAAGACACTTTGAAAAAACCTCTATTTTATAAATACCACAATGCTTATAATACCTATTGGATATAACCAAATACTGTTATTGTACAAGGGCTTTCAAGATGCTATAAACCTACGAACTAACTTGAGAGACTATGGAGCTTTGTTTTCTCAAGACAAGGACAGAATTCCCTCAAATTTCAGTATTTCATTATGTATCATCAGTTCAAACATATAAGTCTTATTTAAAATCCCATAGTGTGCCTTAGATAATTGAAGTAATTTAATGGAGGTGTAAAATAACTTAAGACTTAAAAAAAAGATAAAAGAGTAAAGCAGATGAGCAACCAGGAAATGGTAGGGATTTTGCACTGTTGATGTAAAGTAGACTACTGTAAACTCATCCTTCAGATCCACACACACAAAATTGTTGGTGGGAGTAGGAGAGAATGGACTCAGTTCCTACTTTCAAAAATGATGAGGACAACTTCTCTAAGTTGAAACAAACATCTACATTGTAACCTACACCATAATTATGCTCGAGCACTGGAGGTGTTTTATCAGGAACTGGAAATGGAAAACTTTTAAAAGGAAAACCTCAAGAAGCTTAAGAAAAAAAAAAAGCCCTGGAAACCAGAAGGAAGCGCCCACACTGCTTTCAAAAGGCACACAGGGCCTCGGACCAAGTTATTTCAAGGGGTTTCTGCGGAGGGTACAAGGGGAGCAAACTCCTTGACCAGAGGATTAAGTCTCAGGATTGGGGGATATTCGTCTTGCCCCTGTGCATTTCAGAAAAGGTCTCCCAAATTTTAAGGTTCGAGGTTGGAACGCCTCGAAGTGCTAGAGAAGACTCTGAAAGCAAACTTCTTTCAGCTTAACAGAAAAACAGACCAAACTCGAGGAGAGAGCTTGCAGGGGTCTAAGAGGGAAGCAAGGGTGAAACGCTGGTGATAAAGGAGGCCGGTGACACTTCGGTCACTTTTTCTTCCACGGCGCGCCCAGGGTCCCGGGCCGTCCGCTGCTTTTGGAGCAGGGCACCTCTCCCAGAGCTCCAAAGGGCGACTGGGGCAGGTGTCCCCGCCCGGGGCGACCCTCCCCGAGCCGCTACCCATCCAACCCCGCCCGAGCCCCCGGGGCGCAGCGCGGGCGCGCATCCCGGGCGGACAGGTGCGCCGGAGGCCGCTTACCCCGGTGATGACTGCGGCGTCCCCGGCTGGGGGCGTGAGCAGCAGCGGCGGCAGCAGCAGCAGGAGCAGCAGCGGGGCGCAGCGCGGGCCCCTCATGGCGCCCTCGGGACTGCGCGGCGGTTGGGGGCCGTTGGGGGCGCGGGGCCGGGGCGCGCTCGCTGGAGCGCGGAGCGACGGGAGGGCGGACTGGCGGGCGGCTGGCGCGAGCCTCCGGGCCGTTATAAAGGCGAGCCCCGCCGTGACTCACGCCGGCGCCCGCCCGGCAGCACGCGCGGGGGGCACGGCGCGGGCACACACCCCACGCCCCACGCGCACACGCGCGCCCACCCCGGCCCGGCGGCCCCGGGACGAGCACGTGCCGGCGCGCGGCTCCCCGCGCCCCCGCCCCGGGCGCCACGCAGGCAGCGCCCCCCGCGGGGCGCCCCGCTCCCGGCCCGCGCCTCGCCTCCCGCCTCCCGCCTCCGCCCGCCGCCGCCTCTCGCACGCGCCCCAGCCGCTTTGTGGTCTGAGACACGCTCGTTCACTGTCCTGGTTTCCAAAGCTCCACGTGCTGGGCGCCGAAAACTTGCAGCTCATTTGCCGTGCAGATGTTTAGGGAGCGCCTACTACGTGCCGGGCGGTTAGACACCCCGGGGGAGCGGGGAGGGGAGGGACAGGAGCCTCCGAACCCGTTCATTTGTTCAGCAGGTCTTCGCAGGGCGCCTGCTGCGTGCCAGGTACTGGCCACTGGGGTCTGGCCTCATGGTCCAATAACCGAACAGAAAAGACACACATCAAACAAATAAACCGGGAAACGTGGAAGACAGGAAAGAAGAACAAAGGGCAAGCAAAATCACCCCTAATCCCACATCCCTGACGACATGGTGGGGTTTGTCCTTCCAGCTGTGGGAGTCCAATTTCTTTCTTTCATTTCTAATGCTTTCCCTTTATGCTCACATCTGTTCCCGACCCTCTCCTCTCTGATTTTCCCCACATGCCTTTCCTCCCTTCTGTAACACCGCGCCAGCTTCAGGCAGAGCAGTTCAGGATGATGCCAAGGGGAAATGAGAACGCCTGGCTTCGGGGCCGCCAGGCTGAGGCCCCCTGAACTGTAGGTAGGCAGCTCTCTCTTCTTTTACTTTCCAGCCCAGGAAAATCACCCTTCCGTCTTGGAAGATGCCATGTAGCATCGCTGTGATGAATTCATTCACGTAAACAGGACTTGAGTGCCTACTGGGCTCTAGGCTACTCATGAGAGAACGAGTGACACATTTGCCTTCCATCTCTGACCCAAGCCTAGTTCCAAGAATCACAGCTTGTTTTTCTTCAATGAAAACGATTTCATGAATACCTCGCTGTGACCACTGCCAACCTTGCTTACGGCGAAGTTTTGGGAAACCCAACTTTGTTTCTGAATTGTCAGAACCTCTGGCTTTCCCTGGTCCCTTAAGGACCAGAAACTGTTGAAAAGCAGATGCGTCTTTCAGCCTCTTTAATAAACGCAGTGAGAAAATAAATAAATAAATAAACTCAGTGAGGAGAGTTGGGACAAAGTTACTTTCAGACGGTGGGGTTCCCCATGCCAAAGCATTCAGACTAAATGTGGAGAAAAAAAAAAAAAAGGAAGGCAATTATCTGAATGTTAAACAGCTGAATATTTGGAAAACCAAATTTTTGACTGAGTTTTAAAATCTTTCTTTTTGCCTGTGTTTTTATGTTTGAGAAACGTCCTGAAACAAAACAAAACAAAAAAGAATTAAACTTGTTTTAACTTTAAAAAATTGTTAAAATTGGACTCACAGTAAAATAAGTGGAAACAGTAGCAAGTGACAGATTGGTGGAAAGTTTCCTTTTCCAGTCTCCATGCCAACGCTAGCATGGGAATGTTGCCGGGTAAATGTAAAAACCAGTCAACATGGATTTTAACATTCCTACAATTTAAAAAAAAATGTTCTATTTCACATTTGCTACAATTGAGTGCCAGCCTGGGTATTCCCTGCTTCTCCAAGCATAGAAAACAGGTTATGTCTACACAGGAAAATCAGATTTCAAAAGTGGATGGCTTCATACATGGCTGTTGGGAAAACAGTCCTCATAAGGCTGTTTTGAAACAAGGTTGGAAACACTTAAAAATAGGGTTGGTTGGTTTCATGTTGTTTCTTTTGATCATGTTGTTCCTTTTAATTGTTTTTAATGCTTTAGAGGAGAAATGATGGCCCCTGATAAGACAAATCTTTGCATCCATGGCCAGCTTAGAGAATTAAAGTCTCAAAGTTCCATCTTATAAAGGCAAAGATGAAAGGTTGAGTTTGGATTAGTTCATAGAAATCAGGTGGGAAGGCCAATTTAACAACTGGCCTTCTGAGATCGAAGTTGAAGAGTACCTTAACTATTTTATTCTATTTATTACTGCAAACTGTTGATATTGCCACATGATAAGTTCAGCCCAGGGATAATTGCATAAGGAGAACCAACCTTGGTGTCGCTCGAGTGTAGACCACCATATACTAGCAGGCTATTAAGGCTGAACTGAGTTGAAAGGTCAGTAAAGTCCATAGGACCCCAAATTTGTGAATCAGACCAACCTGGATTAGAATACTGAATGACCATTGGGCAAGCTGCTTAAGCCTTTCTAAGCTTGTTTCCTCACCTGTAAAACAGATATAAAATACCAACCCAATGGGTTACAACCTCCACGTGGATGAAAGAATATAACACCTGCAAAGTGCTTACCATAGAACCTAGAACGAACCAGAAGTCCCGTTAGCATTCCCTCTTATTAAGTCATATTATTTGGTGTCCTCTGATAATTTCAGCCAACACTGATAGTTTTTTTCTGTTTCGTCCACCAGATCAGATTATATATTCCTGATAATTGGGCTCCTTGTGTCTAATTTCCCACACATCCCTCTTGGCACATAGCACAATGATAGGCATATGGCAGGCACTCAGTAACTACTGATCAACAGGAATATATTCTATGGAAGACAGTCCGGAAAACAGGTCACAGGAAAAAGATATACAGCACAGGCACATTTAATTTGCATGAATCAGTGAAACGTAGTCATCAAATAGCTATAGGGATAAATACTTGAGCCGGGGCAGGTGATTCAGCCCACCACTCTAATTCGGGGGACATCATGGAACTGAACTGAGGTGAACATGGAGGCACAAACCTGTCTCACTGCAGTGACCCAGGGAACCAGGCTGATGAAGGCTCCACCTCAGCACGTGCCGCATGGGGAGAACGGGTTCCATTGCGTCCCCGCCAAAAGCTATGTTCACGTTCTAACCCTCGGTACCTGTCAGTGTGACCTTGTTTGTAAGTAGGGTCTTTGCAGATGTAATCAATTTAAGATGAGGTCATCCTGGGCTAGGGCAGAACCCCAAATCTAATAACTGGTATCCCTCTAAGAGAACGGCGAGGGAGATCTTGACACAGAGACACGGAGGAAATACACCGAAGACGGCCATGGGAAGACAGGGGCAGAGACTGGAGTCATGCATCTACAAGACAAGGGAATGCCATGGATTGCCAGCAAGCCCCAGAACCTGGAAGAGTCCAAGAAAGATTCCTCCCTAGAGGCCTCGGAGGAATCATGGCCTTGTTGACACCTTGATTTTGGACTATTAGCCTCCCGAACTGTGAGAGAATAAATTTCTGTTGTTAAAAGCTACTCGTTGTGATACACTCTTCGGCCGGCCACCGGAAACTAACACAGGTGGGCCGACCTGCAGGGTTGCACACCAGCTTTCAAATGCCTCTGCCTTGAGTTGACGCCTATCACTTTTGCTCACATTTCAATGGCCAAAGCAAATCACATGACTTAGCCTGTCTTCAAAGGGCTGGACAATGTAAATCTGAGGGGAACCGGAAGTCTGGTGAGCAAGGCCCTATGTTATAGGAAAGGGATCCGTCATGGCTTGGATTCCTGAATGAGCATATTGAACTCTGGATGATTATAAATGATAATGTGCTATTTCCTTGGTGTTTCTCTCTAGGTCAGTGTTCCTTATGCTAGAATTATACAAAGACTCTGCAAGAGAATAAATGTATAAGCTGATGTTTTCTCGTGGGTGGGTAATAAGCCATCATTCATTCATTCATTCATTCGACATTTACAAAATACTTACTCTATGCCAGATATTGTGTGAGGCACCGGAGGGACCAGGGTGAGCAAAACAGACTGTGAATCCAGCCCCCTGGGACCTTACAGTGTAGCGGGAAGGCCATGAATCAAATAATCATACAATTACAAAATTATAGGAAACAAATATAGCACATTAGGACATGGCACAGGGGGAGACCTGAAGGTTTCCTGAAAGTAAAGAAGCCTAAGCTGAGATCTGAAGCTTGAGCAGGATTCAACTGGGATGGAGAATGGGGGCAGCAGGAGGGGAGGGTGCTGGGCCCTCCAGGCAGGGGAATCAGCTTGTGCTGGAGATTGGAAAGAGCAACTATGTTCAAGGAGCTGAAGAGAGACCAGTGTGGCTGGAAGAATGAACATAAAGAGAAATCTGATACGAATATGGGGCCAGAGAGGTGGTAGGGATCCCATGTAGGGTCCTAAGCCTTGAGGAATTCCATCTTTCTATGGCCAGGGAAGATGGAAAACATAAGGATGAACCAGGCATGATGAGACTAGTTTTTGAAAAGAAGCACCTTATTGCAGGGTGATGCAACATGTCCAGAGCCAAACTCCTTGTGGCCCCACCCAAACCTGTTTTGTTGAAGGCAACTCTGTCCTTCTGAGGATGACCTTGGAGTCATCCTTGACCCTCTCTTTTCTCTCACACCTCATGTGCGGAATCTTGTTGACCTTGCCCTCAAAATCTAGACTCTGACCACTTTGCCCTCTCTTATGGCCACCCTTCTTGTTCTAAGCCACCATCAGCTCCAGCCTGGTGCCCTGGTTTCACCCCTGCCCTTTACATCCCATCATCGCCCCAGCTGCCTAAGCTCTTCTTTTAAAATATAAGTCAGGGGACACCTGGGTGGCTCAGTCGGTGAAGCGGCTGACTTGATTTTCGGCTCAGGTCATGATGTCAGAGTCCAGGATCAAGCCCCAAGGCTGGCTCTGTGTTCAGCGGGGAGTCTGCTTGGGATTCTCTCTCTCCCTCACCCTCTGCCCCTCCCCTGGCTCACACACTCTCTCTCTCTCCTTTAAAAAAAAATTTAAGTCAGATCTTTTGCTCAAAACCATGCAGTGGATTCCCATTTCTCTCACAGAGACTTGAGATCTTCAGCTTCATCTACTCTGACTTACCACTTGTCTTCCTGCTGGCTCAGCCATATTGGCTTCCTGGAGTTCCTTGAAAACACAAGCATGCTCCCACCATGGGAACTTAGTCCCGAAACTTCCTTTGTCAGGACTTCTCTTCCACCAAATAGATAGAAATGCAACTGACTCCCTTTTGCTCAAATCTTACCTTTTGAAGGAGGCTTCTGACCACTCTAATTAAATTCGCAACTGCCCCAGCACTCCAGAGTCCCTTACTCTACTTTGCATATTTGGCTTTCTCCTATAACACTGAACATCTAACATACTTTGTTATTTACTTATATGTTTATTGCTTTGTCCCACTTATCCTACACATAGACCAGCATATAAGCTCTATGAGGTCAAGACTTTTTTTAATGTATTGTGTCTACCAATTTATCTCCAGTGCCTGGAAAAGTGCCTGGCACTTGGTAGGTACTCAAGAAATATTTGCTGAACCAATTACTGGGAATGTGGAGAAGAGACTGCAGGTAGGGTAGGATGGATGAGGATGGATCTGATGGCAGGTTACTGGATTGTTTCAGGGGGCTTCTGCTAACATCACTGGCAGTAAAGAGGGACAAAAGTCAATTGATTCACTTAAGAAGTGAAACAGGTAGAGTTTACTGTTGGTTAAGATAAAGAGTGGAGAAGAAAAAAATCAGATTGATCCCCAGGATTCACCTTGTATCAACAGCAGTGACGCTAGGGGTGCAGGAAATGTACCCGGGTGTGGGGAGAGGCAGAGAGGTGTGGGGCACAGAAAAGAGGCTGGGCTGGGAATAAAATTCTGGCCTGTTTCCTTTAAAATCTTTTCCTTTGTCTGTATCATATAATATAGCCACAATGGTAAAAATTTAGATCGGTGGTTGGCAAACTGTGACCTACTACCTGATTTTATAAATCAAGTTTCGTTAGAACACAGCCACACTTGTTTATGTATCGTCTATGACTGTTTTTGTGGAGTATTTCTGAGAGACAGATTGTATGGCCCACAACGCTAAAAACATATATTATCTGGCCTTTTATAGAAAGTTTTTATCCAAAGTTTGCTGACTCTTGCTTTAGACGATAAAGAGGAATCTGGAGTTTTTCTACTGTTCCTCAGGGCAAATTTGTTACCGTGAGATTTCCCTGGGCCTCACATGGGCTGTACTTTAGATATTCCCTCGGTTTATCAGTTTAATCCAACAGCTTCCTGAGTTTGGGGAAGTTACCCCAAATCCTGGCGTCCTGATGGACCCCTCGCATGTTCACCTTGTTAGACGTACCTTCCACCTCAACTGCTTGTTACGTAGTAGGTGCTCAGTGAATGTTTCCTGGGAGAGCTGGAGGAAGAAGGATGATACATTTGTTTGGCCTGCCATGTTGAACTAGAAGCCTGAAACCTTTTTTCAACCATATATATCAAGAAAACTTTTATTACTCTTGTATACGAAACTCTAGTTTTTAAAGTGATTCCAGCTTGCTTGAGGACTTACTTTCTTGTATGTCTTCTTCATATGACTTCTGGTTATTACAGCATAACAGGTGGGCTTGTTAACTTCATAGCTGGCTCCCATTTGTCTTAGTAAATGATCTTCATTTAGATGGGTTTAAATAAAAAGTAAAATTGGGGCACCTGGGTGGTGCAGTCAGTTAAGCCTCCGACTCTTGGCTTCTGTTCAGGTCATGATCTCAGGGTCATGAAAGGGAGCCCTGTGTCGGGCTCCGTGCTGGGCACAGAGTCTGCTTAAGATTCGGTCTCCTTTTCCCTCTGCCCCTCCTGCTTGTGTGTGCTCTCTCTCTCTCTAAAATAAATAAATGAAGTAAAATAGATATTCTGCTTATTTTTTCACTTTTCATCTTTTATCACCATATATTACACAGTGGCTTTTCTTGTTAACAAACCCATATCATCAGTCTGAAATATTTTTTAAAAATAAGACTCAGGCTTTAAATGTGACATATGAAAAATGAACCGCTTTTATAACTCTAAATAAGACATCTATTTTAATCTATTTCAATGCTGATGATTTCTCTTTATTTTTAAAAATAAATCACTGTGCTTCAATTTGAAAGCCATTGTCTATGGAGGCACTAAAATTATTTAGTCTATTCAAGTGATAATGTACAATAAAGTTTACCTATTTTTAAATAGTTGAAATACAATCCAGGAGAAAGAGTTTTCTTAAAACAATTAGTATAAAATTCATCTGAAAGAATAGGAGGGGTCAGGATGAATAGTTGTTTCTAAAAGATTTAGGTTTTATTCATTATAATGCTGAATGTATTTAATATTCATTTTTAGCACTGAAGATGGGCCTTAAGGCTAAGGTTTATATATCATGTACTTCACTAAAAGGAAGAGATTGTTATGCAAATCTGTAGTATATTTAGTAACTTTCCACAACAAAAGAGAAAAAGCTCATATAGTAAAGAGTTTCAAGATAAAAACCAGAGCTAGGTAATTACTTCTTTATTATTTTAGATCAACATTTATTAGCTATCCCACGCAAGTAAATTTCACTTAGCAATTTGTTTTTCTCCCCTAAATCTGGACCGTATTTTTCTACTGAGGAAAATGACTTGGAATAATAAGGCATCCGGGTATAGGAACTTAAGGCACAAACCAGTTCATAGAGCCTCCATTTCTAAATGTAAAGGCTGACTATTTCTATCTTTTGTACATGGTAAATAAATTTCAATATAGCTTGTATAAGACCCCCAGTTACTCTATGGGGTATCTACTAGCACAGTCCCCATTTTAAAGAAGAAAAAAGTGTGATTCAGAGAGATTAAATATGTTGCACAGAATCATAGTAATTTCTAAGTAGTAGAGCTGGGTTTCAACCCAGTCAGTCTAATGCCAAATACTTCGATATTATAGCTTTGCCTCCTATTTTTATGGTTTACATAAACATTGCCATACAAAATTTAGGTAGCCAATAACCAGAAGCAAGAAACTATCGATATGGTGTGAATTTTCCTCACACTCTTCTTAAAGCCTTCCTTCTCTCTCTCTCTGTTTCAACTCAGCGATCAAACTCAAGAACAAAATGTCAGAGAGCAGGTACAATTCCAGATTTTTTGTTTGAGGTTTTGTCCAGAGGGATTCCCTCAACAACAGGGAAGATTCAGAAGAGCTATTATTTTTTATTTTTATTTTTTATTTTTGTAAGTAAACAGGTGATCAATATTTCTATTCTTCAGCTTCATTTGTCAGAGTTCGAAGAGAAGACTGGTACCTCTGCTCAAAGGCATCCTGCTTGCTTTATGAGGCAGGAAGAGACCTCTTAAGAAGTCACCATTTCTATCAATACATTATAGGCCCTGAGAAGTCCTGCAAAAAGAAACCAGCCCAACTTGCTGCAACCCAGCATTTCCAAACTATTTGTCAATAGAGCACTTTCTGCATGGGTCAGGGATAAAATTTTAGGCAAATCTAAATCCCCTATCTTGACCACATGCTAGCCTTAACAAAAAACCCACTAAATTTAGAATAAGTGCTTTGAAAATGTAGTGAGTCTTAGATGAACTCATCAATCAAGTACAAGGAATGCTGAGATATTCTGATCCATCTAATTGCTTTACAGACAAGGAAACTGAGAATCCGGAATATTGCATCTCATAGGACCTAGGAGACAGAGCTGGGAACAGATCATGGTTCTCCTGCTTCCCTAATTCAAATTTTTCCTGACTACACATGCACCTCTTCGAGATATGGGTACCCATTTACAAAACAGTTATAAACACATTTTCCAAAAAAAAAAAGGCAGATTCCTGCCCTATATGTTGAGCCATTATAGCTGCTGGTTCCATTGTCCCTACAGTGAGAGATGACCATCAAATTGTGCATTCGAGGTGAAAGCACCCTTGGTCTCTATCCACTGCTGTCATTTGCCCTTCACATGGTTCGGCAGAGTTTGGGTTTGTTTAATGTATATATAAGTATTATCAACATTTGGTCTGTGAATTAGCAAACAGGATAGCAGAGGCTTGGGGATAGAGCGTTTTGGAAAATGACTTTTGGTGGGCTAAACCCTCACTTGAAGAATCCTAAGTGGTAAACTGCTAACTCATTTGTTTACTTCTAAAATGTCTTTGAACTGATAGATGCAATTCTCCATAATGAAAGTATTTCCAAGCCCTAGCCAATGATCCATAGTAATTGTGCTTTTATGATCTTATTACACATTCTGCCCTCCACTTCCTCTGTTTGTCTGTTTGATAGACCCCCATCATAATAGCTGGAGGTGGAGGAGAGGGAGTGAGGTCAGGAGACGAGTTTACTGGGGTGCTTTAAAGTGTTTTCCTCGTAGGGTGGGTGGGGCTTCAGAACGCCACCTTGACTGAGGTGCTCATAGTCTTCCTTAAAGCTGATGAAAACCCCCAAATCTTATCCCAGCACAAGCTGCTTGCAGTTATTCAGTTATTCTTAAATTAATTAATAGCTAGCCTGATTTGCAAATTGATCTCATATATATTCAGTTTGTGTAAAATAGTGGATTTCAAACTTTTTTTTTTCCCCTTAGCTGAACACCCAAGTTTTGGTGACAACGCTGTCAGATAAAATTCTTCCTGATTGCCTTTCCTTTCTGGTACTTTTATATGCAGATAGGGCAGGGGGAGCTGTGAAGAGAGAGCACGGGCAACTTTATCCACTAGAGACACATTGGGTCTGTAGGCGCCATGAGAAAAGTGCCCTGAGAACCAGTCTACACCACATGCTGGTACCAGACAATTCTTTTTAGGGCAATGGTCTCACCATTATCATGTTCAAAATCCTAAACTGATTTTCTTTTATTTTAAATTCCAGTATAGTGAACATACTGTGTTATATTAGTTTCAGATGTACAATATAATGATTCCACAATTCCATACATCACGCGGTGCTGATTTTCTAAGCTAATAGCTCATCCCATTAAATCTACACCCCTCTGAAAAGCACTCAAGGTTCTCTGTGCTTGGAATCCAGCTCCCCGTCTCACAATCTCCCCTTTGAATTCCAAGCAGGCAGATTTGTTTTCTGACATCACACAAGCTGTGAGCATCCCCGCTCCTGCTATCAGTCCTGCAGGACCGTCCCTCCCCTGTCTTACTAGTTACTTGCTCCTGAAGGCCAAAGAGCTGCACCCCCTCTTGTCCACGTGACTGCAGTCCACATTTAACTTTCTTTTCTAAAACCTGAGAGCATTTGGAGTGCACCCCTCAGCCACTTGTAAGATACATCTTGATCTGAGTCAGGGCTCCTTCACCTGCTATGTTACTTCATGTCTTTGAGCTTCATCTGTAAAATGGGGATAATGATGGCTCCGCCCTCAGGGGGCTGTTATGGGAACTAAATGAAATAATGACTAACTGTGATCCATCAACTGCATCATCATAAGAGCGCAATAACTAAGCTAGCAGTATCCTCACACCTACCTAATAGGTAGCCGAGAACAAAAGGACTGAGAGTATTAAAATGAGATTAAATGAGAAAGCAGACTACTTGGCATACTCTGCTTGGTACCTATTATATTACAGTGACGATGACGAGATCGTGTGTTTTTGACTCTGCGTGTACCTCTCTGAGGGATGAGTACCCATCTATAATCCAGCTATAAACACATTTTCCAGATCCTGGAGCTGTGGAGTAAGGAATAAAGGAAGTGACCTATCTAAATATTTAAAGTGCTTAGCACAGTGCCTGACATATAAGCATTTGAAAAATGTGACCTATTATCACTGCATATTCTTTTGTATTATTATATTTGCTCAGAGTAAGCCTATCTACAGTTTTTCTGGTTTTCCCCAATATTAGGCCTCTGGTGGGTATGTTTTCATTATTGAATATTTGTCCCAATTATAATGAGCCATGATAGCAAATGATGAGCTCCTGAACTCAAAGAGTATACAAGTACAAGTCATCTACAATATACTCTATATTTGGAATGCTATTACTTACCTTTCTTAAATATCACAATAAATTTACTGGAAGTTCTAGCAAATTTGGGGTTTAACCATGTCATCACAATTTGGGGCCAACGGTCAACTGCTCTCCCTTCCCCCTCCTGGGGCATGTGCCGATTTCACCGCCACGGAATCCACTCAGAGATGGAGGGTGTGAAAGTGAACAGGCAGAAAGGCCTTCCAGTCTGGCCTCCGAGGCCTGCCTGTTAGTATTTTTACCCCAGTCACATTTGGAAAGTGCCGCTCTGGGGTTAGATCTGATGGAGACCATTTCTAGCTCCGCTGCTGACTGCCTGACCACTCTTGGGGAAGACAGGCTCTTAGAGCGTCAGTTCTCTTATCAAGAACACGGAGCTAAATATAGTCAAACCTGCAGTACAGGGCTGTTAGGAGAAACAGAAGACAATGTGCCTGATGCGGTAAAACGACCCAGTGAGACATTCGCTCTTATCAAAGGAAAAGGGTATCATGCCAACGTCAATGTCCTGGTCCTGACAACATGCTCTGGTCATGTACCACGCTGCTTCTGGGGGCGGGGGGAGGGTACTCAGGAACTCTCTGTATCATTTCTGCTATGCCTGTATCAGTTCAAAATAAAGAGTTAAAAGAAGAAAGAAAGAGAGGAAGGAAGGAAGAAAGAGAGGAAGAAAGAAAGGAGGAAAGAAGAGAGGGAGGGAGGGAAGAAGGGAGGAAGAAAATGAAAGAGAAAGAAAGAAAAGGAAAGAGAGAGAAAGAAAGAAAAAAAAGAAAGAAAGAAAAAAGAAAGAAGGAAGGAAGGAAGGAAGGGAAAAAAGGGAGTCTCTGAATAGAAATTCAGCAAAGCTGACTATCTTCGGGCCTAGGGGCTTCTGGCCTGAGAATCTGCCTGTCTAGCTCCAGTGACAGGCGGGTCTCCCTTGAACTTAGGGAACGGCACATTCAGACCACACACACCACTGTCCTTGCTCTGACTCTGGCTCACTACAGCTCTCTTATACCTGCAGGGAGAGGCTCTGGGAACCAGAGGGCCTGAGTGCCAGTCCTTGGGCAGTGAGGGTTTTCATCCTAAAGCAACAGATTGGCATTCTGATTTCATGACCCAAACTGAGGAGGCCTGGTTATCCTAAGTGCCCCGCTCCTTCTCTGGAGGTGCAGACAGGTCAGGGAGACACCGGACTACTGTCACTGGGTCAAGGTGAGAGGTCATCTGTGACCCCTTTCGGGACACAGCCAGAAAACCTTCCCCTAAAAGTGCATTTTCTCCCAGCTCTGCACATGGAGGGTTTCACACTTTTCCAGTTCTGGTTTCAGTCACTCCCAGAACAGCACAGTGTGACCCAAAAGAATTTTCCACAATGATGGAAATATGCCATATCCTTGCAGTCCACGACAATACAATTAGCCTCATATATCTGCACTTGAAATGTGGCTAGTGTAACCGAGGAATACATTTTTCAATTAAACTTAAATTTAAATAGCCACATGTAGCTAGTGACTACTATATGGTACAGTACAGATACTAATTAAAATTCTTCTACACTGCTGCAAAGACTCTTCACATGTAAGGCTGGAAACGAATACAAAAGATGTACCAATATCTCTACTCATCTCTATCATTTTTGTACAAAATGTCTTCTATAGCCTGAATGGTAGGAGAAAAATGCTCGGCCCACAAACACCATGGATGACCTGCTTCTATGGAAGACAGGTTGGGCCAGAAAAACATATAACCAGTTCTGATAAAAATGATAATAGCAACCATGAAAATAAGCACTTACTAGATGTCAGAAACAGTGCTAAGTGTTTAATATGCATTATCTTCTATAATCCTCCTCACATCCCCAAACAGTTATTATTAGACTAGCATGTAACATCTACTGAGCACTTGATGTTAAAGCCTTACCTGCTCTACCTCATTTAACCCTTACAGACCTATGAGAGAGGTACTAATATTGCCCCATTTATAAGCCCTGTGATTTTGTGCAAGTTTCCTAACCTCAAAAAATTGAACTATATAACGCATACATAAAAGTATAAAATATATAAGTACATAAAAAATAAGAATAAATGAAGTGTCTGTGTGGCCGACAGCCAGCTGCAGTGTTTGAACATGGTCGGTGCTCCCGAAGCCCTCTCTGGGTGCTTCCCCAAATGTATATCCTCAATTTTGGCCTGTTAACCATTTCCTCAGTTGTGTTTTGTTGTTTTGCCGGCTACGTGCAGATCCCTAAATAAAGGTGGATTCTTTCTTCTTCTAACTCCATTCCACAGGCATCTCTGAGCCCTTAGTCCTCTCTAGGTTCTGCAGAACTTGACCTTCTGAATTCCTCAGGAATCTTCCGATTGCAAGTAATGAAATCCAATGCAAACTGGTTTAGGCAAAGAAAGAATTCACCCACTCTTGAAACAGAGGACTAGGTGTGAGTCCAGGCTGGTCTTCAGTCGTGTTTTGGGTTGGGTCGGTCTCCTCCTCTGGCAGGCTCTCCTGAATGAACTACCCCAGCATTTCCAGGAGGACACTCTCACTGTTTCTTATTTACCAAAAGTGGGGCTCTACGCGTGCCTCCTGCCCCAACAATTCCAGCAGAAATCCCAGGACTGAGTGCCAGTGGACCATTCTGGGGTAGGCGCTCATCTCTGAACCAATCCCTGTACTCACAGGGGTGGAACGTGCTGTTGGACATGCTTGTGATTTAGGGGTGTGATGCTGATACACATATGAGGGTAGCCCCACCAGACCACTTGTACTTAGGGTGAGAGGAGCTGGTTTTCCTTAGGAAAATGAAGGTGCTGTTAACAAAGGAAGAGGGGGGGACACGGTCAGGCAAAGGCAAGAGATGTGTGCCCTGCTTCTGAGCAAAGAGGGTTACTCTGTACACATCGCAGCTGCTGATGAGCCATGGACAGCCTCCCAAGACACAAGAAACAAGATAACTGCTCCTCTGTAGCATTGACCTTCGTAACCTCTTAGGATATTTAAAACATTATTCTCTTCCAAAAGGAAAACATGACTGAGGGCTTTATCTTTGGGTTTTCATTTTTCCATGCAATACTCTTTGACTCTAAAAATGTACTTTGTTCATTTAAATTGGAGAGTTACGTCTCTAACTTCCTACTTGATGACTACATATATTCTCTCTATACCACAGTGAGGTAAATTAAAAAGAAATTAGTGGGTGCTATTTCAGAGATGTATGGCACAGAGATCAGCAGAACAAGCCAGAAACAAACACAAAAGCAACCCATGATTAGTCATAATAAAGATTACCACCAAACAATGAGACTTTATGGGGCTAAAATGATGAAATATTTATAGATGAGTTCATTTTGTTTGCCACTGCAAACTAGTTTTCATTTTTCACATTTCTCTCTCTGCTTCTATTAGAAGCCATGGAAACAGCCCCCTCCTTTTCTCCCCTATGCAAACTGACTCACCTCAGTGTTTACTGACCTTTCCTTGGCCTATTCTCTTTTTGACTGTGGCCATATCAGTTGTAAAAGAATGCAGAGAACCTGATAATGAATGCTTTCAGAAGATAACAATGTCAAAACCTGACCTTGAATCAATGATAGACTATTGCTTTGTAGAATTAAAAAAAAAAAATATATATATATATATATATATGTATCAATGACTATTTTCCTTCTTTAAAATAATTATACTCCTATATTTCTCAACAAGACTTTTGGAAGGAAAAACAGTATGCCTCATTCTCTATACCTCTTTTCCCCAAATTTGCATGTAAATCACATTTTTATAAACTGAATCATCATTTCAGGTCCAGGGTAACACCAAAAACTTTTTAGTGAATCATGGAATAATTTTAAAGATTTTATTTATTTATTTGACAGAGAGAGACACAGCAAGAGAGGGAACACAAGCAGGGGGAGTGGGAGAGGGAGAAGCAGGTTTCCCACGGAGCAGGGAGCCCGATGAGGGGCTTGATCCCAGGACCCTGGGATCATGACCTGAGCCAAAGGCAGACGCTCAATGACTGAGTCACCCAGGCACCCCTAGAATAATTTTAATTTTAAAGGGAAAAAAAATACTTCTGAGCTATCCTCTATGTAAGTTCCTCCATTTGTAGTTTTGGAAACTGATATACATGGTGAAGAATGACTTACCTAAGGTACACTTAAAGTGAGTTTCTTCTTGATTTGTATTACTATTCTTTTTTTTTTTAATAAATGCAGATTTTGTTTTCAATGTTTACTTAAAAGAAGGTAGGCCTATAGGAACAGAAGAAGATTGTTTTCTTCATAGCTCTCTTTTTTTTTTTTTTTTTTAAAGATTTTATTTATTTATTTGACAGAGAGAGACACAGCGAGAGAGGGAACACAAGCAGGGGGAGCGGGAGAGGGAGAAGCAGGCTTCCCGCCAAGCAGGGAGCCCGATGCGGGGCTCGATCCCAGGACCCTGGGATCATGACCTGAGCCGAAGGCAGACGCTTAACGACTGAGCCACCCAGGCGCCCCTTCTTCATAGCTCTCTTGTAGTTTAAATATAGTTTATCATTTTTTAAAAGATTTTATTTATTTGACAGAGAGAGAGAGCGCACAAGCAGGGGGAGAGAGGCAGGCAGAGGGAGAGGGAGAAGTAGGCTCCCTGCTGAGCGGGGAGCCCAATGCAGGGCTCGATCCCCAGGATCCTGAGATCAGAACCTGAGCTGAGGGCAGACGCTTAACTGACTGAGCCACCCAGGCGCCCCTATACTTTATCATTAATTGTAAAGTTTGTAGATAAAACTTAGAGGTTTTAAACAGCATTTTGAAAGAAAAAGATCACAGGTTAAACCAGCGGCCTTTAACTGGGTGTGATTTTGGCCCCCAGGGGACATTCAGTAACCTCTGGAGACATTTTTATTTGTCACAACTAGGGGGAGGGGGTACTATTCAGCCACCAGCGGGTGGAGGCCAGGGATGCTGGGAAACATCTCACAAGGCACAGGGCAGCCTCTACAGAAAGGAATGATCCAGCCCCAAATGTTACTAGTCCTGATGTTGCGAAAGCCTGGGTTGAATGAACCCATTACTGCAGGTGAAGATTCCCACAAAGATAATTATCCACGTTCTTGTATTTGGTCTGTTGAGCACTACTCTATTAAAGTGTTATAATAACCCTGAATCTCTTTAGAGAAGCTAATGTGAGAAACTTTCCAACCTACTTCTGTATTTACCCTCTGCTTCTTCCTTCCTGTGAAATTGATCTTCTCTTCTAGAAGGTCAACCCCTCCTCCAAAGCTTGGGAGCTGCTTAAGATTAAATTCAGCTGGGGCACCTGGGTGACTCAGTCAGTTAAACGTCCAACTCTTAGTTTCAGCTCAGGTGATGATCTCAGGGTCCTGGGATCGAGCACCGCATCAGGCTTTGTGCTCAGCAGGGAGTCTTCTTGTCCATCCCCCCTTCCCCGCTCCTCCCCCTGCTCATGCTCTCTCTCTCACTCTAAAATAAATAAATGAAGTCTTCAAAAAAATAAATATACTTGGCTGCATGTAACAGAAAAATCCAATTTTCTCCGGCTTCAACAAACAGGAGTTTTGTTTTCCTCACAAAAATGAAGTCTGGAGGTGACTAGGATGGTACACGGGCTCCATGATGCCATCAGACAAGGGATTGTTCCACCCTTCCACCCAGCCATTCTTAGAACTTTGGTCCCCATGCATGTCCCCTCAGGGTGGTAAGTGGCTGCCCCATCAACAGGTGTGGGGCAGAGGGGAGAAGAGCAAAGGGCAAAGGGTGCCTGTGGGCTGAGAATGTCCACCTCTGGTGACCATTCCAACTAGATCCTCACCTATTAGTCTTTAAAAATCACACTCTGTTTGTTGCTCATGTGCACTTATCATATTCGATAATGCCATAGTTATCTGTTTTCTTGCTACTGGTCCCTCTCGCCAACCCAGTAGATGATAAACTTTGAAAGGAGCGGGTAGCAGCCTGGTCTGTGCTCTGCCCAGCTGCCCTCCCATCCTTCTTCTGGTTTCTGTGCTCCCTCCCCTAGCTGCCTTATACCTTTGCTGCTAACAGTAGACGCGAGGGTAGGACTGCTCACAGGCTTCACTCTGCCTGTGCAGGGAGCCAGATACACCTGCGTGTTGCCATTCACAGGGGTGGCCTGTAGCCAGTGAGTGCTAGTTATGTGTTAGTTGTTGGAGACAACTCAGAGGTGTAGTTACTCTCCAGAGCTCCCTGCAGGAAAGGGCGGAGGCTGGGGTTTTGCGTGAGAGCTCCACCCGGCTTCCCGTCTTTCTTTGCTTGTTCTGTCCTCCCACCCTCCCTTCTTTCTCCTTAACAGAACCCAGATTCTGGCCAAGTATTCACCATTCCACACGTCTCACCACTCAGGAGACTGTAACCCAAGCCTAGGTTCTAGGAGTGGATCTTAAGCAGTCGGAACCAATCACACACCATCCCTTCCCCTTAGCTCTGTGTTTCTGATTGGTCACATAACTAAGGCTGGCCCAATCAGAATGAAGGAAAGATTTACATTTCTTGCTTTGGGTGTGGTTTTTCCCTTTCCCATCAGGTGGTTGAGAACAAAGAAGCATGTAGGTCCAATTGCCACTGAAGTCATGTCGCAATCACATAGTACTCTAGAATTAGGTTTAAATCATCATGAGAAAATGGAGCAGAGAGATGGAGTGAGCCAGGTATTTGATAGTATCTTCGATGGTTCCACTCTTTCTAGTTACATCAGACAATATATTAACTTTTGTGTAAGTCATTTAGGATGGGCTTTTTAGTACTTTGCAACCAGAAACATTCTACCTAATGGACTTTAAAATTATTTAGGTGGTGATAGTAAAAGTGCCTTCTTCAAATTATAATAGTAATGATAGCCAACGCTTATTCATCACTGTGTCAAACCTTGTACCTAACTCTTTGGCTATTTTACTTATTTATGCTTCTAAACAATCCTATGAGGTAGAGATTGTTATTAGCCTCATTTTCAGATGAGGAAATCTTTGTCCAGGTGTATGTCAAGGAATACAGAACAGAATCAGTGAGACAGCTGGGATTTCAACACTGGCTGTCTGGCTCTGGAGCCAAACTTATACTTACCACTAAACCTAACCATTGAACTATACAGTATTTAATTAGTATGAAGGTTCACAATGACACATATACACACCACCATCACTACCACCACCACAACAAAACAAGAATAGAATATGCTTCACTTTGTTAGAAAAAAAAAGTATACTAAATATTTTTCAGGAAATAATCGAACACTAGCTCAATTTTATTGTTGGTGTACTCTTTTACATAAAATTTATCCTTTTTGAAAACATGTATTTATCCATTCAGTCATTCATTAAATATTCATCAGGCTCTTATGTGTCAACTGTTGTGCCAGATGCTGGAAGTACACGAGTGAAAAACTTCCTGTCTAGGAGGAAAGACAGACCAGCCAAATAGCAATCACCAGGCCAGGTGAGGAGCACTTCCACAGGTGAAAAAACAGTGCCTGCACCATGGGAGCATCGAAACATAGTGCCTACACCAGTTGGTGCAACAGTGGTGTCAAGGAATGCTTCCCAGATGAGACATAAGACTTCCCTAGGGGAGACACAAGAACACCCTAGAGAGGCCTGCGGGAGGAAAGAGAGAACGTGGCATGGTCATCATGCTGCTGAGGGTGTGAACACTGGGCAAGTGTTCAGAGAGAGGGGAAGGCAGACTCTAGAGTCAGGGAGCTAAGCAGTGGCCAGGAAGTTTGGTCTTGGTCTAAGCACAGGGCCTCTAGAAAGCGGACCCTGAGGCAAGAATGAAAGCACTGAGACTTAATGTGGGAGATGCAAGCCCAGGGAAGTGGGGGTAAGTTAGAAAGGGAAGTAAGGCAAATGCAGAAGCAGAGTGTGTGAGGGAACTGTAATACATGGTCTTGGCAGCCACCATGTTACAATGAGCCAAAATCAAACACAGCAGGTAACTAACCCAAGAAAGTGAATCTGCTTGGGACAAGGGACTTTGCTTGAAATGTTGCAAGGAGAAACCCCTTCTTATCATAGTCCACAAAAGTAGCAAGAAGGGGAAACTTCTCTGCCCAGCTCCCTTCCATCTTCTATTTTCCTTTATTCAAGGAATATCCTTTGGGAGTTAACTTCTCCATCTTTCTGGTTGCATCACCTGGCACTGCCTGGGAAACCAGATCTTATGCCCCATTGTGTGCCCTTTCATGTAATTCTAGAAGTGGAGGTTGGTGTGTGAGACTGGAAGGCCATGCAGGCCCATCACTTCAACTTGGGCCCAAGCCAGCAGAGCTGAGCTCCTTCAGAAAGGAGGAAGTTGAAAGAATCTATGAAGGTGGAGAGGTTTGTGTGCAATAGTCTTTTTCCTGAAAGAAGCTCTGAAGGGCTTCCAGCCTAGGGCAACCACAATCAGGTTAGAGCTTAGAAAGCTCATGCAGGCTGCAGTGTGAAGGCAGGGGATTTGAAAGGGCAGATCTGAGAATGTGTAGACCACTCTGCAGCCTGGTCTAAGGGAGAGGGAGTGGGCATGAAGCCAGGGGGATGGACTTGAACAATACCAAAGCAGACAAGTTGATTGTGTACTTCATAACAAAGTGGATGTGGAGAGTGAGGGAGAGAGATGGCACCCAGATGTCTGGCTTGGGCAGCTGAGGATTAGAGTGTGGTGCCATTTCCTGAGACGGGGAATGGATAGGAAGGAGAAGGCTGGCGGTGGGGCATGGTGGGGAGGAAGTAGGGATGGTGAAATCAGTTTTTGAACATACTGAAGTTGAGAAACCTGGGACACATCCAAGTAGATGTGTTTTAAGGCTATTGATGACACAAGTCTGGAGTTCGGGAGTAACAGCTCCCCAGGAGACAAATTTTTGAGCCACTGGAGGTGGGTAATAAAACAGGTGTGGGGGTGCATGAGATATGTGAAGGAGAACTTGTCCGAGAAGAAGAAAAGAGGTTTGAGGGCCCAGCCCTCTCAGGCTCCACATTGCCAGAATATAATGACCAGACAGCCAGACCAAGAGGAGACTCCAGAGAAAGAGGAGAAAACATGACCCGAGATGTCCCCAGCTCAGGAGAGCTCTTCAAGGAAATGTGGAATGATGTCAGCTGCTGCAGGGGACTCAACTCAGAAAAAGAGTGAGAAGTATTCAATGGATTTAGAAACGAGGGGGTTATTGGTGTCCTTGTTGAGAGCATTGTCAATGAAGTGGGTTGGATTTGGGGTGTACAGAAGCAAAATGTGGATAAACCATCGATCTCTCGTGCAGGGCTTACTTACAATTCAGAACAGTCACTGTGATTAGTGATGATGCAAAGGTAAAGAAATTACAGAGCAAAAGAGAGTTCCAGTGGATTTTAGCTCCTTAACCTGCTTTATGTTTCTTCACAGCATCTTTTACAACGTGAAATGATATTACTTATCTATCTGTTTGTCGTCTGTCTCTCCTCTAGAATGGAAGCACCATGAAAGGTTGAAATTTTGTCTCATTCACTCCTGTATCCTCAGTGCTTAGCACAAAGTTGCCATTAAATAAATATTTTTTGAAAAAAAATTTGTCGAATAAAGAGTTGGCTGAATCTGATGAAAATAGGTAAAGGACAAAAAAAAAACATAATGAGTTTAGTTTTATGGACATATGTTCAGACTCTTCACAAGGAGTTATAGATACGTGTTCAAATAAGAAAAACAAGTTGTGAGGATGCCTATAGGACATCCCCTGGGGTCAGCCTCCCAGACTTTACTCCTAATTTAAGTGCAAATCAACAATATTCAAAGATTGTGATGCCCTTCCAAAAGACTTTTGTTTTTTTTTAAGATTTTATTTATTTATTTTAGAGAGAGAGGGAGTGTGAGCAAGTAGGGGGAGGGGCAGAGGGAGAGAATCCTTAAGCAGACTCTCCACTGAGCAGGGAGCCCGATGCAGGGCTCGATCCCAGGACCCTATCATTGACCTGAGCCAAAATCAAGAGTCAGGGGGCGCCTGGGTGGCTCAGTCGGTTAAGCGGCTGCCTTCGGCTCAGGTCATGATCCCAGGGTCCTGGGATTGAGCCCCGTGTCGGGCTCCCTGCTCAGTGGAGAGTCTGCTTCTCCCTCTCCCTCTGCCTGCCTCTCTGCCTACTTGTGCTCTCTCTTTATCTCTCTGTCAAATAAATAAAGAGAATCTTGAAAAAAAAAAAATCAAGAGTCAGCTGCTTAACTGGCTGAGCCACCTCAGGCACCCCAAAAGACTTTTCTAATCTATAGCTCTCCTATAGACTTTTATGAAGAAATTTTATTACCAGTTAGACTAAACTGCAAAGTAACTATCTTAGGAAATAAATAAATAAATGTGTGTGTTTGTATTTATGCTTGTGTGTGTATATATATACACACACATATATATATATTCATGATTTTAATCAACTAAGAGAGATAACTATGTACTTGAATTTTGAAGCTTACATATCTATAATCTTGCATTCCTATTAAAGGCAATATCATATATTACATGCAACAACTATGTCAAATACCTGCTTTGCTGTATTGTAGTAAAAAGACCTTCTTTCTACTGAATCAATTTTAGGGGAAGTAAACATTGAAATGGTAATCCCAAGAAAAATGCTTTCTTTTGCCTAATTTCTGTTTATCTCTATTTTCTACAGCTTCTGCATGTTACCATGTTTTAGCCAAAATCAATTAATTATATGCTTTTAAATGAAATATTTCATAATTTTACCAGGCCCAATTCTGATAGTGATTCAGTATGGTAGACATGCATTCAATTTAGGTCATGAATCCTCATCTCCAAACCTTGTGATTTCAGTGATAAGGATGAAACGCGGAGACATGGAAAGAAAATGTCTTTTCAATTTAAGGAGAATTACTCTTCATGATCATAGTGGAAATTAAGAAGGAAAGAATACCACTTAGAGGATGTTAACAGTGTCAGTAGAAAAGCAAAATTCATAAAATCAGAATCATTTGGGGAAATTCATTTGCCTTTAAGTGGATTTTACAAGTACAGGTGTGAAATAGTTAAATAGTAATACCCCAGGTTGTCTTAGCTGGCTAATTAATCAGTTTAGGGTAAATTAGTCTGTAGGGACATACATACCCTCAAATCTCAAAGACTTTCAATCATAAAAGCTTATTTCTGATTCTCATTATATACCTATCTCAGAACTGGCTTTACAGAGTTCTACTTCCAGTATGGCAGAGTAGGTTCCAAATAGACTGCTCTTCCTGCAAATAAGGACTCTGAACTCTCAACAAAATACATTAAAAACAAAACAAAACAAAACAACAACAAAAACTACCCAAAGGCTCTGGAGAGTTAGCAAAAGCAGGCAGATTTTGGAAGGGAGTCAAAACTTAGAAGAATCATCATCAGAGGTGATGACGACATGAGTTTCCCATTTCAGCGTGAAATCAGGCTGAAGTCGTAGCATGGGTGGGCTAAAATTCTACTAGAAAATCTGCTGTCTTTTTGGCCTGAAGAATCATAGGTTCTGAGCCAGTCATTGCTGCTGGAAAGTGAGAAGGGAATTCCAGAAATGAGCGAGCCAGAGCAGAAGGGCCACTAATTCTGTGCATAAACTTTGTCCCAAGTCTCTGACCCCTGAACAATGTGTGTGGCAGACTTAAAGCAGCTTGGAGGAAGGCTAAGAGAAGTGTATTGAAATGTGAGCTGCTACCTTCCACAGGCAACACAGAGTTCACCGTTTGAGTCTGTCCAAGTTAATTGCCTGCTAAAACAAAATCATCAACACTCTGTAGGAATATAACAGAAGCAAGAGTTTCTGTATTATATCCAGAAAGAAGGCAGGCAAGGGGAAAGAGAGGAACAAAGGGCAGAAAGGAAAACAGAAAAAACAATAGAGTGAAATATTTAAATGAAATCATATTGATAACTGCATTAAATATTAATGGATAAACATTTCCATCAAAAGGCAGAGATCATTGCATCTGGTTCCGGCTCATCACTCTGATCTAAGCTACAGGGAGGACTTTCTAACATGTTGTATCTATCATAGCAGAAGGAAAGGAGGAGTGAGGAAAGTGCATGATGGTTCTTAACAGCCTTCTTATAACTGACAACCACCATTTTCACAAGCATTTCACAGGCTAAGGCAAGTCACATAGCCAAGCCTGACTTCAATGGGGCAGGAAACTATAATTCATTCACAGGGAGGGGAAACAAATATTTTAAAATAAATAATAAAATGTACCCATGAAGAAAAGTAATTTACTGTCATGGAAGAGTAACTATCTTAGGGTGAATGATTTCTGCATAATGGGAATATTCTTAGAGATTATAGACTCTCCTGACAAAATCCAGCATTATCTATGTAACCACAGAAAGCTCAGTAACCAACTGGCCTGCCTGATCCATAAATTTTTCTCAGAGATTCTCTCTTGCTAAGTGAACCACATGAAACCACTTCTGTGGTTGCAGCTGTTTGCATCATGGGCCAGGTATCCACACCCTGGTCCATGTTTGGTGTAAAAATCCTTGCTAGAAGAGCCATTTATAGTTATTTGATAATGCTTTCCTCTTTTCAAACATGAAAAAATATAATTCAGTACATATTCTGTATGTATACACATACCTCTCATTGACAAATTTATCTTCATATATTATTCCTGAATGGAAATTCCACATCCTATAGCCTTAGTTCTTTGAATTACATTCCAAAATTGTGTAAGCATGTCTCCATTAATTTGATTTTACAAACTCGTCTCTTTATATAGTGAAATATTTAAATATAAGTTTAAAGCCTCATATATTTTAAGAGTTTTGCCTTCCTTTGTCTCATAATTTAAAAATATGCCATATAATCTTATCTCATACAATTCAATTCAGAAATACAAAATGTATAGACAAAGGCTCTCCTGCTGTTTTAAACACCATTTAGCAAGTTTACAGTTGAAAGGTTTGCCAACGTAACTATCACTTCTTTATTATGGTGAGTATCTGAATTTTTTTTTAATAAACCAGATAAAGATGCTTCTATAGCCAAGCACAGCATGTATCTTTCAACAGTCAGTTCTAAGCCCCTTGCTCTTAATCCTGTTCCAGTATTTTTTGGAACACTTAGAGCACAATAAATTTTCAATGCCTACACTCACAGAGAGAAACGCAGAGCAAGTTCATTCCCCAGTCATTCCTAGTTGCCTTTGGTTTGCATTTTTATACTTACAACATGCAAGTGAAATTAAAAAAAAATTTTTTTTTATATTATCAAGTGTTCTCTATTCATTTACCTACATGTAGATATTTTGTCTCTGGGGACTAAATTGTTTCAAATACTTTTCTTAAATCATGTCACTATTACCTGAATTCTGTTTAGAAAAAAAAAAAAGGTATATTGACAACTTTTCTTAGCACGCCTTTCTGTATAATGTGCTAGCCTGCTGTCTTGGACTATCAGTTGAAAATTATAGCACAGTACAACAAAGTGGATCAGTTGATAAATGAACTTGACCATCTTTTGCAAAGTTAAAAGCACCATATCAACTTAAAGTGTTGTTATTGCCCATAATTAAGGAGACAAAAATCACCAGCTGGGGCTAAATTCAATCTGTTACCCAGTGGAACAGATTGTAAAAATATTTCCTTACAGTTCTTTTGAACTCTGTAGAATTTTTTTTTTTTAGAACAGCTTTGCACATAAAAGGAAATTGTTTCTGAATGCTAGCTAATTTGGTTTTGCCTGATGGTTCTAGGACTGGTTTAAATGCCGTTGGTGAACCCTCAGATAAGCTTCATTCAAGAATCAGAGTTATTTACTGGAAGGGGTCTGATTGGATTTGCCAATTCCCTAATGTGCTCCCCCAATAGGGGAGGAGAGGGGTTGAAAATCTGTTCTCAAACAGTTGTACTTCCCATCTAACTCAAAAGATATTTGTTCCCCTCAAAACCGCAGTTGGTTTTCTCAGAACCTTGGCTAATTTCACTTAAGGTTTTAACACTTGCTCCCCCCTGCCAGACAGCCCATATAATAAGGGGACTTCGTGGGCTCCACACTCTTTCCTGTCTAGTTGGCTTTTGTCTGCAATACTGTGAATAGCTTCACTGCAGCACTTAAGCAATTCAACTCTGGCAAGAATTACAATCTAAGGTGAGCAAAATTCATTAGGCATTTATTATTTGGCATTTAGTATCTCTCAATAGCTTGAAACGGGTTTTATAATAGCTACATAAATATTTCCGTCACCCAGCATTGTGGGGAAGCTGAAGAGAAATCACTCCACCCAGAACTGGAAGTCGTAACTTTTTAACCCTAAATTAAACAATGACATCATTTACTGGAGGAGGCAGAGTTTGTGGGAGAGACCTGCCTCTGTCAGATATTAGCTGGATGGACCTTGGGCAAGTCAGTTGTCTTTCTTAGACTCAGTTTGCTTCTTTGTAAAATGGGGGTAATTGGGTTTTTATGAAGAATAAGTGAGATCATATTTGAAATGTTAAATAGTACGTATAAAGGGCTTGAAAAATACTAGTTACCATTATCCCATAGTGTATTAGCCAGGGTCCCCAGAGAAACAGAGCCAACAGAATGTATATCTATCTATCTATCTATCTATCTATCTATCTATCTATCTATCATCTATCTATGTATAGTTATAGTCATATATATGTATGTGTATATATATATATATATATATATATATAATCCAATATCTGCCAGGTAGGCGGGCAGGCTGAGATCCAGGAAGGAATTGCATTTCCAGTCCAAAGGCAGTCTATGGCACAATTCATGCCTCCTTGGGGGAGGTCAGTCTTTTTCTGTCAAGGCCTTCAACTGATTGGATGAGACCCATCCACATTACCAATAATCTGCTTTACTCAAGGTCTACCGATTTGTCAGTGTTAATCTCATCTAAAAAAATAACTTCTCAGAAACATATAAAATAATGCTTAACCGAATATCTGGGCACCATGGCCTAGCCAAATTGACACATAAAGTGTACCATTACACACAGTAATGAGAATTCAGTGCTTTGTGGGTGTCACTGTGCTAGGCACTTTACATTTATGAATTTATCTACTCCTTCACCACAACCCTTTGAGGTAGGGACTGTTTTCCACTGTACAAATGAGAAAACTCGAGCATAGAGGGGCTAAATAACCTGCCCAAGGTCATGCAGCTAGGGATTTGTGCTCCTAACCACTGGGCTAGACTGTCAGCACCCTGAGGACGGAGCCACAACGGACGCCTGCTGTGGCTGGCACGAGGCCGTATGAATATCTGTTAAGTGGACACCCAAATGGCTCACTCAGCTAACCTCTTGGATTCCTCTAAGCAATGGTATCTTTTCTCCCAATTGACTAGCTGTTTTGGTTTTGGTTTCATCTTGTGGATGAATCCTTAAAATGACATATTCTTTTTATGTCTAAAATACTCTCCAGCAATTAGTGACAATGTCCTGTGTAAATGGATTTAAACGTACATAGCAAAGGAAGTTGTCCATGTATACAGGCTGTAAGAAGACCATGTTAAGTCTCCAAGTTGACTTGTGTATGTCAAGGGAATGGCCCAGACAGGGAGAAAATCTGGAGTTGCTATAAAATATGTATCCATTGGTATAAAATTTCTGCTCAAACACTCCTAATATAATATATAAATACTAAGATATAAATATTCATTTGTAAGTTACATCACATGTTATTGTTTGGATATCTAAGTACATTATAACTGTATAGAGAAAATGAACTTTAAAAAGGGTGAGATAGGGGCACATGGGTGGCTTAGTTGATTAAATGTCTGCCTTTGGCTCAGGTCATGATATCGAGGTCCTAGGATTGAGCCCCGCATCGGGCTCCCTGCTCAGCAGGGAGTCTGCTTTCTCTCTCTTCCTCTGCCCATGCCCTACTCGTGTGCATGTTCTCTCTCTCTCTCCCTCAAATAAATAAATAAAATCTTTAAAAAAAATAAGGGTGAGATAGGGAATAAATGCTAATCAAAATTCTACTTCTTTTTTCTTTTCACATCTCTATGGCTCTTCTTGTGTTCTCCCCATTTTGATTTCCATTGACTTACAGTCTTGAGTAATTGGAAGTTTATCCCTCTATACAACTTAGTGAGAAATGAATTGATTCACCCAATCAATTTCATGTATTCAAGGAGATAATGAGACTCAGCAGAAGAGTACCATGAGAGTTAAATGAGACGATATGTGAAAGCCTTTGACACAGCGCGTGGCACGTGTTTTTATCACAAGACACCTAGTATTGCATAGTTGTTAAGAGTACAGACTCCAGAGGCAGATGCTTGGTGGCAATCCCAGTTTCACCATGCACTAACTGTGACTGATTAGGTGGGGTTGTTTCGTGGATTAAATGAGTTTAAAAAACAAAAAAAAAACCCCAAAAAACAAATAAGTAACATTTTTACGACACCCTGGCATGTAGTAAGCACTATATGTTACTGAGCATCATCACAAGGGCCCAGTAAACATTAATTAGTTGTAAAACCAATGTAATGACGTATGCTGAGGCCATTATATCTCTATCCCTATTACTTTGTTCACCCAAAATGCTATACAATGAAAATGTTCATAATGAGTCTTTGAAACCCTGCCCCAGGATTTCATTCATTTGCATACCAGTCACAATTTTTGCCCTCCCTGCGTACCACCTATATTATTATTTACTTAATATTTGTCTCTAAATAAAGTTGGGTCTAACGTCAAGACCTACTTCATTAGTTTTGAGAACAGTAATAGTAAAATCATGGATTTGATGTGCGAATACCATTTATTTTTCTGAAAATACATGACAATAAGCACATAACCAGCAAACCATTTCCCTCGCTATGAGAAATGCTGTGTTACACAATCCTTAAATTATGGCTGCCTCAATTATATTCACTTCATGAGATCAAAGAATACCAACATATGTTAGATATTGAACCAACTTTCCTTCAAAACACCCTAGTTCTCAAGAAGTTTAACAAATTGGGATTCTAACCTTTTTATTTTTGGATTCTCAATTGTTATTTTCTTTTGGATGAGAAGAATTTTAATTTCTTCATTCTTCTTCGTTGGGCCACTTCATTATGATTATATTTTCCTTTAAATACCTAAGGCCTATAAAAACACTGATCATTGTTATCACAGGGATTCTAAAAGTACCCAGTTAAATTCTATCAAATTAACTGGATTCCTGATGCATGCCATAGAGACAGATTAAAGTTAAGAGCTAAGACCAGAACTTTAAAAGAGAAATTCAGTAGTATTGAAATCAAACCTACCTCTATCAAAAGTGTGGAACTGCAACCTTGAATAGACCATAAACAATGGCCTAGGTAAATACAAGTTACAGTGAATCAGACCTTGTGATCTTCCCATTGTTTGCCATCATTCTTGACTCTGGAAATAGACCTAATTCATCTAAATTCATCTAAATCTAATTCATCTAAATTAGAATCCCAAGCAGGTTTCTTTTCAGCATTCTGAACTCTAATGCTAACATCTTAAAATCTATTAGACTGTCAGATGCTTTTGGTTTAAAATGGGAAAGCTGTCTCCTTGAAAATATATAAATGTTTGGACAAATGAAAGTCATTTCTCTAATCTATATTTAAGGGTTCCATTCTAGCACTCAGCACTGTTGTCTTTACTACAGATGCTAAAGTCATTATTACTATAACCATTAGGGGAAAAAAAATCATTTGATCCAGATCCATACTTTTTAGTTGGTCTAATTTTAGTTGCTCTAAATCTATGTGACAAGATGAAAAGTGATCTCATTTATGAAAACATGGAATGAAATAGAGCATTCTTTGAATAAGACATATTCATAGAGGTCAGGGATTGCTAGGCCTGGGACTGCTGACATTATGGGGTGGATAATTCTTTGTTGAAGGAGCTATCTTGGGCATCAGAAGACGTTCAGGAGCATCGGTGGTCTCCATCCACTAGATGCAAGTAACACCCTCCCCCAGTTGTGACAACCAAAAAAGTCTCCAGACATTTCCAGATGTATCCTAAGGGCAGAGTCCCCCTTCATCCACCCATTGAAAACCTGCCACAGGTCAAGAAGAAAGCTCTGCCATTGCTTCTCTGAATGTCATTGCTGTGTTTGGGGGTAAAAGTTTACTTCTTTACATGAGAGATTTTTGGTAGCTTGTATTACAAAATTCAAACTATAAATAACAGAAGGAAGGGAGAAAAGATTGAACATTTATTACCCGAAGCCATATAAATTCAATAATAAATAATGGCTCTCTAAAAATATGAGAAGTCTTTTTCAAAGTCATTAGTTCTAATCATAAATGAATTTAGCAGCATTTTTAAAAAATTTTGCACCTTTGTAATGAACTCTGATAAATACATGGAATTGGATGTTAAATAAAGAGATAGAAAGGTCTAATTTGCTGGTTCATTAAGCTAGCTTATTTCAAGACATTGTGCATATTGCTTTGAATTTCATATTTCTGAGCAGTGAAGACAATAGTAGTATCCATCTTTAATGTAGTGTGGCAGACAATTAGGAGCTCAAATGGATTAAATCTCATTTCATCAGAGATACACACAGTGATTATTATTTTATTGCCAAATACTGTCGGCATCACATTTCTTCAACAGCTTTTGTGATACCTGACTCGCATGCTTAAATTTGCATTAAACACTGTTCAATAACAACAATCATTTGGGCCATTTTCTTACATGGCATTATTCGGTTCTTCACTCTGTGCGTTCAACCCCACACTAGTTTTAAGGGTACAAAGTTTTCCATGCAGTTGATACACGAGAGGCAGCTATAGCTTTGAGGAAATGGTGTGGCTTTGGGGTCAGAAACAGTTCTAATGACAGTCCTAACGCTGCCCGTTTCAACCCGGGAGACCCTGAGAAGGACACCTTACCTTGAGCCACACACAAGACAGATAATTTTCTTCGGTTGTTTTAAACATCCTTTGTCAGAATTTTTAAATTCCAAAAACATTGCTTTTTGACAGAAATGCAATTACACAACAAAAAAGCCAATTATACACCCCTTCATTTCCTTTGTCCAGGCCCATGGTCTAGCTCTCTTCAAATAACTAATAGTAATCATTTAGTATATATCTGTCCATATTTTTCAGCAACCTCCTAGGAACACCTACAAGTAATTCTACCCATATACAGTGTAGTGTGTTCCTTTCTTTTTCTTTTTTAAAAAGATTTTATTTATTTATTTATTTATTTAGCATGCGCGAGCAGGGGGAGGGGCAGAGGGAGAGAGAGAATCTCAACAGACTTCCTGCTGAGCGCGGAGCCCGACTTGGGGCTCGATCTCACGACCCTGAGATCACGACTTGAGCCAGAAATCACGAGTCAGACACCCAACCGACTGAGTCACCCAGGTGCCCCTGTTCCTTTCTTTTTAAATAAAAAAAATGGGATCAAACTCTCCATATTTTTCTTTTTCTCTAACTTGCTTTTCTGAGTGACCTCAGATCTAACTATTGCTTAAATCTAAAAGAGCTGCATAATATTTTGTAGAATAGATACTCATGTTTGTCCAACCATTTCCCTCCAGACTGATCCCCACTCGCTCCCATTCTTTGGCACTACTAACCATGATGCGGTCACTGTCACTGAGGCTGGTTTCCTGCCCGCAATTGGAACTGGGAAACAGAGGCTTTTCTCCCAGTGTGACTAACTCCTTGGAGGCCCGGTTTCCACAACTGCATACTGAGAATCACAACACCTGCCTACTTCCTTTACACACTGACATAAGGATGGTCTGAGTCAGCATAGGAAGATGATGTGGTGGCACCAGAATCAGGAGGGCCCTCCATACAAAAATCCCACTCGAGCCAAGCTGCAGCTTCTCAAAGCCACCCACTTTTATCCATTTGCATGATCTAATATAAAATTTGTACACTTGTCATATGCTCCCCACCTCTTGAACATTTTTTTCAGTAGGTATAACCACTTTTTCAATAGATAATTCACCCTTTCAGCGTTTGGTATTTAGTTTACAAAGTGCTGTAGCAAGTGCTACTCCGGGGTAGTCCCTGAGTTCTGAGAGCTAGATGAAGTGTGTGTGTGTGTGTGTGTGTGTGTGTGTGTGTGTGAGAGAGAGAGAGAGAGAGAGAGAGAGAGAGAGAAGGAGGGAGAGCACTCAGTAAATTCACTTAATGTCAAGTGACAGTCATCTGGTAACCTTCACAAGAGTGCAGGCTTTGGAAACTGCTCATATGGTGAAGGAATAGTCTATGCATTTAACACTTTACCTGGTACTGTAATCATTTTTAATTATTCTACTAAAATATCTCATAATGTGCAGTACAACATCTCTCTCCTGGACACAAAAGGTCTTAAAAAATACATCCACATTGATATTGTATTTTTCCCTTACACCACACTTGTGTTCATGAAGCAGGAAAGTGTTGATGTGCAATGTCTGTATGTTTCACCGAGAGGCTGCAAAAGTGTGAATGACGTTCTAGTGCAAGGGCTCAGGGGCTAGACTGGAAGTCTTTAAACTATGGTCTGTGATCCACTAGGTTATGAAATGAAGTCAGAGATCAAGATCGGCATTTTTTAAAATGAAATAGAATAGAATGCAGAATGTCAGAGTGCAACACTCCAAAAAATAATACTGTTTCATAAATCTTTTGTTTCAGAAATATTAATGGGCATTGTACATGTTAAATGTTTTTCCTACGGTGCGTAGCTATCAAAGACATTTCGAAGTCCCTACTCTGGTGATACTTTGTTCATGAGATCCATGGACAGTGACTGGTATTTGCTGTCTGGTATAGCTGCCTCTGTGAGCGATAAAGATGTGACCCGATGGGACTTTCTTTTCCCTTCTCCTTCTTCTCTTCTTGGAACATGGTCTTTAATTGGACAGAGTAAAGTTAATAGCATAACCACATGTTGATATAAACCTCAAGAGGTACTCAACATTGGCAAGAGAAAAATTTGTTTGCTTTGAGAAGGCTTTGTTCTTAAGAATTGAATAGGGACTGAAAGACCTCATCTTGTTCATCCAAGTTGGGTAGTAACCCTGGGTAAAGGGCAGGGTGTCGAGGAAAACAGGTGGGTGACAGATGTCCATTAGAAAGTGATTTAATGTATTCTGCCCATTTCTTGATTGGATCATTTGTTCTTTGGGTGTTGAGTTTAATAAGTTCTTTGTAGATTTTGGATACTAGCCCTTTATTTGATATGTCATTTGCAAATATCTTCTCCCATTCTGTCGGTTGTCTTTTGGTTTTGTTGACTGTTTCTTTTGCTGTGCAAAAGCTTTTTATCTTGATGAAGTCCCAATAGTTCATTTTTGCCCTTGCTTCCCTTGCCTTTGGCGATGTTTCTAGGAAGAAGTTTCTGCGGCTGAGGTCGAAGAGGTGGCTGCCTGTGTTCTCCTCAAGGATTTTGATGGACTCCTGTCTCACATTTAGGTCTTTCACCCATTTTGAGTCTATTTTTGTGTGTAGTATAAGGAAATGGTCCAGTTTCATTCTTCTGCATGTGGCTGTCCAATTTTCCCAACACCATTTGTTGAAGAGACTGTCTTTTTGCCATTGGACATTCTTTCCTGCTTTGCCGAAGATGAGTTGACCATAGAGTTGAGGGTCCATTTCTGGGCTCTTTATTCAGTTCCATTGATCTATGTGTCTGTTTTTGTGCCAGTACCATACTGTCTTGATGATGACAGCTTTGTAATAGAGCTTGAAGTCTGGAATTGTGATGCCGCCAGCTTTGCTTTTCTTTTTCAACATTCCTCTGGCTATTCGGGGTCTCTTCTGGTTTCATACAGATTTTAGGATTATTTGTTCCATTTCTTTGAAAAAAGTTGATGGTATTTTGATAGGGATTGCATTGAATGTGTAGATTGCTCTAGGTAGCATTGACATCTTCACAATATTTGTTCTTCCAATCCATGAGCATGGAATGTTTTTCCATTTCTTTGTGTCTTCCTCAATTTCTTTCATGAGTACTTTATAGTTTTCTGAGTACAGATTCTTTGCCTCTTTGGTTAGATTTATTCCTAGGTATCTTATGGTTTTGGGTGCAATTGTAATTGGGATCGACTCCTTAATTTCTCTTTCTTCTGTCTTGTTGTTGGTGTATAGGAATGCCACTGATTTCTGTGACATTTTTCCAAAGAAGATATCCAAATGGCCAACAGACACATGAAAAAGTGCTCAACATCTCTCAGCATCAGGGAAATCCAAATCAAAACCTCAATGAGATACCACCTCACACCAGTCAGAATGGCTAAAATTAACAAGTCAGGAAACGACAGATGTTGGCAAGGATGCAGAGAAAGGGGAACCCTCCTACACTGTTGGTGGGAATGCAAGCTGGTGCAGCCACTCTGGAAAACAGTATGGAGGTTCCTCACAAAGTTGAAAATAGAGCTACCCTACAACACAGCAACTGCACTACTGGGTATTTACCCCAAAGATACAAATGTAGGGATCCGAAGGGGTATGTGCACCCCAATGTTTATAGCAGCAATGTTCACAATAGCCAAACTGGAAAGAGCCAAGATGTCCATCGACAGATGAATGGATAAGGAAGATGTGGTATATATATACAATGGAATATTATGCAGCCATCAAAAGGAATGAAATCTTGCCATTTGCAATGATGTGGATGGAACTGGAGGGTATCATGCTGAGCGAAATAAGTCAATCAGAGAAAGACATGTATCATATGACCTCACTGATATGAGGAATTCTTAATCTCAGGAAACAAACTGAGGGTTGCTGGAGTGGTGGGGGGTGGGAGGGTTGGGGTGGCTGGGTGATAGACATTGGGGAGGGTATGTGCTATGGTGAGTGCTGTGAATTGTGTAAGACTGTTGAATCACAGACCTGTACCTCTGAAACAAATAATACATTATATGTTAAAAAAAGAGAAAAGAAGAAGAAGAAGATAGCAGGAGGGGAAGAATGAAGGGGGGGAAATTGGAGGGGGAGACGAACCATGAGAGACTATGGACTCTGAGAAACAAACTGAGGGTCCTAGAGGGGAGAGGGGTGGGGGGATGGGTTAGTCTGGTGATGGGTATTAAAGAGGGCACGTTCTGCATGGAGCACTGGGTGTTATACGCAAACAATGAATCATGGAAAACTACATCAAAAACTAATGATGTAATGTATGGTGATTAACATAATAATAAAAAAATAGAAAGTGATTTAATGGATATGATAAAATTTTGCTCCATCTTTTGGGTTCACTGAAAATCTTTCTTTCTGGTACTTCCTGGATTCAATAAATATTTGAGCACTTTCTATGTGCCAGGTTCTCTCTGAGAATACAGCAGTGATCAAGACAAGCCAAAGTCCCTGAACTTGTGAAATGAACTATCTAGGAGGAGAGACAGATATTAAACAAATGACTATAGCATGCAGAATGTCAGATGGTGGTATAGACCGTGGAGAAAATGAAGTAGGAAGGGGGATATGTGTATGGTGTGGGGGCGAGGGTTGAGGGTTCACTTTTATAGAGAGTGGGCAGGGAAGAAAAAGTGACAGGAGACCTAAGACTTGAAGAAAATGTGGAAGCAAGCCATCCAAGTATCACGAGAAGAACATTCCTGGCAGGCATGTGCCTGGTATGTGCTGGAGGGATGCAGCTAGCCTGGGTGACTGAGTGGAGGGTAGGAGGTGAGGTAAGAGGTACATGGTGGGTGGTGGTAGGAGGCTGTATTGCATGGAGCCCAAGGGCCCTGGTGGGGACTTTGAGTTTTGCTCCAGATGAGATGAGATGCCACAGCAGGGTGTTGAGCAGAAGGTGACATGATGACACTTATAATTTAAAAGGGTCACCCTGGCTAGTGTGTCCTGGACAGTACCTATGTGCTGTTCCAGATGTGTAGGTATAGCTCAGGGGTAATACAGAGCAATACAGATGTATGTGAAACCATTGAAGCAGGAAGAAATGCCCAGGTGGATTACAAATCAAGGTCCACTGTTCCTGTCCTTCTGTTAACTTAGTGATGAACTGAACCAGCCACAGGAAGTTGGGGTTCTTGGAGGTCAGCTAATTAGTGTAGATGAAGGATCAGGCCACGTCCCCCATTCACACTCCACCATGGGGAAGCTGGATTTGGAGTATCTCCTTCCACGGACTGTGTTTGGCATCGATAGCCCTCCTTCCTTCACACTCATGCTCTCTGCAGTGTGTTCCTGTCTTTGTTCATTTTCTGAAGGTAGGCCTCAGGTCCTGTGACCAAGGAATACAAGGTCCCTCTTGCTGGACTACTGTCAATGGTCAACCCGAGAGCCAACACCGTGTTGTTGTGCTGTGAACTCACCTGCCTGTTGTGCCTCTGCCATACCACAGTCTCTGCAGCTGCTCCTCCTGGGGGAGGAAAGGTTCCCTTTATCTGCCTCTCCCCTTGCCGGAAAGGCTAAGAAAAACTACCCCCAAGCACTTGGTAGTACTCCCCTGCACAACCTCTGTAGCCTGGGGGGGGGGTCACCATCTTCCTATTGCTCTATCATAGGCTCCTCTGTACTGTGCCTGGTTATATGGATTGGTGGGGCAGAGTGCCCAGACAGACACCCCAAATGCAGCACCCCTCCTCCATCAGCCCCAAATTATTCCAAGGGCAGCCACTCTGTTGGCTTTCCTTTGACTCTGAAATATGTGCTTCTGCTCCTGTTCTCCTGACATTCTGACCTTCTAGCAGCACGGGGACTGTCCTCTCTTCCATCCCAACCATGCAGCGTAGGGTCTCAGCCTCCCAGAGCATAAGCACATTGTCAGGGAACGCTGGTGGCTGGCCCAGGTGCAGACCACTGGGTTATAGAAGTTATTACAATTAAATAAACAGCTCACAAAATGGGAAGTGTTTTGACCATAAATGTTGGTACCTATAGCGAATTAACTTTCCTACCTTGGAAAAGGGTAGGTTGTATACTGCCCTCAGAGAGGCCTTTATAAAACCTCGTTAACTTTTTCCTTTCAGATACCTGGACCTTTCAGGTCAACAGATTATCAGAGTTCCCCAGGAGGCGGCTGGGATGGAATCCTAGTTCCAATGAATGGGATTTTGTAGATGTAATGGTGAAGGCTATAAATAAATAAATAAATAAATAAATAAATAAATAAATAAATATTAAGCTCTCGTGGTTTTCACAAAATCTGCAGTGCAGAAATTCAGATGCCCTTTTCTGTTATATTAAATTGCTACAACACAACTTGAGGTTGCTATGCGTTGTAAAAGATTGAAGGACTTTCATATCTTCTTCTCTCTCTGCTGGAGTCATTGTGCTCCATGGCAGACAGAAAGCCATTTCCTCCTGGTAGCAGAAGGGCTCTGGGGTGAGCTATCTCTCAATAACCAACTAATTAATTGAACACTGATTAATGGTTTTTAAAACATTTTTTGCATTTTCAATATTTGATTTTTCTAATCATCATTCTTCAAAAAGATTTTTTCCTAACACATAGGCAAGTATCTACCTGCCTCCTAGACCTGATAACTCTTAATATTTTGTTATATTTGCTTCAGATGAATTTTTTCCCAAAGAAATAAAACATTATAGAGTCAATGGAAGCTTCTTTCCTACTCTTTTCTTAGAGATGCATCTGTTTTTATCTTTTACTACATCCTGTGTAACAGTAAGCAATACAAAGTACTTTTGAAATTAAGGGATATTTTAAACATAAACAAAATTAGAGGGACTAGTATATGAGCCCCACTTGGGTTTTTTTTTTAAACATCCAGGTGAATGGGATCATCTTCCACATATCCTCTTGCAATTTAATTTACGCCCATCATTATATTTCCAAAGCAGATCCAGGTTGATACATGTAGATCCATCCATTCATTCTAACTGCTCTGGAGTCTTCCATTATAGGCATGGCTACCAATTATTTTTCTGAAGGTGGAATCTTAGGCGCTTTCCCATTTTTCCAACAAGGCTACAGCGAGGATCCTTGTTCACATTTCCTTATGCACATGCACAAGTGTTATTTTAAGAAGTGGAATCACAGAATTAACTGATATGCACGCTTTGAATTTTACTAGGTTTTGCCCAATTGCTTTCCAATTTGGTTTTACCAAATTACACTCAACACAAAGAACCTGTGGGTATGTTTCCCCACATCTTCACCAATGCTTATTATTGTTAGAATTAAACATTTTACCTATCTCAATGGCTGTGAAATGATATTTCTATGGTTTTAAGTTGTATTTCTTGGATACCAGTGAGGTTGAGCATTTTTTCAGGACTCTTCTTCTATGATGTACCTGAACATGTCATTGACCATATTTTATTTGAGTGCTTATCTGTTTCTTGTTCATCTGTTTGACTAGATTTTAATAACGAATGAGCACTTTGTTTAGACACTATGCAAGGGGCGGGGAATACAAAATCAATGAGGCACAGTGTCTATCCTTAGATGATTTCTCAATTTACTGGGGAGGAGAGTGCACATATGAATATATACATAATAAAGACAAGCTCTGGGTGCTATAGGACCACAGAAGAGAGAGGTGCAAGGGTCAAGGGCCTTTTAGTTGAAAATTATAGAACCGCGACTCAAACTAGCTTAACTAAGGAGAAGATTTATTGGCTCCTGTCAACTGAAGGCACAGCACGGCTGGATCCATGGCTCACACAGAGCCCTCTGGATTCTCTCCCCCTCTCTCCATTCACCTCTCATCTTTGCTTCTCTTTGTGTGTTGGGCTGATTCTTTTGATGCAAACATGCTCTCTCTAGGGCCTTGTTGGGAGTTTGGGGGGTGGAGTGGAAAAATTACAAGGACTAATTGCTTATGGTTGATTGAGGGGGAAAAGACAGAGACAAAGAGAAGAGAGATAGAGACAGAGCTCAGAGAGACTGGTTGATTAAGCTGTCTTATCCCAGTTCGGAAAATTCATGGAAAGGATGAATTCGTGGAAAAATAACAGGTACTAAGAGTGGCCCAATCCAGTGATAGCACAACCTTGCATTAGGGAGAACAGAAGTATGGGTGCCTGTATGCTTGGGGAGGCAGGAACTGTCGTTCCCAGCCCCGGCAGAACTACGTGGAATGGGGAGGAGTTTCTCATCTGGCGAATACTGAACAGACAAAAGCAAGGGATGTACATGACAGAGAGACATTAGGGAATGCCTCTAAGAGAGGTACATTTTTGGCATCATCTGGAGCCCGGTGAGATACAGATGCAGGAACAATGGATTAGGATCTAGGAGATCATGGTGTCAATTCCCATGCTGCTACCTACAAGCTGTGTGATTGCCTAACCACTAACCATTCTGAGCCTGTTTCTTCATCTGTCAAATCAGGATGGTTCTATCAACTTTCTAGGGCTGTGGCAATGATAAATGTTATAACCATCCACATATTTTTGCTGACCTCAGATTTTGCTGAATTCAAGTTGCTCCAAATAAATGGGACATTGGCAGCTGACTTCATTATACTGAGACTTTTGCTGCACTAGAGTATAAGGCTTTATTCTTCTGTATTAAATATTTATTCGCTTGTGCTAAGAATGATAGTGAATGAAAATACTCCCAACATATAATGTACATTTAATTGTTATTTCATTTTTGATACATTTCCATCGATGTCTTTTTTGTAGTGGTAGTCAATCCTTTTAACAAATATTCATCTTCATTTGAGAGCAAGAGTGGATTCATTGGTTTCCAATATTACATTTTTAAAAGGGCATATTTTTAAGCACCAGTGATTTTTTTTAAAGTCTCTTTTGAGCTCCTGGAACATTGTTATTTTCAACTGGAATTAGAGAACATTTCTTACATATTTCAAACAATTTCACCAAACAAGGATGCAAACACATGTATTACATTAAGGGAAAATACAAATGGGAACGGGCCTTTATGAATACCAGGTAATGATATTTCAAGGACGATGCAGAACCATTCATTTCCGATATTCTCATTACCATTCCCAGCAACAGGCATATATGTCTCTCAATTCCTGTGTAGTTCTGTTAATCTCTCTACACAATATTCAATTTTCTTACAATGATTCAGCTGATTTATTATTTCCCTCTTGCGTGTTAACTGCTAAAGATGCAGTGTAACCCCATAAATTTGTTTCAGTCTCTCAGCTTCGATACCCAAGGTCATTAATACCCCCCAAAATATCCTTTGCTTACATCACTCCTTTAAATGTGCTCTTTCTTGCCCAATGAGCTGTTACATAATTACATGGTGCCAGTAACAATATCATCTTGTTTTTATAGTTTTATGATTAAGGATATAAAAATGAACTGAATTGAAGAAAATGTTAAAAGATATTTGCAAAATATAAGAGATTGCTACCATGTTTTATCACATATAAATGATATAGTATGTATACATTTAAAATTGAATTTTCTTAGTATATGGTTTAAAAATGTGTTTGAGTAAAATGCACTATATTAATGTGTGACCTGATGGTTCTGCACACACAGAATATGTCTTCTTTAGTGGAGAGTTAAAATGATTATGAAAGATTTATCCCCCCCATTATAACCAGGTGTTTTCTATTAAATATTCTCAACTAAAGTTATAATGCTTGAGAAAGGAGAAATAATTTAAATGGGACCAGCTCCCATATCATATGAATTTCAACCTGTTTACAGCTTGAAATGGTTAGGGTAACCAATTGTCCCAGTTTTTCAAGGACTGAGGGGGTTCTTGGGGTGTGGGACTTTCAGTAGTAAATCCAGAAAAATCCCAGGCAAATTGGGATGAGTTGGTCTCCCTATTGGTAGTTTGGTCTTAGTTCTTCCTCCCTATCTCTCTGCATCCACATTTTTGCCAGGACTTTACTGTGGGCAAAGCATACCTCCTTGTTCCTTGGCTCTGGGCTTGGCCATGTGACTTGTCTGGGCAAAAATATATGGGAAGCAGTGATGGTGTGCCCCTTCCAAGGTTTCAGAGGCCCAGTGCATTTCAGGTTTTTCTCTGTGTCTGGGCAATAGGCCCTAACTAGCTTGCTGGCCCAAGGAGGATGAGAGGCATAAAGCATAAAGCCAGTCCAGCAGATACACAGACCAGAGGTGAGAAGCAGAGCCGCCCAGACGAGACCAGCCAAGATCAGCAGAACCCCAGGCAACCAGCACATGCAGGAGTAGAAAATGCCTACTGTTCTAATGCCACTGAGATTTTGTGGTTATTTGTTATACATAACTATTACAATAAAAGCTAATTGATACAGGTGGTAATAAGTACTTATTATAGTACTTATTAGTACTGTCCTACTAGGTGCTAGGCACTGGGGATGCAATGACTAGCAAGATGGACAGAATTCTTTTATTTATTTATTTATTTAAATTTTTTAAATTAACATATAATGTATTATTTGTTTCAGGGGTACAGGTCTGTGATTCAACAGTCTTACACAATTCACAGCACTCACCATAGCACATACCCTCACCAATGTCCATCACCCAGCCACCCCATCCCTCCCACCCCCCTCCACTCCAGCAACCCTCAGTTTGTTTCCTGAGATTAAGAGTCTCTTATGGTTTGTCTCCCTCTCCAGTTTCGTCTTGTTTCATTTTATCCTCTCTTCCCCTATGATCCTCTGCCTTGTTTCTCAAATTCAACATATCAGTGAGATCATATAATAATTGTCTTTCTCTGATGGACTTATTTCGCTTAGTATAATACCCTCTAGTTCCATCCATGTTGTTGCAAATGGCAAGATTTCATTTTTTGATGGCTGCATAATATTCCATTGTGTGTGTGTGTGTGTGTGTGTGTGTGTGTGTGTGTGTATCACGTCTTCTTTATCCATTCATCTGTTGATGGATATCTTGGCTCTTTCCGTAGTTTGGCAATTGTGGACATTGCTGCTATAAGCATTAGGGTGCACGTGCCCCTTCGGATCACTATATTTGTATCTTTGGGGTGAACACCCAGTGTGCAATTGCTGGGTCATAAAGTAGCTCTATTTTCAACTTTTTGAGGAACCTCCATACTATTTTCCAGAGTGGCTGCACCAGCTTGCATTCCCACCAACAGTGCAGGAGGGTTCCCCTTTTTCCTCATCCTCACCAACATCTGTCGTTTCTTGACTTGCTAATTTTAGCCATTCTGACTGGTGTGAGGTGGTATCTCATTGAGGTTTTGATTTGTATGTCCCTGATGTCGAGTGATGTTGAGCACTTTTTCATGTGTCTGTTGGCCATTTGGATGTCTTTGCAGAAATGTCATGTCTTCTGCCCATTTCTTGATTGGATCATTTGTTCTTTGGGTGTTGAGTTTGATAAGTTCTTTATAGATTTTGGATACTAGCCCTTTATCTCATACGTCATTTGCAAATATCTTCTCCCATTCTGTCGGTTGTCTTTTGGTTTTGTTGACTGTTTCTTTTGCTGTGCAAAAGCTTTTTATCTTGATGAAGTCCCAATAGTTCATTTTTGCCCTTGCTTCCCTTGCCTTTGGCGATGTTTCTAGGAAGAAGTTTCTGCGGCTGAGGTCGAAGAGGTGGCTGCCTGTGTTCTCCTCAAGGATTTTGATGGACTCCTGTCTCACATTTAGGTCTTTCATCCATTTTGAGTCTATTTTTGTGTGTGGTATAAGAAAATATATAAGTTTCATTCTTCTGCATGTGGCTGTCCAATTTTCCCAACACCATTTATTGAAGAGACTGTCTTTTTGCCATTGGACATTCTTTCCTGCTTTGTCAAAGATGAGTTGACCATAGAGTTGAGGGTCCATTTCTGGGCTCTCTATTCTGTTCCATTGATCTGTGTGTCTGTTTTTGTGCCAGTACCATACTGTCTTGATGATGACAGCTTTGTAATAGAGCCTGAAGTCTGGAATTGTGATGCCACCGGCTTTGCTTTTCTTTTTCAACATTCCTCTGGCTATTTGGGGTCTTTTCTGGTTTCATACAAATTTTAGGATTATTTGTTCCATTTCTGTGAAAAAGTTGATGGTATTTTGATAGGGATTGCATTAAATGTGTAGATTGCTCTAGGTAGCATAGACATTTTCACAGTATTTGTTCTTCCAATCCATGAACATGGAATGTTTTTCCATTTCTTTGTGTCTTCCTCAGTTTCTTTCATGAGTATTCTATAGTTTTCTGAGTACAGATTCTTTGCCTCTTTGGTTAGATTTATTCCTAGATCTTATGATTTGGGGTGATATTGTAAGTGGGATCAACTCCTTAATTTCTCTTTCTTCTGTCTTGTCATTGGTGTACAGAAATGAAACTGATTTCTGTGCATTGATTTTATATCCTGCCACTTTACTGAATTCCTGTATGAGTTCTAACAGTTTTGGGGTGGAGTCTTTTGGGTTTTCCACATAAAGTATCATACCATCTGCAAAGAGTGAGAGTTTGACTTCTTTGCTGATTCAGATGCCTTTTATTTCTTTTTGTTTTCTGAGTGCTGAGGCTAGGACTTCTAGTACTATGCCTAAACCCAGCAGGAGAAGAGAAATAATAAAGATCAGAGCAGAAATCAATGAAATAGAAACCAAAAGAACAGTAGAACAGATCAGTGAAACCAGGAGTTGGTTCTTTGAAAGAATTAATAAGATTGATAAACCCCTGGCCAGACTTATCAAAAAGAAAAGAGAAAGGACCCAAATAAATAAAATCATGAATGAAAGAGAAGAGATAACAACCAACACCAAAGAAATACAAACAACTGTAAGAACATATTATGAGCAGCTATATGCCAATAAATTAGACAATCTGGAAGAAATGGATGCATTCCTAGAGGTGTATAAACTAACAAAACTGAACCTGGAAGAAATAGAAAACCTGAACAGACCCATAACCAGCAAGGAAATTGAAGCAGTAATCAAAAATCTCCCAACAAACAAGAGCCCAGGGCCAGATGGCTTCCCAGGGGAATTCTACCAAACATTTAAAGAATAATTAATACCTATTCTTCTGAAACTGTTCCTAAAAGATGGACAGAATTCTTATTCTCATAGAACTTGTAGACCATGGCAGTTGTCCTTGAGACCTTTTTGGGAAGGTCTGCAAGGTCAAAAATTATTGTCATAATAATACTAAAATACTATCTGCTTTTTCTCCTTTGACACCGTGTTGACATTTGCACTGATGATATAAAGACAATGGTGGGTACAACTGCTGGTACCTTGACATAAATCAAGCTGTGGGCATGGTCATTGCATTCACCCCCATTAGGCATTTTCAGTTAAAAAAACAACAACAAACAAACCAGTTTCATTTATGAATGTTCTTGATGAAGCAGTAAAACTTATTGATTCAATTAAAGCTCCACCCTTGAGATGAACACCTTTTTCATAATCTGTATGACACAATGGAAGTACACATAAAGCACTTCTCCTGCACACTAATGTATGATGGAGTAGTCAATCAATGGTTGAAAAGTAGTTACTCATTTAGATGGAAAAGTCAAATCCCTACCTCACAACATACCCCAAAACAGAATCCAATCCCACTGAAAATTTAAATACAAAAATAAAACAAAATGATACTAGAAGAAAATGTAGAAGAATGTATTTTTTTATAACCCTGACTTGGGACCCTTCTTTCTCAGCATTACACAAAGGCCAGAAAACATGGGGGACTTCAGTTTTTCCTTTATATATTTCACTATTGTTTTAATTTCTATGAGGATTTTTTAATAATAAAAATAATAAAACTAACCCCATTAAGTAAACAAAACAAGTCGATGCCAGCATTTTTCTTAACAAATTGCAACACAGCTTTCATTGATGTCATATGAAGAAGGAGCAAATTTTAAGCACAATGATTACACAACTGATCACAGTTTAATGGTGGATCTCATCGGAAACCAAGTATACACAATCTGAAACTCTTTACCCTGTCTGTTATCCAAAGTCAGCATTTGATCCCCTTGAGAATAATGGCCCATTATGCAAACTACATAATTTCCCTAGATGTTCCAGAGGGCTAGGATTTTAAAAAGTCCATGACAGTTTACTAAAACCAAAATCAGAGAGAGTAAACACAATCTCTCAATGTTCTGGTTGCAACAGTCAATTGTTAACAGCTACCCTTAATATTTTTCAGGCCTGATGTGTCTTATTCCTGGATTATGGCGCCAAACCCTATGGCTTCAAATTAATTCTTATTAAAGAACCATGCAAAGATTGTTTTTTAAGTGGCAGCCCACAAGAATGGGAAGGATATGAGTCAGGTTCCTAGGTTTCCACAGGGTCTCTGTTAGCACATACTCCATACACCATTATAGGAATTAGAAAAAGACATCCCTCCCAGCAGACAAATTAGAAGAAGACTCCTCCTCTAGATGGAAGAATTCAGAAAAGACACCCCTTCCACTGGGTGGCTGCAGCAGAGCATTAGCTGATTTTCCATGTCTCTTAGCTCCCATGGCTGAAAGCCTTTTGGGAGGGGTACAGTCTGGCCAGCTGTGTGCTATAGCCCCACATCTTCACAACATAAACTCTGGTTCTTGCTGTCTGGTCACAGAATCAAACTTTAATGAAGCCGTAATAGAGAATATGCATACATGTTGTATAATTCCTCCTTGACTTACTTGCGACACAAGGCTCATTTGGACATGTAGTGTGAGACAGAAGGCTAAAGAGACATAGTCTTAAAGCTCAATCTTGTATTATGTGAGAGTGAGGATCAGCAAACAAGGGCCCATAAACCAAATGTGGTCTGCCACCGGTTTTTGTAAATGAAGTTTTACTGGAACATACCCCCACTCCTTCAGGTACCGTCTATGGCTGCTTTCTCTCTACAACAGCATACTTGTGTGGTTCTAAGAGAGACTGCATGGCTCACAAAGCTTAAAATATTTATTATCTGGACCTTTAGAGGAAAAGTTTGCCAACCCCAGTATTAGATCACCAAATGGCACTATCTCCATCATACTGTCTACCTTTGTCTGAATGTCTTTAAGGAATTACAATTTATAATACTAGACTAGTGCAGACAGAAAAAGCAGGAAAAATACAAAAGAAAAAGAGAACACACTTATCTAACTCAAAAATTAGGTTTATTTGATTGCAAAGAGTTTGGGATAAAATAAACCAATCTCAAGTTAGTACCAGAAAGGAAAATTTTCCTTTCATGTGGTCACACATTGACCTCATCAAAGAAGAGATTGTGTTTGACTATTTGCTGCTTATCAATTTTAAATGTTTAAGTGTCTGAAACATTAACGTGTAGATAGTTAGCTTCCTCTAACCAGATCTGTGATTGGCACTAAATCACAGTAAGTCCTCAGATGAGGAGACAGTCCTGCTTGGGTGGTTCCTTGCAGAGGAGGCAGGATTCAGAGTCCCACATGACCAACCCCATTCCATGCCTTGATGCAGCCATGTTCTTTTTTTTTTTTTTTAATGTTTTATGTTAATCCCTCAGCATAAAAAAATGGCTTATGTAATAAACACCCACATCAATCATATTTCTATATATGAAAAACTATCTTTTAAAATGATGACAATTGAGACTTTCTGCCCGTGGATGCCACTGAGAAGCCTCATTAAAGTCCACCCTTCCACTGCCAGCATGTCTAAATTAGAATCTCCCAAAGAGCCTGAACAGCTGCGGAAGCTCTTCATCGGAGGTGTGAGCTTTGAAACAATGGATGAGAGTCTGAGGAGCCATTTTGAGCAATGGGGAATGCTCACGGACTGTGTGGTCATGAGGGACACAAACACCAAGTGCCCCAAAGGCTTTGGGTTTGTCACACATGCCACTGTGGAGGGCGTGGATGGAGCCACTGATGCAAGGCCACACAAGGTGGATGGGAGAGTTGTAGAACCAAAGAGGGCTGTCTCAGAAGAAGATTCTCAAAGACCTGGTTTGGCGCCCACTTGACTGTGAATAAGATTTTTGTTGGTGGCATGAAAGGAGACACTGAGGAACATCATCTAAGAGATTACTTTGAACAGTATGGGAAAATTGAAGTGACTGAAATCATGACTGACTGCGGCAGTGGCAAGAAGAGAGCTTTGCTTTTATAACATACCATACTGTGAATGGCCACAACTGTTAAGTAAGGACAGACCTATCTCAGCAAGCGATGGCTAGTGCTTCATCCAGCCAAAGAGGTCGAAGTGGTTCTGGGAAATGTGGTGGTGGCTGTGGAGGTGGTTTTGGTGGGAATGATGACTTTGGTCGTGGAGGACACTTCAGTGGGTGAGGTGGCTTTGGTGACAGCCAAGGTGGTGGTGGATATGGTGGCAGTGGGGATGGATATCACGGATTTGGTAATGATGGGAGCATCTTCAAATTTTGGACCACGAAAGGAGGAAATTTTGGAGGCAGAAGCTCTGGCCCCTATGGTGGTGGTGGATAATACTTTGCCAAACCACGAAACCAACATGGCTCTGGCAGTGGCAGAAGGTTTTCATTATTGCCAGGAAACAAGGCTTAGCAGGAGAGGAGAGCCAGAGAAGTGACTGGTAAGCTACAGGTTACAAGAGATTTGTGAACTCAGCCAAGCACAGCGGGGGCAGGGTTTCATTGCTACAAAGAAGTGAGGTTCTAGACAATACTCGTGTGTTTGGGCAAAAAACTCAAGGATTGGATTTGTGACTAATTGTATAACAGTTTATTTTAGTTTCTGTTCTGTGGAAAGGGTAAACCATTCTAACAAAGTTCTTTAATGGAGTTTTTTTTTTTTTTTGCACCCATTCTGTTGATTCCTAAATGTAATAGTCTGATCATGATGCTAAACAAATGGGTCTTTTAAAAAATAGATAAAAAATAAATTAAAAAATGATGATAATTTACAACCTCAAAGGCAGTTCAGCTTCAAGGATTCCATGAAACTAATTGGATTTCTATAAAACCCTAAGATTAAGGCAATATCTGTTTGATTACCTAGCATTTCTTAATAAAGAACTCAGTTCACAAATTCCTCCACCAGATCATGAAAGGAAAAAGGTTGTCCTTGCAAATGAACTCATTCATCGACTTTTTAAGACAAAAAGAACTAAGTGCTTTGACTTCCTCTTTAACTGGCTTCTAATACACTCATAGCTAAATTTAGGACTCACCTAAAGTAAACTATCATTTGTTCTGCTTTCATTTTTTTTAAAGATTTTATTTATTTGGGGTGCCTGGGTGGCTCAGTCATTCAGCGTCTGCCTTCGGCTCAGGTCATGATCTCAGGGTCCTGGGATCGAGTCCCTCATCGGGCTCCCTGCTCAGCGGGGAGCCTGCTTCTCCCTCTCCCTCTGTCTGCTGCTCCCCCTGCTTGTGCTCACTCTTTCACTGTCAAATAAATAAAACCTTTAAAAAATAAAATATTTTATTTATTTATTTATTTATTTATTTATTTATTTATTTATTTATTTATGTATGTGTTTGTTTGTTTGTTTGACAGAGAGCACAAGAGAGCACATGCACAAGAGCAGGGCGGGGGGGGCGGGGAGCAGAGGGAGAGGGACAAGCAGACACCACACTGACAGGGGGCTCTATCTCACGACCCTGAGATCATGACCTGAGCCAAAACCAAGAGTCCAATGCCCAACTGACTGAGCCACGCAGGTGCCCTATTCTGTTTTCATTTTTAATTGTCTTATTTTTATATTATATTATATTGCCTCTATTTCTTTTTTGAAAGGAGGAAGTTTATAAATCTTATACCACTAATCATCTTGGTCCAATGCTCCTCCCACCAGCAGGTATAGGGAAAGTACATGAGTTTCGTGTCAGCCAGACCAGGATTCACATCTTAGCTCTGCCCCTTACTAACTCCAGGCTCTTGGACAATATTCAACCCGTCTGAGCCTCAGTTTCTTCATGAATAAAATGAAAAACAGTAACTATCTTGCAACCTTGCCAGGAGAATTAGAATACTAGGTAAAGTGCCGTTGGGATTATACTATACCATACGTTCCTATGTAGGATGTTTATAATATTAAATATCTATTCATTTTTACTAAAACATCTAGAACTTGAAATAGTTCTGAAATGGGATCACATACCCACTCAATACTTCAGCATAATGTTCGAGGAGTACTTTTACATGGCATCTTTGACAATAAAATGACATCATCATTATACGAAATTTTATAAAAAATGAAATTATTCCTATTTAATATCCAATAATTTTTGTAATTTTCTTTTCAAAGTGCTATTGTGCTGGCTTTGTTGTAAGATAATCAGAATCACTGAGAGGATGGGGCACCTGGGTGGCTCAGTCGATTAAGCATCTGCCTTCGGCTCAGGTCATGATCCCAGAGTCTTGGGATGGAGCCCCGCATCGGGCTCCCTGCTCGGCGGGAAGCCTGCTTCTCCCTCTCCCACTCCCCCTGCTTGTGTTCCTGCTCTCGCTGTCTCTCTGTCAAATAAATAAATAAAATCTTAAAAAAAAAAAAAAAAAGAATCACCGAGAGGAGTTCTTGAAATTCTTTCCTCTGCATAATCATGTTTATGATCCTAAATTGATATTTAGCAAATGGAATAAACTGATAATTCACTGAAAACATTTTTCTATATAACATTTAATAATTTATCTTTGAAATGACATTGTTTATAACATTACAGCCTCATTTTGCAACCAAATGTTCAAATTATATGGCAGCCAAATAAAAATGTATCAGGTACAAATCATAACAAAAATAACAACTATTATTTTGTCAAGGATTTTGATAGGAATTACTGGAAAAATGATTAGAACAACACATTCATGAGAGATGTGGTACTTACTACTTCTAACCCTAAAAATAATAAAGAATTAAAATTAGACTAGTACAGACAGAAAAAGCAGGAAAAATATGAAAGAAAAAGAGAACACACTTATCCAACTCAAAAATCAGGTTTATTTGATTGCAAAGAGTTTGGGATAAAATAAACCAATCTCAAGTTAGTACCTGAAAGGAAAATTTTCCTTTCATGTGGTCACACATTGACCTCATCAAAGAAGAGATTGTGTTTGACTATTTGCTGCTTATCAATTTTAAATGTTTAAGTGTCTGAAACATTAACGTATAGATAGTTAGCTTCCTCTAACCAGATCTGTGATTGGCACTAAATCACAGTAAGTCCTCAGATGAGGAGACAGTCCTGCTTGGGTGGTTCCTTGCAGAGGAGGCAGGATTCAGAGTCCCACATGACCAACCCCATTCCATGCCTTGAGGCAGCCATGTTCTTTTTCTTTTCTTTTTTTTTTTTTTTAAGATTTTATTTATTTGACAGAGAGAGACACAGAGAGAGTGGGAACACAAGCAGGGGGAGTGGGAGAGGGAGAAGCAGGCTTCCTGCTGAGTAGGGAGCCCAATGTGGGGCTCAATCCCAGGACCCTGGGACCATGACCTGAGCCGAAGGCAGACGTTTAATGACTGAGCCACCCAGGCACCCCGAGGCAGCCATGTTCTGTCCCCATTCCAGGAATACATGGGTCTCTCCCTTTCCTGCAGCTTGGGCCTCTGGTGGGAATAAAACTTCCTGAGGATGCAGAAGTGCCCTCTAGGCCACACCCAACTCCTGAGGTAGGACTTCCAGACTAAATCCAGGTCACCCAGTTAAATTTGAATTTTATTTTATTTTATAAGATTTATTTATTTGAGGGGTGCCTGGGTGGCTCAGATGGTTAAGTGTCTGCCTTTGACTCAGGTCATGATCCCAGGGTCCTGGGATCGAGCCCCACATCGGGCTCCTGGCTCAGCGTGGAGCCCTCTTCTCCTTCTCCCTCTGCCTCTCCCCCTACTCATGCTCTCTCTCTCTGTCTGTCTGTATCTCTGTGTCTGAAATGAATAAATAAAATCTTTAAAAAAAAAAAGATTTATTTGAGAGAGAGAGAGAGAGCACGCAAGCATGAGGAGCAGGGGGAGGGGTAGGAGAGGGAGAGAAAGGGAGAGAAGCAGACTGCCTGCTGAGTGTGGAGCCCAACATGGGGCCCAATCCCACAACCCTGAGATCATGACCTGAGCCAAAAATCAAGAGTCAGAAGCCCAACCGACTGAGCCACCCAGGTGCCCCTAAATTTGAATTTTAGATCAACAACTCATAATGTTTCAGTGTGAGTGTGGTCCACAAAGCATTTGGGATATACTTATGCTAAAAAATTATTCATTGTTTGATCTGAAATTTAAATTAAACTGGGCATCTTGTATTTAAATGTTTTAGAACACCCTGCACACCCTCCATGGAGGGGCCGCTTTTAGGTGATGGTATTGTCATTCTGGAAGTGGCTGGGAAACCAAAAACCAGTCCTAGAGCCAAACTCAATGACTGAAAACAACATGAAACAGAACTTCCAGAGTCATAAGAAATTTCCTCTAGTATCAACACAAACATTCAACAAAGGTTGAACCGAGGCCCTTTATAATGAAAATGACCAAAAAAACTTGGTCTAGTTGGTTGCTTGGGGCAGGGGGTAAGAAAAATTCCCACTGATCTATATATTGTTTTTTAAAATGTAAAACCTTTATGTGAACTATTACAATATGGCAAAGCTAATTAATTGAGTTCATTGACTTTATCCACTCTGTCACATCGCTACCATCTTCCAGTGATTACCAAAGAGGATTTCTTGTATTCACACATTAGCAAACTTCCTTTTGCCTAACCCTGTAAATCCAAGTCACCCACAGGCCTTCTGCTGGTTGAGTGGCTATGATGAATTGATCAGAGGTAGTATGTTTGTACTGAGTTTATAGAGTGCTTTACCTGCATCACTCTATGAGGCGGGTACTAATATTTCCATCTAGCAAGTGGGAAAGCTAAGACCCAGACTGGGGAGTGTCTTGGCCCTGGGCGGTGATGTGGCAGTGATGGCAGAATGGGTCTTTAAATCCCAGAGGAGAGGGGTACCTGGGTGGCCCAGTCAGTTAAGCATTTGCCTTCTGCTCGGTCATGGTCCCAGGGTCCTGGGATCGAGCCCTGCCTTGGACTCTCTGTTCAGCAGGGAGCCTGCTTCTCCCTTTCCTCCCCACTCATGCTCTCTGTCCCTATCTCTGTCTCTCTCTAACAAATAAATAAAATGTTTTTTAAAAAATAAATAAATTCCAGAGGAGAATTCTAGTCCTATAGTCTTCTATGCTACCTCTTCTTTTCTTCTCTGAGGCCTTACATTGGGATCTGGCACCACACAGGCAGATTTGGCCCGATATTCGCAGATGGCCCAGAGACGAAAGTGAGACCTCCAACGGGGAGAGTGAAAATTTAGGGGATAACAGTTGGGACTTGGGTGTGTCTTGCTATTTTCATTCCCATTCTTTGTTCATTCCATCAGTCCTCAATTTATTCCATGTTTCCAAGGTCACACCCAATCAGATTCTATTTTCTCCAGAGTTCTTTGTTCATCATTGGGGGGATTTTGTGTTTATTTAAGGAGTGCTTCCTTACAAATGCAAAAATATCCTCAAATCTATCATCCATTGAAAAATTACCCACCCCTGTAATGGGAAGCTTCCCTGGACCACCATTGGTTTGTCTAATTGAATATTCAAAAGCCATTTAGAAATGGGTTTCCTGGTCCACACTTTAAACAGTCAATCTAGACCCATTGTCTGGATATTCTTTTTGATTGGTTCACTCTGTTTTATTGTACTGAACTCATTTAAGTGTTTCTGTTTTATAATTGTGTGGGATTTGGGGGTAATTCATTCAAAGGTGTATACCCTATAAATAAATTATTCTCCTTTGGCTGCTAATGTTTAACTGGTTCTCTTGAAAGGAAAGAAAAGAAAGCAAAAGACAGCTGAAGACACAGTTTTTGTTCAAGTGAGGAGAAAAAGTACGCCAATTCTGTTTAGAAAGGACCTTTAAAAACCCATAGTGATTATACAAAAGGGAGCAAAAGCATTTTAGGGAGAAATGAAATAAATGGTAAACAATCATGCCTCTAACATAGAGAATGCGTCATTTCCTCATTTAAAAGAGGATGCTGGAAGTCAGAAAAACTAACGTTGGCTGTAAGAAGCGGAGGGGAGGTGAGACTTCTTTCCTGTCTTTTGCAGCGTTCACGGAGGCCATCCTGTTAATTAGCTTTAAAAAAAAACAACCCTATGAATTAGCTTTGAAAGTCTGGAAACTAAGTAAAAAGAGAGAAAGCTCAGGTCTGTGTAATATGCATATCAAACAAATGTGCCTGAAACTTTGTTCATCCAGAGAACATTTACAATCTGCTTTCCTCTGATACCCAAGAACAAAGGCAGATTTCATATTTCTTTTATTTGGAAAGTTGTTTCCAATTGTAAATATCTGTGTGGAAAAAAGATTGGAATCTATACTTTTCATAAACCATTTTATTTGACGGGTCTCCAATGTCTGATTATCCTGGCATGCTGTTATGGCAAGAGATGTAGATGAGATTTCTGACGAAATTATATCCCAACATCTCGGGGTTCCAAATTTATGAGAATTAACAAACACGCTAAATGCAATTGGGAAGAATCCGTATGCTTCTTTGCAGGGGGTAGGTCTGAGCTATTCCAAACAGAGGAGAAACAAAGAAGAAATTGTGATCCATGATTTTTAGCAATGAGACCCCTTTTAGTGGACTCATCCGATGTGAAAATGAAATGAAACATCTATTCTGCAGTCAAGAAGATAATTAATGAGCCACTCATTTCTAAATGAAGGCCTAAGGGAATAAAGCGACTGGCCTTGAATTTAAAAAGAGAAAAGTGGTTACATGTTTGAAAGAATACCAAGTCAAAATCACCCCATTAATGTTTGAATTTGAGTTCTTACTCATTTTTACATGAGCCGTAACCCTTGCTGAGAGGCTCCGTGGGTGTTACTTGCCAACTGTAACTACCATCTTCGCTCAAGTAAGGAGAAACAGGAACACTTTTCCTTTTGGTTCCTTTGCTCTAAGCTTTCCTTTAGACAAAGTGAGCTGGATTGCACATGTAGAAGCCCCTCGGATACATGTCAGGCCTTCAAGGTGCATCTCTAGGCCTTTGTTCTCCCTTAGATTTCAGATAAACTAAAAGCTGCCCGGAAATGAAGAAGGGATTTAGAAAGAATGTCAACCGGGCAGAATCAGACATCAAGCTTTGGATCCCTTAATCTATCAGTTTCAGGCACTGACTTGGATGTTTACTAATGATGATGAGAGTTAACATCCATTGAGTGCCAACTAGGTAGAGTCCTTCGCTTGCCTTGTCTTCTTTAATCCTTATCAGAAACCTTTATGGTCGGGCCTCTTCTGATTCTCATTTCCCAGATGGGAAAACTGAGGCTGACAGTGTGAAAATTCCTTGCCCAAGATCATGTCTGATGGTTCAAGAGCCCAAGTAAAAACCTCCTCTGTCCAACAAAAGATGAGAAAGAGGAAAAAAACCCTGGAAAATACTGTTTTCAGATTGACTAATTTAGGTTTAATAATGTCACTAGCAAGACCCCCACTGACCAACCCCCTTCTCCTTCACAGGAATGTTAACCTTTTATTTTATTTATTTGTTTATTTATTTTGAATGATTTATTTATTTGAGAGACAGAGAGAGCATGCACACAAGCAGGGGGAGGGGCAGAGGGAGAAAGAGAGAGAATCTCAAGCAGACTCCCCACCGAGCATGGGGCCTGACACAGGGTTTGATCCCACAAGCCTGAGAACATGACCTGAGCTGAAACCAAGAGTCGGATGCTTGACCCACTGAGCCACCCAGGCGCCCCTAACCTTATCTTCTAGAGGCAAATCATGGGAAGAGCTCCAGCCAGCCTAGACCAGTTTGAGCTTGACCACTGACTCCAACCTGAGAGATGGACCATGGAGTGTCAGACAGTTACCTCCACCTCATTGTAATGTTAAAATCTCTGCCCAAGGGGGAGCACAAACCTCATCTCATTAACATAACGTATGATGCATGTATAGGAATATTTCCTATGCACATGCACGCAACCTTATGCCCACATCTCCGGGCAATGATAAACCTCCCCTTTCTTTATATTCACCCTACCCCATAATAAAAGGGACCCACTCACCCCTGCTCAGGGAGTCCCAGCTTTTGGAATTATCCTCCTTGATCTCCCTTTTTTGCTGCAAATAAAGTTTCCTTTGTGTGACAACCCCACCTGGTGCAGTCTCTATCTGTAACTTAACAAGGAGCGAAGTCACGTGAATTCACTGACAATAAGATCTTTAAAAATAAGCATGAACTCCATTAGACCAAATTGTTTAGAATGGTGTCTCCCACTGAACTCTTGATCCTGTGCTTAGGTAAGTCCTTCACTTTGTGGGACCTTTCCCTATTACTGGACCATGGGAAATATAAGAAAAGACAAATCTATAATACAGACATATTGTACTACATTTTCTACATAGCTCCCGTGCTCTTTCATTCAGTTAACATGCCCATGTTAATTTGCCCTTTCATTTCAAAATGTTTGCTCCAGGAACACTTCCTTTATAATTCATCATCAAATATCCAACCACAGCAAAAGCCTATTAAATTATATTAATTTCTAATTAAATTCAAACTACAGAAATGCCAGAAGTGAAGCGCTCTGGGTTGTGGTCTCAGCTTCATCATTAATTGTGAAAGTAACTAGTAACTAGGTGAGTCACATTTCTCTGTGTCAATTTCCTCCTCCAGACAATGAGGATAATAATGCATTTCCTAAGTAATATTTGGTAAGTGATTAAAGTGATGCAAATAGTTGTGAAATATTTGGAAAAACAATGGGCTAGATGAGTCTAAGGCAGTATTACATGTAGCGTTTTTCTTATTGGCTTAATTTCTAAGCCAATACTTTGGGGAAAAAAACTTTGGAAATAACATGTAGAAGTATCCTCAAAAGAATCTTATACAGTACACACTAATTAGAGTCTTTTTTTTTTAAACTATTGTGTTAAGTAAATTGCATGACCTCTTACTGAAGTAACATATTACTCCACAAACTAATGACCAAAAAAACTACACACAAACCCACAAGTTTTTCATATATCACGTGTGCCGTACTTACACAATCTTCTCAAGGGTGTCAATTCTCTTCCAAATTTCTGAGGAGCCATTCTTAAAGCTTTCTGTGATAAAGACCACAAAGCCAAACTTCTTCATCACTCCTAGTTATAACAGCACCCTCTGCCACCGTAAGTTTATCTCCAATATCCTCCAACCATGTCTGAAACTCCTGTTTCTTTTTAAGAAACTCAGCCTCTTGTGCTGGGAATCATGTGTGTGGAAATGACATCCAGAGCTGTATCCCAAGATTTCACTCTGCTAAAGCTTTGAAACTGAAAACGTGTGTGTGTGTGTGTGTGCGTGTGTGTGTGTGTGCGTGTGTTTCATTTTCTTCTCTCCACTCATACTGCCTTAAGTTTTTGTTTCCTGAACCAGGAATGTAAGACCAAATGGTTTATCTGGGATATATTTTCAGGAAGTAAGGGACCTGGTAAGTGAGATGGAGAAGAAAAGGAAGCTGATAAAAGATGGGTGACCCCTGGGGGACAGGGCAGAACATGCCCCAAGGAGCTGGAACACGTGCTCACACTCTGCCATCAGGGAGCGGTGAGTCAATGCCATTGGCAAGAGGCTCATATTCTCAGCCTTATTTCCAGCTCTCTCTCACTCTTCTCATCTACTCTCTCATCACAGCGGATGGGTTCTTACCTCCCTACTCAATCTCAGCTCCACACTTCCTTTTTCCCTCCTGAGCCCCTTGGGCAGAGCTCTGTGCATCCTCTGAGCTGGAAGCCCTGTCTCTAGTTCCACACTGATGCCCCCTTGGCCATGCACTACTGTTCCAACACCAGGAACAGAAAGTTTTTTTATTTCCCTCTTGCTCAAGTGGGGCACTGTTGCTTATTATATTAAAGCCAAACTATTTGGCACAATCTTTCCTTTTTACCCAACTTTAACCCAGGTAATCAAATCTACTTGATGTTTTTTGTGTGATCTGTATCATCTCCCTGGCCTCTGCCCCTTCCGGCCATACCACGCCATTCTCCCTTTGTTCTCTGTATGTTGGCCCTGTTTGTCTTCTTTTGATCCTTAAACCTGTTAAAAACAGTAACAACAAACCACACACACCACAGGCCCCAAATGGACTCATTTATGCTAGGCCAGATCACCAAATAGGGGCTTAATCCCTAACCTAATCATAGTTTCAACCTCCCCCATAAATGTAGTCTTAACCATTTAGTCAGGAATCTTCTGGTCAGAACCAATGCAGTAAGGTATCACATGGGCCCTCTCGTCCCTGACAAAGATGAGGTAATCCACCTAATAAGACCCCCTGCCCTTCCCCTTAAGGGAAGGTGACTTTGCCTGAAGCAATCTTTTTTTTTTTCTTTTGCTAATAACTTCCTTGTCTCACCCTCCTGCCTATAAACACTGCCCATTTCATACAACTCCTCTGAGCATCTCTCTGCCTGCTAGATGGGATGCCACCCAACTCATGAATTATTTAATAAAGCTAATGAGATCTTCACATTTACCCAGTTGAATTGTGTTTGTGAAATTTGTCATGCCCTTCTACCTCAGGGCCTTTGCATGTGCTAGTTCCTCTTGTCTGTAATACTTTTCTCTTCTTCACTTAGTAACTAACTCCTCCTCCTTCCTTCATTTTGAATGGCATTTAGTTAAGCTTTTTCTGATTTCCCTTTACCCAGGCTCCAATCCCTAAACCCTAAAGGTCAGTGCCCTGTTGTATCTGTTTTCTCCTTCATACCACTTCTCCTGATTATAGTTCATTAATTGATTAATTACATTTTTAATATCTGCTACTCCCAGTAGGGTGTAAAGTACATGAGAGCCTATATTGTTCACCCACGTATCCCTAACACCTAGCATGATGCTTAGCATATTGCAAGCACTCTTTATATATAAAAAAATGAATATATGCAACCTATACTTTCCAGCTCCGAAGGCTTTGCATTTCTCCTCCTGTGATATCCTTCATTCTCCTCATTTAGATGAAATAATATGGAAACAACCATGCTCAATAAACATTGTGGATAGATCCCTGGACTAGCAATTTGAGAGGGCTCTGTGTAACTAGAAAGGTGAAGGGCAAAATCCTACAAAATCATCATCATTCTTTATCTATAACCAAGGCATCATATTGTGTATCATTTGCAAATTAACTATAATGAAACACTAGCGTTCTCAGGGACTTGATAGCAATGCTGGCAGTAGGACGCTCTGTAGAAAAGGAGATGATTCTGTGAACTTGTTAAAGCTTGTGTTTACTCCCAAATTTAAAGGAAAATGCATATGGCACTAAGGGAAGTTAGACGGTAGAGCAATGACTTAATGCTTTGGAAATTTAGGGGACAGGGGTGACAGCCTATTGTGTCTCAAAATAAGTAATTTCAACAAAGACATAAAGTATACAAATGGGAAGAGAATTTGATTTTGCTAAATTTTATTTGATAGAACTCAACACTTGAACAACTGCTGTTTGCTAGACTATAAGAGTTTTAAAATTCTCCTTTCTCCTTAATGGGTCCCAAAGAGAAATGTATCCATTTGTTCCATCGCAAGTGTTCAAGTGCAGATTTGGGGGATAATAAAAGCTCTTGCCTTGCTATTTAATTATTCAGTTGACTGCTAGAAAGATTTAGCTACCCAAATGCGCTTGTAACTCAGAAATGATAATACATGTTTATTTTAAAAGATAGTCATGTAATTCCAAAACAAACTAGTGTCGATCTAGATTTTTATTATGGCAGTGACAATTTGACAATTATGTAAAAAGTTGTAAAAGAAAAAAATCGGCAGCCATCAATTCACTTTTTACTTAGTAGTCCTGAATATGCTTTCTGTGAAAAACATCATGCTCTTGAAACTTCTACGTTGAACACCCGGAGTGAATAATTGCATAAAAGGTGACAATGAGACACTTATAAGTAGATTTTTCTATTCAGCAATTACATTTTCAATAAGAAAAGTTTAATGTATATCTAATATTAGACCTACTTTAAAATATGTAGCTATCACTAAAGGGAAAATCACATTAAAAGAAAGCACAGTATTATCAAGTTCTGGTAAAACTTTAAAATAGTGTCATTAATTATGGATGGAGCACTCTTCCTGTGGTAGATTCCTATTTGTTTGACGCCTGGCAGGCCCTGCATCAGTTTATTCACTTTCTCTGTTACACGGCATTTGGTCCCTGGGGCTGTTATTTCTGAGGGAAACCAAGCAACATAATTAGAAGCCCACATGAATGATTCATACTAGAACACTCTAGAACATGCTAGTCAATGGGATATGCTGACTGTCTAATCTAACTTGATGGCTCAAGTTTCTGTGGTGCCAGGAGGAAGTGATCCATTTACCAGATCCTTGAGATTAGCTAAGCCATTTCCAGCAGCTGCAGAGCCCTAGAGTCTTCCCGCGTCTGCAGGAAATATTTGCAATGTTATCATGATGAAGCATTTCCTCAGCGCACGCGTGCGCGCGCGCACACACACACACGCAAACACGTTGTACAATGGCTGCTTATCTTGGTACCTCCTAGGCACTTAGTAGTGTCTTTACCTTTTTTAAAAATAACCCCTTTATTACTCTAGGGGCAGCACATTTTATATTTACAAAAAAAAATTCATAAACTCAGGCAAACAAGTAAACAAAACTTCACCTTCCCATCACCCAGAATTACCATGTCTTACATCTTAGTGCGGGTGCTTCTGGATAGTATGTTTGTATATATATTTGCATTTATACACACACCTATTTGAATGTATTTTTTTTTGCCAACATGAGATTATACTCTACATACTGTTCTAAAAATTAACATTTTTTTAATGAGTGATCTTTACCTTTCCATTTCAGTACATTTTCTTATGTCATTGAATAGCTAAACCATATTCTAATTTCCCCAATTAAGCTAAAAAAACTTCTTACAACTGTTTGGTCCTATGCAGGGATCCTATCAAGAAACATTATCTGATTTTTATATCCCTTATGTCTCTTCAATCTGTTGTGATCCTTTTTTTATGACGTTGGCTTGTTGAAGACACAGAGCCAGTTTTCCTGTGGAATGTCTCACCTTCTAGATGTATCTGGTTGCTTCCTTGTCGTACCATGTAACTGATTCCTATACCCCTCTGTCTCTTTTGAACATGAAGTTAGATCTAAAGGAACGATGGATTCATGCTAAGGCTTTTTGGCTAAAATATACCCTAGGTGATTCCGTATCAAGAACTGCACCCTCCAGTATGGAGACATGGCTATTTAAATTTACGCTTAAATTCATTAAAATTGAAAATTAAATTCCTCAGTTGCATCAGCCACATTGGAACTGCTCGATAGCCACATGTGGCTGGTGGCTATCATTTGGACAGCACAGATATGGAACACTTCCCTCACTGCAGAAAGTTATACTGGATTGCTAGTTAGAGATTGATTCCATTTCTCCACCCTTTGAATCTGGGCATGGCTATGTGACTTTCTCTGATGAACTGGATACTAGTGAACATGGTGAAGGGGAGGCCTAGAAAATATGCACCCATGGGTGTCCCCGCTCTGCGGCTGAAACCTAGAGACTATCTTGTAAAGAAGCTCAGACTAGCCTACTGGAACATGAGACCCCTCATGGAGAGTGCCCCAACTGTTCCAGCTGAGGTCCCAGACATGTGAGAAAGCCAGCCTACGTCATCCTGGGAAAGTCTGTAGAGAAGGGCCTCAGCTATCCAGCCATCCCTGTTGACTGCCAGACATGTGAGTGGGGTCCTCGGAGATTAATCAGTGCCAGGTGAGTCACCAGCTGAACACAGAGCCCAGCCAAGTTAACCCACAGAGGAATGAAGAATCATAAACGATTACTGCTTTTAGCCACTAGACTTTTTGAATGGTTTGTTACTTGGCAATAAATAACTGATACGCAATTAGAAAGGAATCAGTATAGCGTTGCTCTGGCCCTATGCAATGTCTTGTCCTCCATCAAACACTCGCCTAACACAGAAATCTTGCTTAAATCCGTACTGCCATTAGGTTTCAGGTTTTGCAAAATGATGTTTTCCACTTTTGTCATTCCTTCTACATTTATTAACTGGCATTCCTTTGTAAAGTAGAGCTCTTTATCAAATGGGCTAGTTGGTTATTCTGTCATACAGTTGTTTCCTACTGGAAAGGCCGACCAAATATTTCATTTTTCTTTTAATTACAAATCAAAAAGTAAGGAGTTGTTTAATGGCCATCTCAAATGATGCTTCTCTGGTGTTCTCTTTTTTGGGTATCTTTATGAAGTCATGAATTTAAACATGAAATACATTTTGTCTATAAGCACTATTCTTTTTGATGTCCAAATTTTCCCAACTATGGCCACCGGGGGCCCCTTCAGACCACCTTCTATGTCATTTTGACGCAAATCTATTAATCTCGGATCGTTTCCTTGCTTTCTGACAAACAAGCTATCTCAAGCTCACCCTGCCTCCTCCCAGCCCCAGACCTAGAATCAGCCATTTCTCTAAGAAACCCTGGGGATGTATTGAAGTACACAATCTGGGTGCTTAAATCGATCCAGAGATGACGTTGCTTGCAGGCCATTCCATTTATAGAGATGTAATTTGCAGTGTACAAGTGCTTCTCCCTTTCTCAGCTCCCTCATTTTATTCTTTGCTCTCAAATCTGCTCACAGCAGTTCTCACTCAGGATGCAACCCTCTCTTGTGTTTGGCCATTTGGTGGGTTTGCAGCATGCAGGACATTTCAGAATCCCCCTTCCTTCCTGTTGCACCATTGTTGATTTCACTCCAGTTCTGCTACCTTTGGGTTTGGGGTTTTTCCTGTCTCCTACCACATCTGAAGATGTTGTCCACTGAGTTTTGACTTCTGTTGCCTGTGACTTCTGTTGCCTGTGTCCCTGCTTTTCGGAAACGAGAGTAGAAAGATTACACACTGACCCAGCTCAGGTTAATCAGAAGGTTCATCAAGGTTATTGGTCAGGGAGGGACACTGACCCAAATCTTTCTAAACAAAAACTATTGCTGGAAGCAGTGGGCTAGAGGAGCTGAATGAATGAACACGTGGAACTGCTCATAGTATCCGGCTCTCTCATGGAGAGAATCTGGCTGTGACCAAAGCTAAGAGAGAAGAGAGAATTAAGAGGTAGAGAGAGACAGATTTCTGAGGACCTCATTCGAACGCCTGGGTCTGGCCTTACCTGGATCCAAACCAAACCTAGGTTTCTCACTAATGTAATTTTGAAGTCCTTTTAATTAAATAAAACAATTAAGATGAAATGCTTATCCTACTGAATGGTGTGTACCCAGTATATGCTATCATTATTGGTTTTGAAAACTAATTTGAATTAGGTTTCTGTCATTCCAAGTATAATAATAAAAACAAAGAAAATAATACCAATGATTTTTGTGAATTGTGCTAGGCACTTTACATGTTATTTCACTAAGTCCTCACTTTAAGCCATAAGATAAGTTTTCTTATTCCCATTTTAAAGACTTAAAAATGAGGGTGGGGGAGGGGAAAGATGGCGGAGGAGTAGGGGACCCTATTTCAACTGGTCCCCGGAATTGAGCTGGATAACTACCAGACCACTCTGAGCACCCGCAAAACCAGCCTGAGATGTAAGAAGATCTGGATCTCTACAAACAGAATATCGCAGGCTGTTGGTTTTGAGGTACGAAGCGGAGAGCCATGATTCTGCGGGCAGATTTCGGAGGATAAACGGCGGCGGGAGGGTGCCTGGACTTGGGGATCCTACACCGCCGGTGAGTGACAGCCTCGCGCGCTGCGGACGGGCACAGACTCGCAGACCGGTAGCGTCGGGAAAGGACTTTAGGGCAGCCCCCGGGGTGGAAAACCAGACCGGCGGGGTCACGTGCACACGAACCGCAGCTCCCTGGACAGAAACCGGAGCGACGGTCGCGCGCACGCGAACTGCAGCCTCCGAGACGGAAACCGGTGCGCCGGGGTCGTGCCGGTGAACTGCAACCCCCGGGGGTGGAAACCCCCAGCGGCGGAGTCGTGCGCATGCGAACTGCAGTCCCCAGGACAGGACCCCAAGTGGCGGAGACGCGCGTGCGCAGGAACAGGGAGCAGCTGGCGGTTTTAGAAGCACAAAGGGCAGAGATGTGCCCCGACCTGGAGGCAGGACTGGGAGCGCTGCGGAGGGGCACACAACCCAGGACGCTGCAGTTTATAGCAGAAATGGAGACAGTGTGGCCTGGAGAGCTCACTGAAGAACAGACTGCGGTCTCTCTGCTCTGAGGCAGAGGGTTGGAAACGGTCTCTTCTGCTCTGACTCGCGGAAGAGATGCGAAAAGCCGCCAGGGAAAGGCGCCAGAGAACAAAAACCCCAAAGACTGATTCCCACTGAGCCCATCCCCCGCCACAGGGGTGCAGGGCAACTCCGCCCAAACAGGGTTGCCTGAGTTAACAGCGTGGCAGGCCCCTCCCGCAGAAGACAGGCTGGGAAAACAAGAGGCCAGCAACCCTAAGATCCCTAGAAAACAGGTGCATCTTGCTTGGGTTCTGGTCAATAATTTCGACTCTATACATTCCCTCGAACACCCATCAACAGAATGACTAGGAGGAGGAGCCCCCAAAACAGAAAAGACTCAGAGATTATGACTTATGCTGCAGATTTACAAATGGATGCAGATATAACCAAGATGTCGGAGATGGAATTCAGGCTAGCAATTGTGAAGACAATGGCTAGAATGGAGAAATCAATTAATGGCAACATAGAGTCTCTAAGGGCAGAAATAAAAGGTGAATTGGCAGAACTTAAAAATGCTATCAATGAGATCCAATCCAATCTAGATAATGTAACAGCTAGGGTAACTGAGACAGAAGAGAGAATAAGCAATCTGGAAGACAGTATAATAGATAAAAAGGGAAAAGAGGAGGCCAGGGAAAAACAACTCAGAATCCATGAAAATAGAATCAGAGAAATAAGTGACACCATGAGGCGTTCCAATGTCAGAATCATTGGAATCCCGGAGGGAGTGGAGAGAGAGAGAGGGCTAGAAGATGTATTTGAGCAAATCGTAGCTGAGAACTTCCCTAATCTGGGGAATGAAACAAATATTCGAGTCCTAGAGGCAGAGAGGACCCCTCCTAAGATCAAGGAAAACAGGCCAACACCCCGGCATGTAATAGTAAAACTTGCAAATCTTAGAACCAAGGAAACCATCTTAAGAGCAGTTAGGGGGAAGAGATTCCTTACGTACAGAGGGAGGAACATCAGAATAACGTCAGACCTATCCACAGAGACCTGGCAAGCCAGAAAGGCCTGGCAAGACATATTCAGAGTACTAAATGAGAAGAACATGCAGCCAAGAATACTTTATCCGGCAAGACTGTCATTTAGAATGGATGGAGAGATGCAGAGCTTCCACGACCGGCAGAAGTTGAAAGAATATGTGACTACTAAGCCGGCCCTGCAAGAAATATTAAGGGGGGTTCTATAAAAGGAGAAAGACCCCAAGAGTGATCTACAACAGAAATTTACAGGGACAATCTATAAAAACAACGTCTTCACAGGCAACATGATGACAATTAATTCATATCTTTCAATAATCACTCTCAACGTGAATGGCCTAAACGCTCCCATAAAACGGCACAGGGTTGCAGATTGGATAAAAAGACAGGACTCATCCATATGCTGTCTATAAGAGACTCATTTTGAACCTAAAGATACATCCAGACTGAAAGTGAAGGAATGGAGATCCATCTTCCATGCCAGTGGACCTCAAAAGAAAGCTGGGGTAGCAATTCTTATATCAGACAAATTAGATTTTAAACTAAAGTCTGTAATAAGAGACACAGAAGGACACTATATCATTCTTAAAGGGTCTATCCAACAAGAAGATCTAACAATTGTAAATATCTATGCCCCCAACATGGGAGCAGCCATCTACATAAGCCAACTGTTAACCAAAATAAAGAGTCATATTGATAACAAACGTTAATTGTAGGAGACCTCAATACTCCACTCTCAGCAATGGACAGATCATCTAAGCAGAAAATCAACAAGGAAACAAGAGCTTTGAATGATATATTGGACCAGATGGACCTCATAGATATTTACAGAACATTCCACCCTAAAACAACAGAATACTCATTCTTCTCGAGCGCACATGGAACTTTCCCCAGAATAGACCATATACTGGGTCACAAATCAGGTCTCAACTGATACCAAAAGATTGAGATTATTCCCTGCATATTCTCAGACCACAATGCTCTAAAACTGGAACTCAATCACAAGAAAAAATTTGGCAGAAATTCAAACACTTGGAAGCTAAAGACCACTCTGCTCAAGAGTGTTTGGGTCAACCAAGAAATCAAAGAAGAACTTAAACAATTCATGGAAATCAATGAGAACGAAAACACATCGGTCCAAAACCTATGGGATACTGCAAAGGCGGTCCTAAGGGGGAAATACATAGCCATCCAAGCCTCACTCAAAAAAATAGAAAAATCCCGAATTCACCAACTAACTCTACACCTTAAAGAACTAGAGAAAAAGCAACAAACGACACCTAAGCCACGCATTAGAAGAGAAATAATTAAAATTAGAGCAGAAATCAATGAATTAGAAACCAGAAACACAGTAGATCAGATCAACGAAACTAGAAGTTGGTTCTTTGAAAGAATTAATAAGATTGATAAACCACTGGCCAGACTTATCCAAAAGAAGAGAGAAAGGACCCAAATTAATAAAATTATGAATGAAAGGGGAGAGATCACGACTAACACCAAGGAAATAGAAACAATTATTAGAAATTATTATCAACAACTATATGCCAATAAACTGAGCAATCTGGATGAAATGGAGGCCTTCCGGGAAACCTATAAGCTGCCAAGACTGAAACAGGAAGAAATTGACAACCTGAATAGGCCAATAACCAATAACGAGATTGAAACAGTGATCAAAAACCTCCCAAAAAACAAGAGTCCAGGGCCTGATGGATTCCCTGGGGAATTCTACCAAACATTCAAAGAAGAAATAATACCTATTCTACTGAAGCTGTTTCAAAAAATAGAAACAGAAGAAAAACTTCCAAACTCATTCTATGAGGCCAGCATTACCTTAATCCCCAAACCAGGCAAAGACCCCATCAAAAAGGAGAATTTCAGACTGATATCCCTGATGAATATGGATTCCAAAATCCTGAACAAAATCCTAGCTAATAGGATCCAACAATACATTAAAAGGATCATGCACCACGACCAAGTGGGATTTATCCCTGGAATGCAAGGGTGGTTCAACATTCGCAAATCAATCAGTGTGATGGAACACATTAATAAGAGGAGGGAGAAGAACCATATGGTCCTCTCAATTGATGCAGAAAAAGCATTTGACAAAATACAACATCCTTTCCTGATTAAAACTCTCCAGAGTATAAGGATAGAGGGAACATTCTTCAAGCTCATAAAATCCATCTATGAAAAACCCACAGCGAATATCATCCTCAATGGGGAAAAGCTGAGAGCCTTTCCCTTAAGATCAGGAACACGTCAAGGGTGTCCACTCTCACCACTGTTGTTCAACATAGTACTAGAAGTCCTAGCAACAGCAATCAGACAACAAAAAGAAATAAAAGGTATTCAAATTGGCAAAGAAGAAGTCAAACTCTCTCTTTTCGCAGACGACATGATATTTTATGTGGTAAACCCAAAAGACTCCACCCCCAAATTACTAGAACTCATCCAGCAATTCAGTAATGTGGCAGGATACAAAATCAATGCACAGAAATCAGTTGCTTTCTTATACACTAACAACGCAACTGTAGAAAGAGAAATTAAAGAAACGATTCCATTTACAATAGCACCAAAAACCATAAGATACCTCGGAATAAACCTAACCAAAGAGGTAAAGGATCTATACTCTAGGAACTACAAAACACTCATGAAAGAAATTGAAGAAGACACAAAAAGTTGGAAAAATATTCCATGCTCATGGATCGGAAGAATAAACATTGTTAAAATGTCTATGCTACCCAGAGCAATCTATACCTTCAATGCCATCCCAATCAAAATTCCAATGACATTTTTCAAAGTGCTAGAACAAACAATCCTAAAATTTGTATGGAATCAGAAAAGACCCCGAATCGCCAAGGAGATGTTGAAAAAGAAAAACAAAGCTGGGGGCATCACGTTGCCCGATTTCAAGCTATATTACAAATCAGTGATCACCAAGATAGCATGGTACTGGCACAAAAACAGACATACAGACCAATGGAACAGAATAGAGAACCCAGATATGGACCCTCAACTCTATGGTCAAATAATCTTTGACAAAGCAGGAAAAAACATGCAATGGAAAAAAGTCTCTTCAATAAACGGTGCTGGGAAAATTGGACAGCCACATGCAGAAGAATGAAACTCGACCATTCTCTAACACCACTCACAAAGATAAACTCAAAGTGGATGAAAGACCTCAATGTGAGACAGGAATCCATCAAAATCCTAGAGGAGAACATAGGCAGTAACCTCTTTGACATCGGCCACAGCAACTTCTTTCAAGATACATCTCCAAAAGCTAGTGAAACAAAAGCAAAAATGAACTTTTGGGACTTCATCAAGATAAAAAGCTTCTGCACAGCAAAGGAAACAGTCAACAAAACAAAGAGGCAACCCACAGAATGGGAGAAGATATTTGCAAATGACACTACAGATAAAGGGCTGGTATCCAAAATCTATAAAGAACTTCTCAAACTCAACACCCAAAAAACAAATAATCAAGTCAAAAAGTGGGCAGAAGAGATGAACAGACACTTCTCTGAAGAAGACATACAAATGGCTAACAGACACATGAAAAAATGTTCATCATCATTAGCCATCAGGGAAATCCAAATCAAAACCACACTGAGATACCACCTTACACCAGTTAGAATGGCCAAAATGGACAGGGAAAGAAACAAGAAATGTTGGAGAGGTTGTGGAGAAAGGGGAACCCTCTTACACTGTTGGTGGGAATGCAAGTTGGTACAGCCACTTTGGAAAACAGTGTGGAGGTGCCTCAAAAATTTAAAAATAGAGCTACCCTATGACCCAGCAATTGCACTACTGGGTATTTACCCCAAAGACACAGATGTAGTGAAAAGAAGGGCCATATGCACCCCAATGTTCATAGCAGCAATGTCTGCAATAGCCAAACTGTGGAAAGAGCCGAGATGCCCTTCAACAGATGAATGGATAAAGAAGATGTGGTCCATATATACAATGGAATATTACTCAGCCATCAGAAAAGATGAATACCCAACTTTTACATCAACATGGATAGGACTGGAGGAGATTATGCTAAGCGAAATAAGTCAAGCAGAGAAAGTCAATTATCATATGGTTTCACTTATTTGTGGAACATAAGGAATAGCATGGAGGACATTAGGAGAAGGAAGGGAAAAACTGGGGGGGGGAATTGGAGGGAGAAATGAACCATGAGAGACTATGGACCTGAGAAACAAACAGGGTTCTGGAGGGGAGGGGGGAGGGGGGATTGGTTAGCCCGGTGATGGGTATTAAGGAGGGCACGTACTGCATGGAGCACTGGGTGTATACGAAAACAATGGATCGTGGATCACTACACCAAAAACTAATGATATATTGTATGGTGACAAACAAAATAAAAAAAAATTAAAAATTAAAAAAAAAAAAAAAAAAGACTTAAAAATGAGTTGAGGGCTCAAGAACTTTAAGGGAGCTGGTCATATAGTAAGTGGTAGATCTGGGATTTTGACCTTAGCAGTTTGAGTCCAGAATTCAAGCTCCAAATGGCTTACATATTGTTTGTGATTTAGAAATAATTAAAAGTATAGCACTTAGGAAATTAAGCAACATGCTACTGAAGAACCAAGAAGTCAAAGAAGAAATCAAAAGAGAAATAAAAAAATACCTTGAGATAAATGAAAATGGAAATGTAATATTCCAAAATTACAGGATGCTGCAAAAGCAGTTTTGAGAGGGACGTTCATAGCAATAAATGCCTATATCAAGAAACAAGAAAAGACTTGGGCCCCTCGGTGGCTTAGTCGGTAAAGTGTCTGACTCTTCATATCAGTTCAGGTCTTGACCTCAGGGTCATGAGTTCAAGCCCCACGTGAGGCTCCGTGCTGGGTGTGGAACCTACTTAAAAAAAAAAAAAAGAAGAAACAAGAAAAGTTTCAAATAAACAACCTAAATTTATACCTCAAGGAACTAAAAAAATAAGAACAAATGAAGCCAAAAGTTAGTAGAAAAAAGGAAATAAATATTGGAGCAGAAAGAAATGAAACAGGGGTTAAACAGATAATATAAGAGATCAGTGAAACTAAGAGCTGGCTCTTTGAAGAGATAAAATTGACAAACCTTTAGGTAGATTGACCAAGAAAAAAAGAGAGTGGACTCTCCTTTTATAAATAAAATCAGAAATAATTTATTTATTTTGTTTCTTAAATTCCACATGAGTGAAATAGTATGGTATTCATCTTTTCCTGACTTATTTCACTTAGCATAATACTCTCTAGCTCTATCCATGTCATTGCAAATGGCAGGATTTCATCTTTTTTTTATGGTTGAGTTATATATATTATATATATATATATTATATACATATAAATTACATATTCTTTATCCATTCATCAATTGGTGGACACTTGGGCTGTTTCCATAATTTGGCTATTGTAGATAATACTGGTATAAACAACAAGGTACATGTATCCCTTCGAATTAGTATTTTTGCATTCTTTGAGTAAATACTTAGTAGTGCAATTGCTAGATTGTAGGGTAGCTCTATTTTTAACTTAGTGAGGAACCTCCATACTGTTTTCCAGGGTGGCTGCATCAGTTTGCATTCCCAACAACAGTGCAGGAGGGTTCCCCTTTCTCCACCCTTGTCAACACCTTGTGTTTCTTGTGTTGTTGATTTTAGCCATTCTGACAGATGTGAGTATGATATCGCATTGTAGTTTTGATTTGCATTTCCCTGATGATAAGTGATGTTGAGCATCTTTTCATGTGTCTGTGGGCCATCTGGATGTCTTTTTTGGAAAAGTATTCATGTCTTCTGCCTATTTTTTATTTTTAAAATTTTTTTCTGCCTATTTTTTAATTGGATTACTCATTTTGGGTGTGTTGAGTTTTATAAGTTCTTTATATTTTCAATACTAACCCTTTATCAGATATGTCATTTGCAAATATCTTCTCCCCTTCCATAGGGTTGCCTTGTAGTTTTGTTTATGGTTTCCTTCACTGTGCAGAAGGTTTTTATTTTGATGTAGTCCCAATAGTTTATTTTTTATTTTGTTTCCCTTGCCTCAGGAGACATATCTAGAAAGAAGTTGTTATGGCCGATGTCAAAGAGGTTACTGCCTGTGTTCTCTTCTAGGGTTTTTATGGTTTCTGGTCTCACATTTAATTACCTAGGAATAAATTTAACTAAAGAGGTAAAAGACATATATTGAGAACAACGAGACATTAATGAAAGAAATTGAAGAAGACACAAATAGAAAGATATTCCATGATGATGAATTGGAAGAATTAATATTGTTAAATTGTCTATGTTACCTAAAGCAATATACAGATTCAGTGAAATTTCTATCAAAATTCCTAAGGCATTTTTCACAGAAATAGAACAAAAAATTCTAAAATGTTTATGTAATCATAAAAGATCCTGAATAGCCAAAGCAATTTTGAGAGAGAAGAACAAACCTGGAGGCACCATGCTCCCTGATTCCCAACTATATTACAAAGATATGGTAATTAAAACAGTAGGGTATTGGCATAAAAACAGACATACGAGAAATGAAATGAATATAGAGCCCAGAAATAAATCCATGCATATATGATCAATGAATGTATGACAAAAGAGGCAAGAATATACACTTAGGCTAGAATAGTCTCTTCAACTAATAGTGCTGGGAAAATTGGACAGCTATATGCAAAAGAATGAAACTGGACCAATATCTTACATCATATACAAAAATGAACTCAAAATGGATTAAAGACTTGAACATAAGACCTGAAACTGTAAAACTCTTAGGTGATAAGCTCCTTGACATAGGTGTTGGTGTTAACTTTTTTGAAGCTGACACCAAAAGCAAAGTCAACAACCACAAAACTAAACAAGGGAGACTACAACATACTAAAAAGCTTCTGCACAGCAAAGGAAACCATCAACAAAATGAAAAGGCAACCTACTAAATGAGAGAAAATATTTGCAAATCATGTATCTGATAATGTGCTAATTAATATCCAAAATATATATATAAAATCACACAACTCAATAGCGAAACAACAAACAATCTGATTAAAAATTGGGCAGGTCTAAATAGACATATTCACAAAGAAGACATATAGACAGCCGACAGGTAGATGAAAAGATGCTCAACACCACTAATCGTCAGAGAAATGCAAATCAAAACCATAATGAGATATCAACTCATACCGTTAGAATGGCTATCCTCAAAAAGACAAGAAAAACCAAGTGTTGGTGAGGATGTAGAGAAAAGGGAACTCTTGTGCATTGTTGGTGGGAATGTCAATGGGTGCCACCACTGTGGAAAACAGTATGGAGGTTCCTGAAAAAATTAAATACAGAACTATCATATGATGCAGCAATTCCACTTCTGGGTATTTATCTGAAGAAAATGAAAACATTAATTCAAAAGGATATATATTCATTGAGGCATTATTTACAATAGCCAAGATATGGAAACAACCTAAGTATTCAGCAATGGATGAATGGATAAAGAAGACATGGCATATATTTATACAATGGAGTATTATTCAGCCAATACAAAGAATGAAATCTTGCCATTTGCAATAACATAGATGGACCTCAACAGTATGATGCCAAGTGAAATAACTCGGAGAAAGACAAATACCGCATGACCTCTCTTATATGTGGAGTCTAAAAAATATATATACAAAACATATATATATTGTAACTAAGCTCACAGTTATGGAGAACAGATTGGTGATTTCCAGAGGTGGGGGGAAGGGAGGAGAAATGAGTGAACTGTTTTCATTTTTTTTTTTTTTTTAGTTTAAATAAATTGAATTTTAAAAAACCCAAAAAGCAAAGCAAAGACAAAAATTAAATTTATATACAGTTTTATACACTTTCCTTTCTTCAAAATACGAATTCACATGTCTTAGATGTTTCTTGGAGTGCTAATGAAGTGATGGAGAAATGTAGAAAGCATAATACATTTTTTTTCAAAAAACAAAAAAGAGTGTAGGCACAGAACTGAAAGCAGCCAGAAAATCACCTGTAACATTGTGCTTAGTCAAGAAATACGCCTGTGTGTTTGGAATCTAAGCTTCGTTAATAGCTCACGAAGTTATGAGCTGTTCTGACCTTCTCCCAATAGTCACACCAGATTTTATAACCGAATGCCCAATTTCACTTTGCAGGACTCTTCCTGTTGATTCCTTTGAAAACTGCCAGTAGAAACAATTAGCAGAGGAGCTGAAAAATTGGACCTGGTGGGATAAGGAAGACCAGACTTCCAGGACAATTCCTTGTTTGTTGAGGGGAACCGCTGTTCAGCTTTCTCTGGCTCCCGAAGCAATGGAATTTCCTCCTCACCGATGCCTATGAACAGCATGTTTCAAAATATGAATTCCTTCCCATTTAATGAAAATGATTCCATTAAGTGTTATAAATTGAATTCAATTACTATCCATTTTTCTTTTTAAATATGCTTAATAATAAATAAGTTTAACCAAAGTGATGTTATCCTTGTAGGTTCATTCCTCCCCTCCGCCATTTCTTTTATAGCACCTTTGTCATGATGATCTCATTAAGAAGCATTAATGCTTTTCAAAATCCTTGCTAAAAAAAAGAAAAAGAAAGAAAGAAAATACTCTATCCTATCAACAACTAATTGGAACTTCTCTGGGGAAAGGTTTTTTTTTTTTTTTTTACAAAGTCTAAGTATGTTGCTTTGAATGTCTAATGATAATTCTCTTCAGTTTACAGCCAACTGGCCTCTGGGAAATCACTCATGGAGACATCAAAATCACAGTGACATTCTGATTTACTTCTAACATTTTCAGCTAGTATGCAGTAATACTATGGATTAGGTGTCATTGTTACCCACTTTACAAATAAAGAATCACAGGCTTAGAGAGGTGAAGTAAGCTGACAGGCACACAGCTAGTAAATGAAAGAATGTAAAACTTGGATAATGCCAACAAGTAGACGTGGAACTTCTACTTTTTCTTTTCTAACGAGAATTTACTAAAGACTTGGAAATCACAGAAATACTCCACAGAGGATAACTCACATCTGCTCCAAGATTTGTTACTTCCAGAGCCTGTGGTCCTGAATTAATCCTCAGGGATTTTAATGGCTTCCTAGGAGACCCCCACAGGTCAGGAATCAACTGAAGCCACCTGACGAGTGAAGGTCTCCCTTAAAGGGGAGAAAAGGATGCTTGAGCCTACTATAGTTCCCAGGGTGCCTGTTAGGTTCCCAGGATGATTGACAGTGGTAACATCCATCTGTTTGAAAGGAAGCCCACCACAACTCACACCTACCCTGCTCCACACACTCTATGGTCCTACTCACATGACCAAGACAAAACCACTGAAGTGGACTGGTCTAGGTTCTCCAGCTAGGGTTGCTCACTCTGTGTGTGAAACCATCACCCAGTGGGTAGCTCTCTACTAAGCCCAATCCATATTTTCTTCTAAGCTGATGTGAAGGAAACTTGTCTTGGCCAACACTCACAATCTTTCTGAGGATCATATAAATAGCTCAGATAAGTTTTTTCAATCTAGCTTTAGGAAGAAAGGAATTCTCTCACACAGCTCTGATGTGGTCTCACTTTACAAGACTCAATGGAACACAGACAGGCTAGATAGTTTGCCTTTGGGTCACTCCCCAGACTTAGGGATGGGCTCACTAGTCTTGACTAGCACTGCCCACCACAGGGGACCTCCTAGAACAAAGGGGGCTTTGTTCCCAAGAAAATCTCTACCTTAGACATCATACATTGGAAATCTTAAAAGTTACAGTTTCTAACTTTGAAACAAACAGGCAAAAAGGATTAACTTCTGCCTGCTCCCAGAATCCCATTCCATATGGAACACAGCTACACAGATGTTTGGAGCCAAGCAAGGCAAAATGGAAAAACCCCAAAGGCTGTTTGTGCCACACATGGACCATCTTATAGAAATGGAAAGTTGATTCCAAATACCTGGGATTTCATGTTGGGGTCCACAAGTACCTGAGGTTCCAGTGAATTTTCAGTTCCCATCCAGATTAGGCGTTGGGCATTACAGACGCCCACGTGGATGGCTTCCACATTCCAGAAGTGGTCAGGAGTCCCACGGCTAAAAATAGCTGCCCTGATCTTCTATGGCACTTTGACTGCCCAAGGTCACAGCCCACCTTCTACCTCGTCCTTATTTTGGGGACAGTACAACATAGAGGGAAGAACGAGGCTTTGGTTTCTCAGAAATGGGGAAAGGAACCCCCACTCTGCTTCTTACCAGCTATGTGATCTTGAGCAACTAGCTTTAACATACAGATCCTTAGTTGCTTCATCGATTACCTACATTTTATGGCGATGGTAAAGAGTATTTAACACATGTCTGGCACAAAGTAGGTGCCTAAGAAATAGGAGCTCCTGGGGCACCTGGGTGGCTCAGTTGTTAGGCATCTGCCTTCAGCTCAGGTCATGGTCCCAGGGTCCTGGGATCGAGCCCCACATTGGGCTCCCTGCTCAGCGGGGAGCCTGCTTCTCCCTCTCCCACTCCCCCTGCCTGTGTTCCCTCTCTCGCTACATTTCTCTCTGTCAAATAAATAAATAAAATCTTAAAAAAATAAAAAAGAAATAGGAGCTCCTGTATTTTCAACTCAGCTCTTTGAGAGCAAGATTCATGTTTGTTTTATCCACCCCTTTACCCCACCAGCAACGGTCATGAACCTACCACATGTCTCCTTGTACTTGATACATTTCCAGGTTCAGTAAATATTTGCTGAATGATGAATGCCTGAATAAATGAGTGAATATGCCTACAATGCCTACAGGAATACATTTAAGCCAATCATCACAGACTTTGAGTAATGAAGAGCAGTATCTGCCAGCAGATAACATTACCAGAAATAATAAGGAAGCATGAGGAATTTGTGAAACGCCAGTGCGCTGGTCCCTTGAACAGCGGGCAGACAGCCACTCAGGGTATAGCATGGGCCTTGTCCATACCTCAGCCTGGGACAGTGATGAAGGTAGACTTGGAGGGGAACATTGCATCAACAACTAACCAAGCAGCATCCAGGAACGGTCCACAGCGTGCCAGACCCCAGGCTGAGGGCTAGGAAACAGCCAAAAAACAGAATTCCTGCTCTTGAAAGCTCACAGCCTGCTGGAGAAGGCAGGTGAAGAGAGAATCTTTGTTGTGGGGTAAGCAGGACAGATACACATGGTATGATTTGGGAGTATGGAAGACTCCCCTTGCCCAACAGTCTCTCCTTATCTGGCTAGCAGGCCTGGAATTCCCATTCCTCAGACTCTGGAACTGGATCAAACTGTATCTGATTCCTTCCTACAGCAGTCCTTGGCTCCTTCACAGCCCAAGTCCTTGATCCTTATTTTAGAGTGGTCACTTCTCATTCAATTTTCAGATTAATCCTGAATGAAAAGAATTCCTTGAAATCAACACCTGTGGTTCAACAGTCATTATTCCTTTAGTTATGGAAATGGCCACTGAAAGTCTGTGATGTGCTAGACATTGAGGACAGCGCAGAGCCCAAGGCAGATGCAAGATACACTTGTCAGGGTCCATGGTCTGGTGTGCAATACTGTTGACAACTATGAGGAGGAAGAACCGGGGGCTCGGGAATTACACAGCCGTGGGACTAAACCTAATTGAAGTGTAGATGTGAGCTGAGACCAGATGGATAGATAAGGGTACTCGGAGAAGAGGAAGGCTTCATGGTTAGAATGGTGGGATATGGGATCTGATGGCCCAGGTTCAAGTCCTAGGCAAAGTCATCAACCCATCTCAGCCTCAGTTTCCACATTTTGAGAATGCAAATAGGAATAATAACAATTCTTACCTCTTAAGTTACCGTCCTCAAAGGTAAAGATTAAATAGGAGAGGAAAGGCGCCTGGGTGGCGCAGTCAGTTAAGCGTCGGACTCTTGGTTTAAGCTCAAGTCATGATCTCAAGGTTGTGAGGTCGAGCCCCACATTGAGCCCTAGTGTTGGGCTCCATGCTCAGTGCGGAGTCTGCTTGAGATTCTCTCTCCCTCTGCCCCTCCCCCCACTCACACTCTCTAAAATAAACAAACAAGTAAAATCTTTAAAAAAAATAAATAGGTGATATATACATATATGCATATGAAGACACTAATGTATATTCATATCTAGATCCTGTATTTATATACATTCCTATATACATAAGCTCATTATCACAGTATCTGACATATAAGAAGGCTTCACCAGAAAACTAATTTTTAAGGATGAAAGTAAGTCAGTGTTCTCAATATTGAAGGACTAGCAAGTGTGACAGCTGGAGATAAGGAAGAGAAAAAAATGCAGCTGAGGGATTTGTAGGAAGTTTATTATAGCTAGGTTCTGCATGAGAAGTAGGGCGTCTGACCCTGAGGAGGGCCCTTCTTCTGATTGCTGGGTTTCTGACTTATACAAAAATGTCCAACCCCATGACTGATCCCACAGACAGACATCCCTCTGAGTGTTCACAGATTTTATTGTAGTAATCTCTGAGTACCCCAGATCTGTCTCAGGTCTACTGTGTGTGAGTTAGAATGCATTTGGCTGAAAGTGCAGAAACTGACTTACCAAAAAAAAAAAAGGAAGCATAGAAATGATGGTTGGTGCACACAGCTGAGAGGTCCAGGCACAGCGATGGCTGCATCCAGGTATTCGTAGTTGCTGGTAATCTTTCCATTCTCCTTGTTCTGCTTTCCCTTATGCTGGCTTCATCCTAAGCCATACCTTTCTCTATGGCAACAACATGACCATTAGCAGCAACTCGGTGTTTACACTCCATATGGCTGGAAACCCGATCAGAAAGAAGGTTCCTCTCTCCCCAGAATCCTAGGGGTGACTCTCATTGGACCAACTTGGGTCACTCTAGCTAGTGGAGGGGCAAATGCTGATTGGTGAAGCCTAGGTCACACGAGCACCCTCAGAGCCAAAGGGCAAGCTGTGCAGGAACCATAAGAGTGGAGTGGTGGGAGGAGAGATCATTCCTGGGCCAGACATTTGCCTATGAGCTGTCAGATCTCTGCTCAGCAGCACAGAGAACTCTGTTTGATGGCCTTGCTGGTGCTGGGTGGACTCTGCTGACTGGAGGCCCTGACAGAAGATGAGAGGATAGGAAGAGACCAGAAGCCAAGGTATTTATGCACCTTGCCCTCCGCTTCAGGGGGTGTCACAGACAATGGCTGTGTCTCCCCACGGAGCCCCTCCCTTCAGGGTCAGCTCCAGCTGGGCAGACCCACCATAGTTCTAGCTTCCACCAGATGGCCCTGGACTCGGCCTCCTCCCTCGGGCTCCCACCCTATGTGTCAGGGGGACAGAGATCCTACTGTTGCTAACCCCCCGGGCAGCCCTACCATCCGTTTGGCCTTCCATCCCTGCCACCAACTGCAGAACTAGTTCCCAGAATACAGTTCACTCTATCTGACGTACCTGGAACGGTATCTATGTTGCCAACTAGATCCTGACTCATCCGGTTCCCTCCAGAGGAAAATCCAGGAGAGGGTAAGTATGTCTGGCAGGCAAAATCAACAGCTGTCCACGACAGATTACATTCTATCTAGTTCCCGTGAGTTCCTCTGCCAGGGAATGAAACTGTGCCCCTAATCGCAGCCTGGCCCTGCCTTACTGCAACTTGCTAACACAGCTCTGGGGTGCCGTTCCCCAAGAGGCCTGCAGTAACAGAAGTAGTAGCGGCAACAAGCAGTTACGAGTCCTAGCCTGGGCCAGGCGCTGTTCTAAATGCTCCCTGTTAGCTCGGTGCTTCCGGACGATGACACTAGGAAGCAGTAATACCACACTTCCGTCTGACACGTGAGGAAGCCAAGGTTCAAAGAAGGTAAATTCCCCTGAGTCGAAGGGCTGGTAAAAAGTCAAGCAGAGATTTGAACTTGGCATTCTGGCTTCAGAACCCACCCCTTAACCGCGACACTCGGCTGTCTCCAGGCCAGGGAGGGGTCAGCCAAGGTCTGGAAAAATTCCACTTTGAGCCTCATTCGTGACGATCCCTCTATTCGGAGGTGCTGGGCACACCCGAACTGGAGTAGCCAGTGCCCAGTCTCCACTGGGGGAGCTACATACGGGACGGTCAGTAGTAGGCAGAGATGCCCTGATATTTTGTCCGGGGTTGTCCCCCCAGACCGGCTGTCTAGCTGTGGCGCATAGCTTGACTACCCCTAACGAACTCCGGGGTAGAAAAGGGGATTAAAGCTCTATCGGCAAAAACCATTTGTGGCACAAAACAATTACCACGATCACAAGAAATGTGGGGGATAATTCTGTGAAAATTGCACAAAAGCCATGCCAAACCCTCGCTCAGCATTCCAGTTAGAATCTGAACGAAATGAGGGAATAATCACGGGGCTACGATGATGCCTAATTAAAGCTAAATTTAGCCCACCCTGGTTTTTCAGAGTTGTCATGAAATCCGTTTCAACTCACACAATAATAACGGCAAACCCAGATAATGAGGAAAGGGATTTAATTCGAAAGGTGGAATGTCATCGATATAATAATTAAGATAAACACACACACACACACACACACACATACACACAGGGGCCCAAATGAAACGGGCATTTGGTTGACATTTTCAGTGATTTCGCGGTGACTTCCTGGCTTTCTAATTTAAAAATTAAAGAAAAGGAAAGAAAAGCAAGCAGGAAGAAGATCAAGCAAGATGTTGATTTTCTTGCCATTTCCCCAGGGGCACTAAAGTGAACTTGCTGTCTCCACACAACACTGTGGGGGAGAGGGTGGAGGACCAGGCCTTTAATTTCAGGCAGGGCGGATTCGGGCTCTGTGCTTCCTGACAACCACGGGGGGCAGGGAGCGACACCACAGGCTGGCTCCAAATTAAACCATGAGGACAGGGGAGTGAGACCGCTCAGAGGGCTGGGGGTGCCTCGCCAAGTGAGCCCTTCAGACTTGAGCTGCCTTTCCCCTACAAGGCTTGGCCCCCTCTTCAATGAATATGTGTCACGGAGAAATAACTCAGAAACGTCTGTGAAGCTTGTGGTCTCATGAAGTGGAAGCCGAGAGGGGACAAGGTGAGGGAGGAGGAAATGGCTGATAAAGGAGGCTCTTCTTCCCAGCCAAAGCTCTGGCAGCTCTTCTTCCCACCCACACCTCCACACACACAGGCACCCCCAATAACAAGAAGGCCTCCAGCCTCAGCTCATCCTCTGTCTTTTCTCAGCTCAGCCTCTGCCTTTTCTCAGCCCGGGTGGGCAGGAAACGGAGGTAAGAATCTGAAGGTTGATGATGTGGATACGGCCGTGCTCTCTAACTGCAGAGAGAACCACGTGAGGACCCAGGAGCTGCATGTGTCTTAGAGTGCCCCAATACTCAACGCAGTCTCTCCCAGGAACTGGACGCTTGAATTGTCTTACTTCCTCTGCAATGCAATACTACAAAAGTAGCTATCATGACCCCCATTTTACAGATTAGGAAACCAAGACTCGGAGAAGTTGAGTAACTTGCTCCAAATCACAGAAGAATAAGTAGCACGTTTGGGATTCAATCCACTAACTGTCAGACCACAGTACAAGACTGCCTCCTAGCTACCTCATTCAGCTAAGTGTCCAAACGTCTCCATGAGCTGTCTACCTTAATTACAAGACGTCTATTGCGAAGGTTTTTTAAATATGGCTTTATAATATGAAAACTGTTACATTTCAGCTTTAAAAAAAAGTCCAAGAAATGGACAAAAGAGAGAGCCTCAACCAGCCCAGACACTCAGCACACACTTATTCAAAAAGTAACATAAATGAGAATGTGATTCTGGGGGGTAATAATGCCACATGCTAACTAAATTCAAGTTTTTAAAAATATTTCTGAGAATTAGATTCAATAAGAAAAGAAATGAACTTAGCATGTATATGGGTGTCTATGTTTATAACCAACTTTAATATGAAGATAAGAATATTCACAGTCTTTGCCCTTGCCTGACCTCTAAAAAGAGTCTGGTCCGCTAATTCTGTGGCCCTCTTTCCCCCTCCGTCCAGGCTCTGTGGTGCTGGTTCTCCAAGTGTGGGCCACGGAGGAAGTCTTTGTGGGCAAAGGAGGGGTGACAAATGCATCAAATAATAAATCCCTTCTTCATATCTTTATGTGACGACCTGACTGAGGCAATTTAAGTAACTTAAAAAGGTACTTCTCAGAAAATAATGCAGCCCAGGCAAGATATTGCTAAATACCAGAGAGACAAAATGATCTTATCCCTTTAATACCGTGGGAGACAGCATTTTTGCAAAGCGAATGCACCCATCTCTCTCTTCCCAAATGCTGCTCGTTGTGTCATAGGACTCTGAGAGTCCCCCGACGGAGGCATGGATCTAAGATTCCTCCCACTGAGTTCGGGCAGGCTTGTGATCACGGTGGAGGCAACACTACGTGACTTCTGCCGCGTGGCCCTAAAAGGCAGGCGAGCTTCTGCGGGTTGTCTTGGGGCACTTGGCTTTGGATCTGGGCACCACGCTCTGAGGATGCCCACACGGCCCCGTGGAGAGGCCAAGCGTAGTACCCGTCGGCAATCCCTCTTGTAGCCTCTGCGAACATCAACATCCACTGCCAGGAGCTTTCAGGTGGTTCCTTCCACACCCCGCCTTGTGTTGCCTCCAGCCTTCCAGTCTTCCGCGCCAGGCTGCAGACATTACGGCGTAGAGACACGCTGACTCCCCTGTACTCCCTTTCAAATTCCTGACCCACAAAAGCATGAGCCTAATAAAATGGGTGCTATTTCATGCCACAAGTTTGGGGTGGTTTGCTACTCCAAGGTAAGCGCCAGGAGAATAAAAGCCCTTCCTCATCTTTAAAGATACAAACACTGCCTTCTTTGTGTCTCTACCCCGTTCTCTAATAGTTTTTATCCACTTTTATCAAAGCAAGTATGACTTTATTCGATGAGTAATTACATTTCTGTCTGCCTGACATCAGCTTCTGAGCTTTGCAAGGACAGAGACTTTTGCTTATTGATTTCTGTTCCCCCAAAGCATCTGTTGTAGGAATGAATGAATGAATGATTGAAACAGCCTAGAGAACATCACACTTTTGACTTCAATCTCATCATCCCAAACAGAGAGAAAGCTTGGTAAGTTTTAAAGCTACTGTGTTTGCAAAGAGTCATTACTTATGAATCAATACACATGCAACCGATCCACCTTCCTATTATGAAAAGAGGCTAAGCTAGAAGCAGAGGAACAGAAAACAACAACACTCAAGAGATGCTGGCTGTGCCCCTCCCGCATCCCTTTGAACCTTTGGGGTCCCCCAAGCACATGCCTATCACATTCTATTACAGGTCCCTACAACTCTCCACCTAAAGGCTGGCTCTCAGCTCCTGAGCAGGGCAGGCCAGATGTGCTGGGGGAATGAAAGCCCTGGAAACAGCCCTCAGCCAATGACAGATGTGGGGTGGGGGATAAATACCCCGGAGTGGGTATTTCTAGGGCTTATTCTACACTGTAGCCCAGAATTCCCAGGCAGGGATGAGCCCCGGTGACACTCTGGAGGAGCCTTTTCAATAACACATTCTTCTCTTTCCACTTCTATTCCCTCAATCCCTTATTGATACTCCCGGGATCACCTTTGAAATAAACCATTGCCTTTCAAATCCTCTACCCAGGGTCTGCTTCTGGGGAAAACCCAAACTGAGCAGCACTCTAAGCAACACAGACCAAGTCTTGGTTGGCAAAAAAAAACAACAAGAAGAGGGTGGGGACAGATAAAATTCACCCAGCAAGTTACAATTCCTTCCAGTGGATTTCAACAAATGACTTCAGGAAAAATTTCCATGTGCTGGTGATTAAAGATAATCAACTCAAGATTTGGGCCACAATAAACTATAATAGACAAAGGGCTCATTTCTGCATTAGTCAGGACACTTTGGGCTGCAAGTGACAGAAAACGAACATGTACTGGCTCAAGCAAAGTAGGAATTCACTAGTTTGTGTAACTGAGGAAGGTCTTCAGCAGCGGTGGGCCCATATCAATCTTACCAAAAATCTGTTTACCACGATTATGCAGCTCTGCTTTCCTCTTGGTTGGTTTACCATTTGGTAAAATCTTCAAAAAGAGTGGGAAGAGGCAACTTCTGATTTACATTCCATTCACTAAGTAACACCAGCAGAAACAGAGATCCTCTTTCTCAAGAGTTCCACGCAAAGTCTTGGGTTTGGCTTTCATTCCTGAACCGACAGCTGTGGTCAGGGCATTGGAATATGCCCCCGAGCAGGCTGGATGTGTGACCCCTTTACAGATCCCCACCCCAACTGAACAGCCTCACAGTGGCTCACGAGTGGTTCCTTAAAGGAAATTCAGGGTTGGAAGGGGAAGGTTACTCCCCAGAGAAGCATGACCCCCAACAACACTAAAACAGACTTGTTCTATGAAAAAGAGAAAGAACAGGGGCGCCTGGCAAGCTCAGTCAGAAAGAGCATGCCACTCTTGATCTTGGGGTCATGAGTTCGAGCCCCATGCTGGCTGTAGAGATTACTTAAATAAACAAATAAATAAAGTAAATAAATAAACTTTTTAAAAAATCTTTTAAAAAATGAGAAAGGGGGCGCCTGGGTGGCTCAGTCGTTAAGCGTCTGCATTCGGCTCAGGTCATGATCTCAGGGTCCTGGGATCGAGCCCCGCATCGGGCTCCCTGCTCCGCGGGAAGCCTGCTTCTCCCTCTCCCCCTCCCCCTGCTTGTGTTCCCCCCTCGCTGTGTCTCTCTCTGTCAAATAAATAAATAAAATCTTTAAAAAAAAAAAATGAGAAAGTAAAGACAAGCAAAAACAAACTGAACTTTTCAGTTACTCAAGGCATAAAAATTCCATCTTTTGGGAAAGCCAATTTCTCTGATATATGACTAAAAACAGTTGTGGCTGATAAATATATGTCATATATATATATACATATATATATGCATATATAAATATATGTAAGGTTCTAAGTGACATGAAATAAGCACATTTCAACCTGTCCCTCTGTCTTTAAATGTATGTTTCATTATTATTTAGTTATGGTGAGGCCAAAAGATTAGGAGATGACTGTCACTGACGTGATAGATTGTTACTCACAGGTTCCAAGGGGAGGGGCATGCCATTCCATGGGGGCCACATGGGGAAGCACCTGGGATGGTCAGGAGGCGCAGGCAGAAGCAGCAGGGCAATCTTGGCAGGAGACTTCACTGTAGTTTCTGTGGGAAGGAACAGGAGAGGCAGGGTAAGCACGCATAGGATTGGCTAGTTTGAATAATTTCAGTAGGCTCCAGGGTGTAGGGGCTGTCCTGAATTGTCTGGTATCCGGCCCTGGGGGTGATCATACCAGGTGGATCTGGATCTGGTAGCCCAGAGGATACAACTTCCATAAAAGAGGTGCTTGGAGTATGGGTTTTGGATTAGTTAATTTGCATATGAAAAGTGTGCTCCCAGGTGAGTTCTTTACAATCTCTAGGGATTAGCTAATCTAGGGAAGGTACTTCCTCCCAGGTTAGCAAGACCCTAGATGCCAGAACATCAAGAATGCAGAAAATACAAAAATAGAGTGCATATACTCTCTCACTGAATGCAGCTATACAAACAGGAGAGATTGCATCCATCAGCCATTTGAGGACCCTGAAAAGTAAGTAGTAGCTAGGGGTTTGGAAAAGAAGACCAGAATTTGAAGCACCGTCAAACCAGAGTTTACTCTTTTTCCTCTCTGGTGTCCACTGGCCTGAACTCAATGCAGTCTGAAACCTGGAAGTGAACAGAGAGAAATCCAGGAGAAGCCCTCTAGTTCTGGCTTGTAGACAGGAAAAGATATTTCCTGGTGCTGAGAGAGGGGGAGGAAACACCTTGTTTTCCTTTTTTCATTTCTTCTTGTCTTTTTTCCATTCTCCTGTACCTCGGCCACAGGCAGTCTTCGCATACCAATGGTGCTGGTGTCAGAGGCAGCAGTGGAAGCCCACAGAACCCGAAAACTCTGAGGAAGGGATCTTCCTCTCCAATAGGAGGACCTGTGGTCCCCAGAGGGTAAGGAAACTCCTGTTGCTTTCTTACCTTCTCTGTCCTAAAACTTGGCTCCAGACATGAGCATAGCTATGTGATGTGTATGCCAGAGTGGGGTAAAGAAAACCCCAGTTTTCTGTCCAAATGAGCAAAAAGAGGAGTTCAGGGAGCTGAAAAGTGTCAGGGACAGCCAGGAGAGAAGAGAGAGCTACTCACAGACTCCTGGGCTAACCTCTGAGCTACTCTTTCCTGGATGTGACCCTAAATGACATACAGGGACTTTAGAACTGAGTTATGGACAAGAACACGCCCAAGTCCCAGGCTGGGCCCTGGGTGGTGAACATCTGGAACAGATCTAAATAGCACTGCAGAGGATTTGAAAACCGAACTGACCTTGAAACCACAACCCACAGAAAACTGGTTGGAAATTGAGGACTGAACCCAACTGGGTTGATTAACTGCTAAAGCAAAAATATCAACACTCTCCAGAGGATTTAAGTAAGATTCAGAGTCTCATAACATAATATTTAAAATGTCCAGGACACAAACCAAAATTATTCAGTATGCGAAGAATGAGGGAAATCTCAACTCAGATGGGAAAAGATGCCAATGCTGAGATAACACAGAGGTTAGAATTATTTGAAAAAAGGCTTCAGGCACCTGGGTGGCTCAGTGGGTTAAGTGTCTGGCTCTTGATTTCGGCTCAGGTCATGATGTCAGGGTCATGGGATCCAACCCCGTGTTGGGCTCCACACTCAGCGTAGAGTCTGCTTGAGATTCTCTCTCCCTGTCCCTCTGCCCCTTCCCCCACTTGCGCGCACGCGTGTGTGTGTGCATGCACGTGTGTGTCCCAAATAAATAAATAAAATCTTTAAGGGGGAAAAAAAGAAAAAAGCTTTAAAGCAGCTATGAAAGAAATGCTCCCACAAGAAATCCTGGACACTCTTGAAATAAATGGAAAAGTAGAAAGTCTCAGAAAGAAAAGAGAATATATAAAGAACCAAACAAAAATTTTAAAACTGGAAAATACAATAACCAAAACAAACTCACTGGATGGGTTCATCAGCAGAAGGGAAATGATGGAGGAGTCAGTGAACATGAAGATAGATTTATAGAAATATACAAGCTGAACAAGAGAGAGAAGAAAGATAAAAGAATAAACAGATCCTGAGGGACCTGTGGACAATACCAGAAGGGCTAACATTCCTACTGTTACAGTCTGAGAAGAGAGAAAGAATAGAGCACAGAAAACATATTTGAAGAATAACAACTTAAAAACGTCCTGAATTTGGCAAAAGGCAGAAACCTGCAGAGTCAAGAAGCTCAGCAAATCTCAAATAATATAAGCCTAAAGAAATCCATGCCCCATGCATAATAATAAAACCCCTGAAAATGAAAGAAAAAGAAAAAAAAATCTTGAAAGCAATCTGAGAACAATGGACACACTACCTATAGGAGAACAACACTTGAAGTGACTGCATATTACTCAGGAGAAACCAGAGTCTGGGATGAGGTAAAAGATATACTTAAAGTGCAGAAGTAAAACAAATGTCAAGCCAGAATTCTATTCTGGTGAAAACAGCCTCAGGGACGAGTTGAAATAAGGACATTCTCAGGTGAACGAAAACTAAGAGAATTCATTCCCAGCAGACCTGCTCTAAAGGAATTTCTAAGCAAATTCTTCAGGCAGAGAGAAATGACATCTGAAGGAAACTTGGAACATCAAGAATGAGGAAAGAGAAATGGAAATAGTACATTTCTGAGTAAATATAACAGACTACTTTTCTCCCATGAGTTTCTTAAAGCAAATTGTAACATTGTCTGATGGAGTTTTCACTGTATGTAGATGTACGTAAAATAACCATAGCAAAAAACCTATCTACTGGTAAGGTTTCTATATTCAACTTGAAATGCTAAAATATTTAAAAGTGAAAGGTTATGTATGTTGCAAACTCTACAGCAATCACTAAAAATACTATACAAAGAGATATGGTCATAAAAACAGAATACATATATATATAAAGTATGCTCTCAGACCACAATGGACTTTACCTTGAGTTACGCCAGGTCAGTTCAATATTTGAAAATCAATGTATTATTAAAAGTCAAAAAAAGAAAAAGGGCAGGATCATATCAATTAATACAGTAAAAGCATTTCACAACATTCAAGATCCATTCAGGATTAAAAACTCTCAGCAAACTATGAAAAGAAGGGACTTGTGTCAACCCAATAAGGGATATGATGAAAAATCTACAGGGAACATTACACTTAATGATGAAAAACTGAATACTTTCCTCCTAAGAATGGGAACAAGGCAGACTTCCTTTATCTCCATTTCTATTTGAAACCATACTGGAATTCCTAGCCAGTGTAATCTAAATAAATAAATAAATAAGTATTAAGAAAATAAAAATTTGGAAAAGAAGAAATAAACTGCCCCTATCCACAGATGAAATGATTCTCTACATGAAAAATTTCAAGGGATACACACATACATACACATCCAGAACTAAGTGAGTTTAGCAATGTTGTAGGATACAAGTTAAAAAAAGATTCTATTTCCATATAATGGCAAAAAGGTATCGGAAATCAAATATTTTTAAATGTTATTTAAAATATCTCAAAAAATGGAAATATTTAGATATAAATCCAGTAAAACATGCAAAGAGGATCAGTGTGCTGAAAACTACAAAAATGTTGATGAAAGAAATCAAAGAGGATCTCAAGAAATGCAAAGACATACCATGTTCATAGACTGGAAGATAACACTATAAAAGATGTCAGTTCTCCCCAAATGCTCCCAGATTTAACACAATCCCAATCAAAATCCCAACAGGATTTTTTTGTAGGCAGATAGAAGTTGATTCTAAATGGATATGGAAATGCAAAGAAAAAAAAATAGCCAAAATGATTTCAAAAAAGGAGAACAGAGTGGGAGGAAACACACTTTTCAATTTTTAGTCTTCTATAAGCTCCAGTAATTGGGATCAGGATAGCATGCTCTTGGCAAAAAGATGTAGCTCAATGGAACAGAAGAGACTCTGGAAATAGACCTGATGCTATAGACAACTGATGCCATTTTAACTGAAGTGTAATTCATATACAGTAAAATGCATAGACCTGAAGTGTGCAAATTGAAGATTCTGACGAAGGCATATACTCACATAACACACACCCAATAAAAAATATTTTCATTTCCATTACTCTAGAAAATTTCCCTGCACTCAATTTACCAATTGAGTTTTTCCTAAAAGTGCAGAGGCAATTCAAAAGAAAAAAGATTCTTTTCTTAGTAAATGGTGTTGAAACATTTGGACTTCATATGTAAGAAAATGAACCCTGATATAAATCTCATATCTTATACCAAAATTAACTCAAATGAAATCACATATTTAAATGTAAAACAGAAAATTATAGAACTTTTAGAAGAAAACATAGGGAAAAATCTTCATGATGCATCACAGAAAAAGAATTGATAAATTGGGCTTCATCAGAATTAATCATTTGTTCCAGGAAAGACACTGTTAAAATAATGAAAAGATAAGCTACAGAGTAGGAGAGAATATTTACATACCACATATTCAACCAAAGACTTGTATCCAGAATATATTAAGCACTCACAAACTCAATCCTAAGAGAACAAACAATCCAGTATTTTAAATGAGCAAAAGAGGAAGTGTGCATGGCAAAAAAGCCCACAATGTTCAACATTCTTAGCCCTTAGGGAGATGCAAATTAAAAACATGATGAGATACCACTACGCACCTATTAGAAAGGTTGAAATAAAAAAAAGAAAATGACTGACAACCTCCAGTATTGGCGAGGCTATAAAGCAATAAGAACTCTTCTACTTGTTGGTGGGGGAGTATAATATGGTACAACCCTTCTAGCAAACAGCATGGTAGTTTCTCATAAAGTGGAAGATATGCTTACTAGTTGAGTCCTTGAGTCTCCTAGGTATTAGCCTAGATACATGAAAACTTATCTTTACACAAAAACCTGTACACAAATATTTATAGAAGCTCTACTTACGATTGCCCAAACTGGAAACAGCCAAATGCTTTCCACTGGGGGAACAAACAAAAACACTGGGTTACATTCATACAGTGGAATTCTGCTCAGCAGTAAAAAAGAAATGGACTATGGATACAAGCAACAACTTGGATGAGTCTCAAAGACATTATGACGAGTGAAAGAAGCCAGTCTCAAAAGATTATATACTGTATGATTCCATTTATATAACTTTCTGGAAAAAACAAAACTTTGGTGATGAATAACAGATTAGTGGTTGCCAGGGACTGGGGTTGGGTGGGGGGGAAGGGTGTGCCTATAAAAGGATAACATGAGGGAGTTCTCTGGGGTGATGGAACTGTTTTGTGTCCTGATTGTGGTGTGGTAGTTACATGAATCGATACACGTGTTCAAATTCACACAAAAAGTCAATTTTACTGTAAATTCATTCAGAAAGTAAAATTTTAAGAAATTAGAAAAGTGGAAATGTTTCCAGTGAGATAATTAAACTTATCAGGAAGAAGAAACTTCTCCAGAATGTGTTATTTTGTAGGTAAAGCTGAAAAGGAAAAAAAAATTAAAAAGAAGTAAATATTGCCCTGAGCAGTGAGTGATTCTCAAACTTCAGTCTTTATAAGAATCATCTGGAGAATTTGTTAACATTGTTTATTCTGGACCTCACCCTATCTCTACCCTTTGAGAAATACTTGGCTGGAGTAGAAAAGGTACTAGTTGTTAAGTTACCTCAGCATGCTTTAAAATGCCAGATTAAGTCCCAACTGGACTTGCCATAAATCAAAGCAGATGCTTCTGGATTCAGTTAAGTAATTAGGACAAAATTTTCCTTCAGAGAGTTTACATTTGCAGTGCTTAGGCTTGTAAATTGAGACACATAAATAAACCCTCCTTCTACCAGTAGAACTAAAGCTTTTTTTTTTCTTTATAGATTGAGGCAGTTCAATGAGATTCTTTGAGTTTTCCTAGGCAGTCACCAAAGAGCATGAGCCTTAAAAAGTGAATCCATGATTACATGACTTGCTCCAAGTTACTGGTGGAACATTAAGAGTTTTGTTGTTGTTGTTTGTTGGTTTCGTTGGGGCAGGGAAAGGAGAACCAATGGCATAGAAGTAACCGAACATGGAATTTCGAATACAAAAACGTGACTAAAAAAGGTCCCCTCTCTTTCCTATGGTTGCAGTTTGATGTTAGCCTAGCCTTAAAAATTTTGTTTTTAAAGTAACTTTGAAGGGCCATATCTAATTTTTCATGGCTTTTTTAAAAAGAGAGAGGAAAAGTGAAATAAAATGCCTAGCTTGCATATAGTTCCATTATTTCCAGAATATTCCAATTACCTTAAGTTTTGACATGATGTGAATTAAACTGCTATCTAATTTGCCAACATTTTAGAAAGAGTGGGAAGTGAGCAGGAGCTGGGTGTTCTGATTCCAAGAGCCCCAGTTTCATGAGAGTTTCATGAACATAGGCCCCCAAAGCTCTATACATCAGAACAGCAACTGTTTTCTCCAGCTCACATGGCTGTGCTCAAGCCAAGAATTTTGAACCAAAAGCCACAGGCTGAACTTCCAGAGAGGTAGGCCCATTCCACCTGCCCCCAGCCCAAGGGCATGGCTTGGGGATTTCAAGTGACCAGACTTACTACAGTATCACATGGTGTCTGAAATGTGTCCCTCTTTGTAGGATGAAAAAGAAGATCCTCTATTCTCTTCACCTTTCAGCGGAGGAAGTGGGTTTGGCTCAGCAAGGGAGGTGGATGCAGACAGGAAGGGAGGAGACATAGGCCTGTCTTCTCTCAGTCTTGCCAGCCCAGAGACGGGAAAGTGTAGGCCAGCGTGCCTGTCACTAAGAGCAATGGTCAGAAGTACAAAACAGGGACAGCCACTCTGAAAGACAGTTTGGCAATTTCTTACAAAACTTGCCATATGAGTCAGCAATTGCACTCCTTGGTATTTACCCAATTTGTTGAAAACTTATGTTCACACAAAACAGGCACACTGATGTTTACAGCAGCTTTAGTCATAATCGCCAAAACTTGGAAGCACCAAAAATGTCCTTGAGTCTATGAATGGATAGACAAACTGTGGTACATCCATTCAAGGGAATATTATGCAGTAATAACAACAGTTATCATGTCTTGAAAAGACACAGAAGACTCTTAAATGCATAATCCTAGATGAAAAAGTCAATTTGAAAAAAGCTACATACTGTAAGTTCCTAACTACATAACACTTTGAAGAAGGCAAAATTAAAAGAGACAGTAAAAACATGAGTGGTTGTTAGGGGGCTCGGGGAGTCAGAGGGAGGTAGGGGAAGGGGGAGCACTGAGGATTTCTAGGGCAGTGGAACTTTCTGGATGATACTGCCCACGTGGAAACATGCCATTATACATTTGCTAGAGCCCTCAGAATGTAAGACACCAAGAGTGAACCCAATATAAACTATGGACTTCAGCTAATAATAATATATCAGTATCAGCCCCTCAACCATAACAAGAGTACCACACTAATGCAAAATGTTAATAATGGGTGGGGGTGTGTGTTAATTATAACTGGGTGGAGGGGGTTTGGGTGTGAGAAGATAGATGGGAACTCCCTGCACTTTCTGATCACTTGTTCCGTAAACCTAAAATTGCTTTAAAAACAAAACAAAACAAAACACAAAACATCTGTCAGGGGTCTCCTGCCCTGGCCAGAGCCCTGGGTGCTCCTCAAGGCTACCGGGCCCCACTGCAACATTTTGATTTGGCTTGCTTCCCTGGTGGTTTGCAGCCCTGACTTTTCTGAGCTCCAGAGGACCCTGGCTGCCTGCCTGAGATGTTCGTTCCTAGCGCTGCCTGGCTTTGCCACCTTCAGAATCACCCCAGGTGAAAGACAAAGTCTTCCTATGGCAAGAATCTTTCTGGCTTTCCTCACGGCTCCACAATGCCTTGTGTCGCCAAGGGACAACTTCCTCTTCCATAAAAGCAGAGTAATAACAGTCTATCTTTACAGCTGTTCTCATGCAATCCATAGGTACCAAGTTCTCCCTCTGGGCCACACTCTGTTCTAGGCACTTGGGATACTGCCAGGAAAAAGAGACAAAAGTTCCTGCCTGGGTGGGCTTCCACTGCAGTGAATGGATTAAATGAGACAACCCAAGGAAGTTCTAAGCATAGTGTTTGATCCATGGTAAGTGCTCAAAAAAATACCAGCAATTGCCAAGGTGAAGGCCACGGCATCCGTGGGGACGAGAGCTAGAATTGGGGGCTTGGAGGAAAGCGCAGGCGGGCTGCAGAGGCTCTGGGCGCCAGCAGGTGGCAGCAGCTGCAGACACATCCCCGGCGGCGCTGAGCGGTGGCTATAAGGGGAGGAGGGACGGCCTGATGGATGCGAGGCTCAGGCTCTTATCCTCTGGATCACAACAAAAGCCTGTTCTTTCTGAGGAGTGTCTGGTGAAAACAGAGCTCCTTATCTTATCGTCATCTCTTGCTTTGTCCTTTCGAAAGCAGTCACTTAACCCTCTGCAGCTGGGATCCTTCTCAGCCTTGCAAGACAAACCTGAGCTCTCCACGGCCGAATTCTCCAGCTGGAAGAGAGTTGAGAATTCGGAGGTTCAGAGGTTTGCCAAGTCCAGTGCCTCCTGGGGCCAGGCAGTAATGAACACCTTCCAAAGCTCTCCCTGGCTCCAAGGGGGGGGGGGGGGGGGGGGGGGGGGGGGGGGAAGGGAGGGAGGTGCAGTCACGGCAAGTGCTGGGAGAGGCCACGTATCTGGACTTCAGTATGACACTACCACGTTTTCAAAGCACAGTGGCACCGCAAGAACCTGTCACCTGGATTTGCCTGAGCCCCCCAGCTTGTGATGCCCGAGGCTCACCGCAGAGTTTCCTACTGTGCACGGCCGCCTGGGGGCCGGAGACGGGTGGGGGGAGCTCGCCCAAGGCCGCCCGGTGAGTTGGGCACAGCCCAGTGCCAAGCGGAGTTTCCATCTGCTGGCTCTGCCTGTGCGGCTACACCCAAAGCAGCAAAGGGGGGTGTGCGCGTGTGTGTGCGTGTGTGTGTGCGCGCGCGCGTGTGTGAAGAAAAGCAAAGAATATGTTAAAATAGGGAGCCTAGCCCAAAGATTACTGCGCCTGGTGTAACTCGGCCGTTACAGATGAGGACATGAGCACGAGAAGCAGACGACGTTGACGGGCATTTAGCAGGTGCCAGGCGCGGGCGAAGCACTCTATGGAATAACGCATTGAATCCTTACAGCCTCCCTGCCCAGGCGAGTATTACCACCATGCCCATTTTACACATGCGGAAATCAAGGGCACTGAGCCATCTGCTCCGAGTCACTAAGCTGGAAGGGGCAGAACCTCAATCTTTCCTTTCCTCTAAACAGGAAGGCGATCAAAAGAGGGCTCCCAGGGTCCACCCCGGGGAGGAGGCTGGAGAGGTGGTCTCCTGAGAGGGTGGGGAGCCAGGACCCAAGCCTGCTGGGGTTCTGAGAGATCATCCCCTCCCTGCATAGCCGCAGGCCTCACACCTGTGTGCATGCTCAGGTGCCTTCGTGGGGAAGGTGACATAATGACACAGGAAACAGAAATAGGCCTAGACCAGGAAAACTGTGGGACGCAGCCTCAGAAACTGGCTCTGGCCTCCTGGCAGGGACTGACCCTCGGTGGGCCCTGGGGGCTCCGCAGAAGCAGGGTCTCCAGGGCAGCTGCAGAACCTACTAGAAGCGGGGTGGATGTCCGCCACTCCCATGAGGCCACTGCAGAATGGAGTGTGTACGTGTCCCTCTTTGTTTATACTTCTTTGGATGTCCCCTTCTTACAATAACTGGCTTCCTCCCCTCTTGATTTGCACTCAGATACACCCTGAATGTTCAGCACTTTTCTGGGGTTTTCCAGCTGGCCAGAGCCCTCAGAGTTAAAATACTACAGCTGGGCTGTCCCTCCTCACATTTACCAGTTTATTCCTTAAGTGATCACTTGACCTCCCCCAGCCTCAGTTTTCTCATCTGTAACATGGGTGAATGATATTGACCTTATAGCGCAAAGCTGCTGTGAACATTCGAGAGAAGAGGCCAGTGCCCAGCATGGTGGTGATGCTCGGTAAACTCTGTCAGTTGTGTTATGCTTTCTCAGGACAGTCTTCTGTCTTGACCTTCGCATTGCCCCAGAACAACCACGGAAATAAAAATCCCTTGGTTTGGCACTCTGGGTGGGCTCTCTCAATGAATCAAACACCAATCAAGAAAATGAATTCACTAAAGAAGTTTAAATGGAAAATAGTGGCTTAATGTGTTTCCCCTCCAGGGTAAGATTTGCATTTTAACAGAATTTCTCAATGCCTTAAGTTCAAAGAGTGAGGAATGGAGGGGGTTTCAAGAAGAAATTGGGCTGCTGGTATAGATGTGCAGCTGAGAGGCACGATGGCTCTGAAGCTGAGGGAAAGCAGGGAGCTTCTAGAACGTGACGCACTGTTACTGGGAATCACCCCCTTCTCACCTCCACCTCTACACACACACACACACACATATACACACACACACACACTCCTCTCCAGTCATCTACAGTTACAGACACCTTGAGTCAGAGCTAAGCTTCTTCTCTCTCTACTTTCATTGGCTAATTTGGAAAACGGCATCATCATCGTCGTAGCTATGTTTTGGGTTGTCATTGGGAGAGTTAAATGAGTTAATACATGTCAAGCTCTTCCACAGTGCCCAACATCTCGGAAGCACTAGGTAAGGGCTCACTGTGTTAGTGACCAGGTTGGCCTTCACACTGAGTTCTTGCAACTGTGACATGTTAGTGAATGTTATTCCTTCTGTTTAAACTCGCTTTTGAAGATATGCACGTCACATTTAAAAAATTTTTTTTGAAATCTTGAAGGCCTCTCAACGCCACCCACATTTGGATTCCAGGAGAACTAAGAGCTTTGCTATACTCTAATAGTTAAGCATAAATCAGTTTGATATACTGGGAAGGACACAGGGGCAGAAGATGATTCAGTGCCGCTGACCTTGGAGCTATGTGACCCTGGACAAAGTCAGACCTCTCTGAAACAGGAAACACAGAGTCCTTTGAGGATCAAATGGCATCAGAGATGTTAAAGAGTTTAAGTAGAAAGCTATTATTACTACCACTACCACATGGACTTCCAGAAGTATGGTCCTGAATGCTATGACCATTGAACTTATTTTCTCCCCCCTGCCTGTTCCAGCCCTCAAACTCAACATTTCACAAGCTGATGCTAAGTCTGCTTGGGTCGCTAAAACTGGGTGACGTAAGCAACAGAAATGTATTTCTCATACTTCTGGAGATCGGGACTCGTCTCCACACACCATCACACTGAGGCTAGGGCTTCAACATACAAACATTCAGTCCTGAACATCACCCACTAGTAAATGCTGGTGGAGTGACTGGGCTGCTGGTCTGCCCAAAGCTAGCTAGTAGAGATGTCCCGGCTTAAGAATCAGAGCAAGAAAGGGGGCAGACACAGGCTGACACTCCTCTTGCTGAGAAAGGAAGATGGCAAGCCTTATTTGGCTATGGTATGGGACAATATGGCACCATGGTCTCTTATGGAGAGCAGGGTATCTTGTCACAAACCAGGCCTTCGCTTCATTTTGTGGGGTCATCTCACATCTCAGTACTTGAGTTTTCTCATCTGTAAAATGGGGACAATAATGTTACACATCTCACAGTGAGTTAGAAGCATTTAGCAGAGTACCTGACGTGGTTCATGGCAAGGAAATGGCAGTTGTGAATCAAGGACACTTGAACAAGGGAGGAACATTAACATTTTTGCTAGAGGACAGAAGCTCAGAAGAGCTTAATTTGTGTTTGGCTCTAAGTTTTTGGGTAAGATACTTAGCTTCTCAGTTTCCCCGTTCATAGGATAACCAAACAGGGATTTCATAAGTGTCTCTATGAAGTATTCATCCCTTTAGATGTCCCGTAAGAAGGCTGCCATGGCCAAGAAGTTTTGGGCAAAGCTTCATTCCCTCCATCTCTAAGAGTCCCACCAGGAATGCGCTGGAGCTGGTGATGAAGCATTCAGGACTTCTCTGAACCAACTGTGTTTTCAGTGATGTCATACTGGAAGCTTCAAATTAGTCACGGAGCATTTATACTCCAGACATTGGCAAATGCTCAAAATTGGGGCTACGTTTTTTCTCAGACAGCTTGTTGTTCAGCATTTACCAGCACACCATTGGTCTGAATACGTTAGCTTATTCATGTCTCCGAGAAGTTTAACAATAAACTCATTGAACTGGTGTTTCCCAAACATCTCAAACCATCGGACCACTTCAATGACAGTGTTCAGAAAACCTTTTGGGAAATGTAACACTAGATCATTCCATGGCCCTTTTATTCTACCATTTTCCCATTAGAGGATGCAACTACCGAGTTACTGAACTGGGAGGGACTCCCGTTGCCTGAAGGCTCAGTTCACCATACTCACTGACAAAGAAGTACCCTTCCACAGTCTCACGAGATTTCCAGACTGGTGTCTTGGGCAAATGAAGGCTTCCTTGCATTTTTCAGGTTTATCAAATGTATGGCCTGCCCCAAACCTTTGCACGTGATGGTCCTGCTGTCTAAACACTACCTTCCTTCTAGTTAACATCTCCTCATCCTTGACACACATCTTGAGCTATGTTACTTTTGGGGGGGTAGAGCTAAGCCTTCAGTCAATGAGATTCCGCTGATCCCTTTTCTAAAGAACCCTGCTCTTTGTCTTCAGGGCACTTATCTTGTGGTAGCTGAAATGTGGCCATGAAGTCTTTGAAACTTTTCCCATCAAATCCACTTCACACCCCTTGAATTGGAGCTGGCCACAGTAACCTGCTCTGACCCATAGGATGTTGAAGCCTTTCCCCACTCCCCCAGCATGTAGCCCTGAGACCTTTATACTCCTCAGCTCGGGACAGATGGAGAAAGACTGAGGTAATGCTGGTCTAACATCAAAAATCAGATTACGAAGGGAGAAATAGCCCTGAAAGCCAGATTATCTCGTGAGAGAAGATTTCACAGATTCTTCTGTCCTCCTTTGGTCCCTAGTTCATGATCCTAGAAGGGCACAGATTTTAGATTTTTCTGATGCCACCTCTGTTATGGACAAGATTACAGGAAGTTTAAAGACTTTAGCACAGACAGTGTTAGCTTGCATGTGTTAGCTTAAGCTGTAGTCTAGGTGAAGATGGCTGCCCCAGTGAGAAGTGTATATATCAGAGGCACTTACTTTGAATCATAAAGGCCCAATCCCAGAAGCACTGACAATCCTTAAGTGAAGAGTCTTTGATCATTAACAAAACAAACATCAGAAATGTGTTTTTACTGGCAAAATAACAGGTTTTAAATGAACACATTAGATGCTATAAATGGGTTCTCATTGGGTAAGTCAGTGGTATTCAAGATATATGGCTTAGCCAGAGCCCTGTAGAGACAGTCCTCTGTCCTTATATGGAAAGAGTGCAAAGTCTAATGAAGCCTGGAGCATGTACTCTTAGGATGATCCTAGAGATTTGATTTCCGGATGCTGTATCTAGATTAGCATCCCACCTGAAACATGTGACGTTCCACGAGAGCTGGGGTTAAAAAGGCAGAGATCTACCACTCATGCAGCTTGCAAAAACATCTTGTACAAACCATATTATGCCTGCTTATTAATAAATATGTTTAAATAATGTGTCTAATGTGTGTGACACAGCACGGTTGGAGACCTGCTTACATTATAACCTGGCCTTCGAATGCATGAGTTGAATCCTTTGATTGCCCTGGGGTTTTGTTTTGTTTTGTTATTTTTGTTTTTCATTTTTGCTTTGAAGCTCTTTCCAGATCATGGCACAGGGAGGAAAAACTGAAGCCGAGAATGGCAATTTCACCAAGTAGATATGATGAGATTGGAGTTAGGGCTGATTCCATGGCTATAACTTACAGGGCAGATTTCTAGAGAAGGGAAGTCATACAGAGGAGCTTCAGATATCTGTATTAGAATCTCCCAGAATCTTTGAATACCAAGTGGCATGTGCACAGGACCAGAATCCACAAAGGTAGGCAAAGAATAAATACTGTGGAGCTATGAGCTTAATTGAAATTCTGGAGCTTAAATAAAACTGAGGGATATTGTTGTATGTGTAATTGGAGAGGCTACTTTGATAATTCTGGGCACTCAGTTGACACAAGAAAGACTGTGCATTAGGGGAAGGATTACTATCATCCTGGAGTTAAGAATATACTAGACCTAACCTAACAAATATTTTAGAAAGCTTCAAAGGATCAAGCTGATTCATAAGGAAGTTAACTGCCTTCCAGACAAAACCCAACATTATTTAAAGACAACAAAATCCAGACGTTCAACAGTGCATCGTCCACAATGTCTAGCACATAATAGCATATGATTAGACACATGAAGAAACAGGAAAATATGAAGGAAGAAAAATCAGTCAATAATTGAAAGAGACCCAAAATACAGAGGTGATAGAATTAGGGAAGAAGGCTTCTTAAGCCACTATTATAAATGTAGAAGGATATTAAAGGAAAATATAAACTTTATGAGAATAGATTGTGAGTCTCAAAGACAAATAGAGAAACTACAAAAGGGAACCAAACTGAAATCTAAAAACTAAAAAACATAGTATTCACCATGAAAAATTCACTGGATGGCATTAATAGAAGGTGAGATACTACAGAAGAAAATATCAGGGACTCAAACTAATCAAATTAAAGCATACAGAGAAAAAAAAAAGCTGAGAAAAAGGTAACTGAACAGCGCTTTAATAGCCTGTGGAATAACATCAAGCCTAACATATATCTTCAAGTTCTTGAAGGAGAGGAGAGTGAGCGTTGGGCATTAAAAAATATTTTTATGAAATGTTGCCAAAATCTTTACAAATTAGATGAAAAATATAAACCCAGAAATCCAGGAAGCTCAACAAACCTGAGGTGGGATGAATGAAAATAAATCTACACTAAGACATGTCATAAGAAATTTGCTGGAAACCAATGATGAGAATAAAATTTTAGAAGCAGTTAAAGAAAAAGGACACATTACATACAGAAGAATCATAGAAATTGTGGCCGACTTCTCATTAAAAAAATAAAAAAGCAAACAAACTTGAGCCAAAAGACAGTGGGATGGTATTTTTAAGTACTGAAAGAAAAAATCCTATCTACCTAGAGTTCTATGTCTAGTGAAAATATCCTTCAGAACTGGAGAAATTAAACTCACTGTCAGAGTGACAAAAACTCACCAAATTCATCACCAGCAGAACCTCACAAAAATGGAAGTTCTTTAGGAGAAGGAAATTGGTAACAAATGAAAATTGAAGTCTACACAAAGAAATGAAGAACACTTGAAATGATCAGTACCATTAAATACATTTCTAACTTCTAAATAACTTCTAACTTCTTTACATTTAAAGTAATTGACTAAGTAAAAATAACAGCAACATATCATGTATGTTAAACATGTGAGTAAACAAAACATCTGACAACAGTAGCACAAAGGATAGGAGGGGGAAACAGGGATATTGTTGAAGGTTTCTTACACTGTATGTGAAGTGGTGTAATGTTATTTGAAGGTAGACTATAGTGAGTCAACAATGATATTTTAAACCCTAGAGCTACCACTAAATAAGACTATTTGTTGAATAAATTAAAGATCTATTCTAGGTATTAAAAACATACCTTTTATGGAACTGTTGACTGAATTAGATGTGACATTTGTCTTCTCCCCAACACTTTGACTCAGTGGGATTAAACAGCGGGCAATTTTCACAAGGGCAAAGGAAGGATGAATGGGGAGAAGGATAGGGTAAATTTTCTGCTTCACTGTGCCTAATACAATGCTCCAATTGTTAGAATGTCAAATTAGATTCAACCAGACAGTACTGTAAATTCCAAGGGAAACAAAATATTCCAGGAAAGTCTTCCAGCCAAGACCTTAGCTGGTCTCCTGTGGTGACATTCCATTAAGAAATATTCCAACTTACATTTTATGAAAGGATTAGAATTGACAAAGTGTCTTGCCTGCTAATGTAAATACTTGAAAGAAAATGAGAAGTTTTTAGAATATGACTTTTCCTTCACTTTCCATGTCTGTTTGAGGCAACACCTCTTACATTTTCTCTTCTGACTTAGGTCTTGATATTCATTCTACACATTTCATAAGTGCTGTGCAGTAGATTTAAGAGCATTACATTTGGGGCACGAGATACTGATATTGCTGGGCAAATGGAAACCAAGCCTTCTTGATGGTAGAAAGGATAAAATTTATTACTAGGGAAAGTTTCTATTCATGGTATAACCCCCAAAGCGTATATAATCAAAGAACTGATGTATTTCCACAAAGCATTATCTACTTCTCCTTTTCAAGGGAGGAAAGATTAGCCGGGTCACAGAGAAGACTAGGAATGGGGTGGATCCCCAGTAGAATGGCTCTGAAAGGCTGGAGTTTAGTGACACCCACCCTCTCCCTTCTTCCTCGAAGCTTCTCCGCCCTTTTCTCTAGTCTTCTGAATAGAACTCCATGGTAGGCTGTTTGGAATCAGCATAACAGTGTGGGTAATTATAATAATCATTTTGCATGCATGTAGCTCTTTTCTTCCAAAAAACTCAAGAGCAATGTTGAAAGAAAAACACAACTCTCAGAACCTTGGTCAGCTTGTAGATCAGGATTCCTTAACTAGGGGTTTGAGGCCAACCTTGGCTGTTGGAGCATTGTATTGGGCGAATTGCCTGAAATGGCTTGGAGAATATATTCATGCTTTCTTTTCCCCAAGAAGATGGTCCTCAGATTTATTGTGGGAGCAGGGAGAGAATCGGGTCCAAAAAAAGAGTAAAATCCATGGTGGCAAAAGATGCATTTCTCTTTCAAAAATTAAGAGGCAATAATAAATATTTCATCGTTTAATTTGATCATTTAATCACTGAAGCTGAGAGACAGAAGAATGAACATACTGAGTATATATTTTCTGTCTCATGGTCTCTGAGGTAAATATGCACTTATTTTATGGAAATCATTTCAGCTTGGAGAATGTGCCTTTCCGAAAGCAAATAGCTTTAAAGGTTCAAAAGGGGATTTAAACCAAAATATTTCAATGACTGATGTCCTAATTGTTTCCATTCTTTTTTCCTGCTATCACAGATGAACAGCCCGCATTCCAGTACAAAGCCAGTCCTCTCACACCTACATCGGGCTCCATGTCCTCTCACCTTCAAGGACATGGCTCCAGCAGCCCTCGGCACTGTCTTCTTGACCAAAGTTAAGCCAACCATAGCCTCTGGGTCAAACCAACTGGCCCCTGTTTTTCTATTGTCTTCAAGCTAAGAATGGCTTTGACATTTTTAAATGGTTCAGGAACAAAATTTTTTAAAAAGAAGACTATCTGTGATATGTGACAATTTGATGAAACTCAAATTCCAGTGCCCATAAACACTTGGATGTCACAGCAAGTCAAACTGCTATGCCAGTTTCTCAGTGTTTACTCTCAATGTCTCTCGCACCTCCTTGTGGAGGGGAAACAGATGGGTTTTGGACTGGCACAGGTTCTGGGACGGCACTGGGGAGCACTGCTTGAGAGCATCCTGCCCTGGCCTGCTCTGGCTGTGTTCCTGGCCACGGAGTGAGGATTCTGCAGAGCCAGGAGCGGCGCCCACATGGAGCCGGCAAGCCCTGGGGATCATACTCTGGGCATCCTGGACCCTGGAGTCCACACCCAGAGCCCAGGTAGGCTCCTCCTTGGGTTCATGCTGGCCGCTGTGTATACCTCTAGCCACACAGGGGCACCTGTTTGTGGTACTTTGGATGGGAAGAGAAGGGGAGAGGGCCGTGGGGCTGGGCCTACTCTACGTATCCTGCCATGTCTGGGTGCAGAATTCTGAGCAGTCTGGAAAAGTCTTTTAGTCATGAGGAAAGTTGGTTTCAAGGTAGGAAGATAGACCCTTGCTTAACAAATTATTAGCTTGATTTATAACTTTTAAATATTTGGACATATGGTAAATAGGCTTCCATTTGAACTCTTGCCTGGGACCCCATAAATACTATGGGACTTGCTTAACAGAATATGGGAGAAATGATAGGACGCCATTTGAGATTAGGTTACAAAAGACTGTAGTTTCTATCTGGGGTGCTATCTCTCATTCTCTCTCAGATTTCTGGACCTGCGGAATCCAGTTCCCATGTCACGGGGCAACTCTGTGTGTGTGTGGCAGGGGAGAGGGGCTGATGACAAGGGAATGGAGCCTGCCAACAACCATGTTGCTGGGCTTGGATATAGGTCCTACCCCCATGTTCAGCCTTCAGATGAGCCAGCTTAACTGTCACTGGATAGGAGACTCCAGGCCTCAGGTAATCAGCTGAGCTCCTCCCCATATTCCTGACCTAGAAACTGGGAGATAATGTTTGCTGTCTTAACTACTAAGTTTGGGGTATAGCAATATTTGTTGCATAGCAATAAATAACTAATACTCACACACATGAATCAACATATTTTAAATGATTCTAGATATATGTAAATAAAGGCATAGAAAAGATACAGACAAAAGTGATGGTGAACTCAGGGGTGGTATGGGTCTGGGTGTTTGTTACAAGGAGTGGTCAAAGAGATATTAGCTTTATTTGTACAGTTTTAGTTTTATTTACTGGGAGAACACATTCATGGGTTGGTGGTCTAATTAAAAATTAATAAAACAAGATGTTGTAAGTTGTGGCTTTCCTTGGGAGAGGCAGCCAGCTTTTGGTTGTTGTGCACTGCAGCTGGGGATGAATGTTTGCCTCCAGAATGATTTGAAGAGGCTTCCACATGTTCCCCTTCCCCTGATGAAACATGAATGACTTGTATTTCTGGGTCACGGCAAGTTTTGTCATCACATTCCATGTCACAGTCTATGACCATTTGGGAAAAGTGAGCTGAGGCAAGAAGGAAAGGTCAAGTGAAAGAAGAGAAAATGTGCTCTTGGGAAACAGGAAGATGGTTGCAGAGGTGGCCCTGAGATTTCAAAAGTCTGTGTGATTTCTTCTATCCTTATAGTATTGATGACTTAATACACAGCTATACCTCCTAGAATCCTTGAATACTAGCCATTGGAGGGGAACTACTTTAACTGAGGTCCAAAGAGTGGAGGTTTCCTTCTCAGTTGATTGGGGATAAGCCAGAAGCCCACTAGAAAATGCATTTTGGGTTGCCAAAAAGAGCAATCTCATCACAGCAGCTAATATTCATTGAACTCATACTGTACATCAGGCATGTGAGCTGTACTCAACCCTCATAACCCAACATTATGAGGATGATACTATTATTACCCCAACTTTAAAGAATAGTTCATTGAAAATCATGCAAGTGAGATAACTTGACCAAGGTCATCCAGCCAGAAATCGGGAAAGCTAGGATCTACACCCAGGTAGCCAGACTCCAGAATCTAGGCGATTAGTGACTGTTCCGTATTCTCTGTCACTCTATCTCCTCTATGCCTTGTGGCCTTCCTTCATCAACTTCTTGGGTAGACATGGCAGTTTTAAAGTACTGTCTGCAAACTCTTTGACAACCTCTTGAGAAATGGTGTCTGCTTCCTCCTTCAAATCTGGAAGGCCGATAGAGGCTTTCCAGAGACAAATGTAATGTTCCTGTGACTTCTGATGCTCAGCCACTAAAGGCAGTAGAGATTCTGCCTCATTTTTAGGTACACTTGCTTCCAGAACACAGCCTCCATGTTATGAGGAAGTCTAAGCCACAGGGAGAGCCCATATGAAGGTAATGTGATCCACAGTCCCACTCAGATCTTAGCAATTGGACAGAATCCACCCCCAGACACGAGAGAAAGGGAATCTTAGGGATGACACCAGGCCTAGCTACCATCTGACTACTACTGCATGAGAGAGCTAGTACAAGAGTTCAGGCCACCCCCAGAAACATGAGATAATAATAAAATAACTGGTACTTAAAGCCATTAAGTTTTGGGGTGATGAGTTACATAGCAGTAGATAACAAGACCTGTGGATTTCCCAGAGCTAGAATTAGGCATGGTCAATGCATGGCAAAGGATAGCCAATAGAATAAGAGGATTAGTAAAAGAAAATCTTATCCATCTACCTTATTGATCTTCTAGCCACTGTCCAGAGGTAGAACTGAGAAACTGGTTTAGCCAAGGATCTACAAACATTTGAGTATAGGTGCTGCCAAAGAGAGCGCTCTACAAACATTTGAAAAACAAAACCAGTGCTGGAGAGGTTGTGAGGGCTGAAGTTCAATGAAAGAGGCCACTGTGTGAGGCAGTATTAAGTGCTTTGTAAGCGTGCTTTTATTTCACCTTGGCAACAACACTACGAAGGAATTATAATTAGCTCTGTTCCTCGAGGTATATGAAGCAGAGAAGTGTTTACAAGTTGCTTTCATAGCTAGTAAGAGGGTATATTAATTGGGGTAGGCTAAGGTGCTATAACGAAAAGACCCCAAAGCATATTGGCTTAAATGAGACAGAGGTTTTCTTCTCTCTCACCGATCAGCCCTGAGAGAGACAGCGCAGGCTGGCTGTGCATTCATATCTTTTAAGACATGGCTTCTATCTCTGATCCCAAGAGGGTCACACAGTTGTTGCCCTCGCCCCAGACAACAGAAAAGGTAAAGGGCACAGGAGCACCTGCACATTTCTTTACAGGGTATGAGCCAGAATTGGCACATAGCACTTGTATTCACAGCTCATTGGCCAGCACTAGTTCACCAGGACACTACATTGGAGCTAAGGGTCTCACTTACTAAGAAGTAAGCAGTCTCAATGTATGCCTTTGCCTAGTATATCAGTTAGCTTTTGCTGCATAATAACCATCCTCAAACATAGTAGCTTAACATGACATAACATGTATTATTTCTCACAGTTCTGTGGGTCAGTTGGGTGGCTTTTCTGGTCTAGACTGTCTTGGCTGACTTCAGAGGTTAGCAGGTAGCTGGGCTGCGGTTGGTCAGTCTAGGATAGACTTACTCACAAGACTGGTGACTGGCAGGCCAGGTGGCCGAGGGACTCTCTGCTGAGGGAGGAGAGCTACCATGTGGCCTTCTATCCTTCATTAGATTGTCTTGGGTTTCTTCACATGGTGGTTTCAGTGTTCCAAAGAACAGCAAGAGAGAGCAAGACCTAATGCCCAAGGGCTACTTGTGTCAGATTAGTTATTGTCCCCTTGGCCAAAACAGGTCACTGGGCCAAGCCCAGAGCTAGTGGGGGGATGGGTCCACAAGAAGGCATGAATACAGGATGGCCGCCATTCCTGCAACTATCTACCACACCTCACACAGCACTCTGGGCATCTATCTCATTCCAGGGTATTGCTGTGGGATGGTTACAGGCATGGCAGGGAAATTAGTGTTCTGGAGATTCAGGTCCTGAGTATCTCGCAACCTATTTCCACTTTGAATCCTTGATTAACAAACAGCATGAGGTGAGATGTACGCATTGAGTACACTCTCTTTTGACTAGTTGACTCACTTCATGTAAGTGACTTGGTAGGCATTGCATTATGGACCTGTACTCTATGACCTGTAACTGTTATGTAGAAAAATAGGTGATAAAAATGATTTGGGGGGGGTACCTTTGGTGACAAGCTTTAGTGTACACCCATCCCCCACACTCAGCAGTCTCCATTCAGAGTGGTGCTGGGGAAGGTGGTAGAGCACCCGGCTACTGAGCAGTAGCACTGAACTCAAACTTGAGAGTTAGAGGCCACCGAGTCCAACATTTTTGGTCCTGTGCCAATGGCTGCAGATTAGGTTTCATTAATTAGGGCACTGATTCTCAACTCCCACTGCACATTAGAATCACCTGGGGAGCTTTTCAAAAGCTATGGTTACCTAGACTCCCCACCAGCATGAGGGAATAGGAATCCTTGGGGGAGGGGCCCAGACTTTTTGTGTTTCATTATCTAGAAGCTGTCCCTGGATGATTCTTACCTGCTGCCATTGGAAGCACTGAATAAGAGTGTCTCCCTCTCATAGAGTTAGGAGGCTGGTCCTTACTCCCTCATCCTAGCTGCCAGTTGGACAGCTCAACTGGCAGCAAGAAATAGAAATGGCAGATGTCCCAGTGGGAAGGATCCTGGAACTCTGAGCCCTCTAGATGGACTGGTAGAGACCCTTTGGGGAACTCAACAGAGGGTAGCATGGCCATACTAATGTAGAAACAGGTCTTTCGATGTACTCAACCAGAAATATGCCATTCTCGGGTCATTGCCAATGGAAGCCAAGAGAGCAATATTTCAGCTATCAGGGTGCCTTGGGCAGAGGGTTTAATGAACAGGACCTCTCTTTGATTAAGAGAAAAGACAATGGGAGTCTAGGGTGAGTGCCAATGGAGGAAGGGCAATAAAATGGTAAAACACTGCTATTCTGTTGCCAACAGCAGCGGGCAATCGCTGGGCACCCACTGGTACCAGCGCTGTTATGGCTCTGGATACAATAGCCAGGCTTGTAGCTTTGGCCAATCCACAGTGGTGTCTGTGGCCCTGGGCCAAGAACTGAAGGCAGGGGGCCTGGCTCTCACTGTTCACCATCTGCCCCTTGCTCAGTGTGACTCAAGACACACCCAGTTCTCCTGGCCACCTCCCTCTGGCACCCTCCCAGGCCTGCCTACCCCAGGCAGCATCCTCTACTCAGAGCCTCCCTCCACCTCCTCCCATACAGTGAAAGTTACCCATTATGTGCTTCTTATTGCAGGGAGCAGTTAGCTGTCAATCTGGAAAGAAAAGGGCTTTGGAGTCAGGTGTCCAGTACTCAGATCAGAACAAGGTCACCCATAAGCTCTGAGACTTTAGGCAAGTCATTTATCCTCAAGGGGTATTAGTTTCCTCCTCTGCCAAGTGGGGACAATCTCATCATAACTACCCTGTAAAGTACGAAAAACATCATGGGTGGGACTCAACGGTAGTTTGGATTTAATCTCAGGACTTCACAACTAATCAAAATATGCCTTTCCAGCTCTAAAACATTTGCATGTTAAAAAGAAACTAAGAGTTTGGGGCACCTGGGTGGCTCAGTCGTTAAGCATCTGCCTTCGGCTCAGGTCATGATCCCAGGGTCCTGGGATCGAGCCCCGCATCGGGCTCCCTGCTCAGCAGGAGGCCTGCTTCTCCCTCTCCCACTCCCCCTGCTTGTGTTCCCTCTCTCGCTGTGTCTCTCTCTGTCAAATAAATAAAATCTTTAAAAAAAAAAAAAAAAAAGGAAACTAAGAGTTCACTGAGAGAGCTCTACAGGTTGGGTCTTTGGAGGCAAGATAAGAAGAAACATGGGACTTCCCGCATTTGGCCAGTAAATGGGGGTCTTATTGGAAGAAGGGCACCCTCTGGAGGCCTTCAAATCCCACCATGTGGTTGGTGTGCAGACTGCACAACCTGCTTTAGAATCACCCAGAGAGCCTCCTCCCTGGGTGAGTGGGTGTGGCAGAAAAGCTGAATTTTATTCCACCCCCTGCAGGGATTCTGATGCAGAGTACGTCTAAGGAGGTCCCCTACCCTTCCTCGACGTAAGACAGGTCCTGCTGAGGGGATTTCTGTTTCAATGAGCCTGTGCTTCATGAATTCATTTGGTAAAACAAACAAAAAAATGACTTCCCAGAAGTTTTTCACACATGTGAGACATTTCTTGATGTCAGCCCAGCCCGTGCAAAGCCGGTTTCTCACACCCTGAGTAACCTTTCAGAGCCACCCTGCCTCGTTTTGAATGGAGAGGATTAGAAAACAGTTACAGAGAATTTTCCTATGCATCATGCCACCAAAAATAGCCCTTTATTTTCTTCTTATCCAATAACGAGAAAGGTTAACAGCAGTCTAAAAGCAAAGAGTTGAGAAACTCACACTTTAGAAATGGGGATGAGTAGACGTCAAGCTCACATTTCCTGGGCCCATCTTATCTTTGGCTGGGGCATTTACCTTTGCCATGACTGAAGGGTCATGTCACCATGAGACATTGTTGACAGGGGCATTTGGGTTATTCAGGGGAATTCTGGGGTTCCTGGGTTTATTTGCCCAGGTTCCTTCCCCCCCACCCTTGGGGAAGTCCAGAAAGAGCAACTGACAGCTGTTGCCAAGTTCCATGGACGCCTGAGCTTGAACGCTCCTGGGAGACATCACAGTCTCTTGGACAACATTTAGGGAGGCCATTTTGAGGGATGGATCTGAGTAAGGAGCCCAATCGTAACCTAAACTGGTTGGTGTAGGAAAAAAGAGGTCATTGACTTAGGTAGCTGGGAAGGGTCTGGAAGCAGTCCTCAAAATTTAAGGCAGGACCTCAGGATTAGAGCTGGTGCTCCCTGTTCCCAAGCCCGAGCCCCTTCCTTTTCCTTACTGGCTGTCTCTGCTTATTTCATTCTCTCAGGCTGCCATTTCCAAAGGTTTCCTCCATGCTGTGGGAAGATGACGTGCAGTTCCCGGCTGACACAGCCCTCCCACCCTTGTCATCCTTTACCTCACAGAATCTACAGTTTATCTCCAGGGGGGACTCTGATTGGTCCTTCCTAGTTTCTACCACTACTCCTTGGGCCAATCAGCATTGCTGGCTGGGTGGGACACGAGGATGGGCCAGGCCTGACTCATATGCCCATTTCTGGCCCAGGTAGAATATGGGTCCTTCCAAAAAAAACGTCAGTGCTAATACTTGCCGGACTGGTAAAAGCAGCAAAAGCTATGACCGTCCATTATGGGGGCAAGAGACTTACCCAGAACCAACTAAACTAAACCTGCCTCAGGGCACAGCAAAGAGGGTAGCCGAGAGCAGATACAGTAAACTTGCTCCTACAGCTGTGATCAACTTTGGGAAGATTTCTTAATAGACGTGCTCATGGCTGGGTGCCTGGGTGGCGCAGTCGGTTGAGCACCGGACTCCTGGTTTCCGCTGGGGTCTGATCTCAGGGTGGTGGGATCGAGCACTGCGTTGGGCTCTGTGTTCAGTGTAGAGGCTCCTTGTCCCTCTCCCTCAGCTCCTCCCCCTGCTCATGCTCATTCGCTCTCTCTCAAATGAATAAATAAAATCTTAAAAAAAAAAAGTACCCATGGCATGACCGCCACAGAGGGCTTAAAAAGAGGGTTAGTTGGGGGATTTATGACTGAGTCCTGGGTGTTATTTTTAAAGGGGAAAATATAAAACTATCTTAAATATCCAACAACAGGGGACTGGTTAAGTAAATGATAACACATACCCATAATAGACCATCATCAAGAAGTTTTAACGGCTGAGTAAAACAATAATGGTGAAGCTAAGAGACAGGACAAGTATCTGCCATGTACTTACCTCCCCTCAAAAAAAGGTAAACAGAAAAATTTGCCCTTTAAACATGGCCGCCTTCCAGTTGGGATATTATGTCCCCCCTACCTCCTTATCCCTTTATGCTTTTTCTTGCTTTTGTGTTGTTTTGTTTTACTTTACAGTGAGTACGTCTTCCTTTTGTCATGAGAAACAAACAAACAGAACTGTAATGTTGTCCTCAACAAAACTGAACTGTAGAGATTTCAGAATCACTGGAGGAGATAAAAAGAAAACCTCCCCGAATCCTAGGAGAGCAACTCCCAAGAGCTGGTGCAGGGAGGCAGTGATGGATACAGCGGCAGGACCCCGAGATGCTACAATCCTTCTCTTCCTTCTGAAGGTAACATTTTCTGAGTAGCTTTACGTAGATAACCTCCGTTCACTCTTTCCAGTAACTCTAAGAAGTTAGCACAATTATTTATTCCATCTCTCCGACAAGGAAGCTGAGTTTTGGTGAGGTTAACGGACTTGTCCCAATCGCTCAGCCTGCAAAGTGCGGGAGCTGCGGTAGGAACCCGGCTCTTTGCGCTGCAGCAAAAGGAAGTGTGGGCAGGGGCTTTATTTCTTAGCTATCACACTCAGATATCTTCAGGGGAAGGCGGGAGAATGATTTCCCTCCAGTAAACACGAAAAGACGTGAAAGTTCAAAAACCTTGTGAGAGTGTGGAACAGCTAGAGTCCTTGAAATAGAAGCCGGAGTTTATATTCCCAAAGGTAGAACATCAAGGCAGAAAGACAACACGGTCAGGCAGAATTTGTTTGAGGTTAGAGAGACACCTGTAAGAACATCCGTCCCGCTGAGGGCTTTCGAGGATGAGGCCATGGAGGCGCAGAGAGGGTAGGCGACCTGCCCAAGGTCACAGGGCAAGTGAGTACTGTTGCTGAAGACAGTCCAGGCTTGTCACTAGCAATGCAGTGCTCTTGAGGGCTATCATGTGGCAGTGCGGCATTTGCTATATAAGGAAGCGGGCACCTCAGTTGGAATGAAGCATCTGTGCCTGTCTCCTAGAAACACACATCACAGAGATGGATCTAGAGCAACAAGGGGCTGATTTGATAAGGACTCCTTGATACGGTGCTGGAAAATCCATTATGTTTAATCACTGTTCAAAAGCCATATTTGAAGCATTTCTATGAAAAAGTCAGAAGAGCCTTCACATATTTTTCATAACTATATATATGTGTGTATTTTTTAAAATGTATTTCATTTCTGTTACACTGGGCCTTAGGTTGCCAAGGAGACAGTTATCAGCAGAACTAAGCTGTTAGTGAATAATTAATTGTCTGTTCTCAGTGAGGTTGGAGAGAACTTACTTCTCAGAGTGTCTAAAGAGGGTGCGGGCCAAGTCGGCCTCTGTCCGCAGCAGAAAGGGAGTGAGGGCCTGAAGAGACCGCCAAATAAGAGGTGGCTGTGCAGGGTGGAGACTTCCCTCCTACCCCCAAAGCAGAGCCAAGAGGAGTCACGGCCTGGGGCAACCTAAACCAGACAGTCACTTTGTGAAGTGAGCGAGAGGGGGTGTGAACAGGAGCCCTGCTTCCCATCCGCTGTTCTATTCTACCCTCACATGTTAAAGAGCAGTCTGTAAAATGGGATTTCCCAAGCTCTCCCTCTCGTTTCTGCCAAGTGTGGTGCAGATCAGATTCGCCTCAACTCAAATTGCTGCGTGTTCTGAATGCAACCTGCCCTCCAGTAAATGTGAAAGGATGTGAGTGGCTCCAAAACCCTGGGAGGCGTCCTTTGCAATATAGCTCAGAGCTCCTATTCCTCAAGGAGGGTATGACCATGGCAGAGAGAGACCGCACTGGTGCAGAATTTGTTCTAGACCTGCGAGAGGATCATATCCAGTTTACCGCTGAAATCGCTGCAGCTCAGCTTCAGCCTGGGCTCACCGGGCCACTCCAGCTAAACATGCAGAGCAGAAGCGAGTAAAGAAAACCCTCCGAACCTAGCATCTTGGGTCTGGACCTCTCCAGTTCAATTGCTTCTCATTTAAAGAGCTGCATATCCCCGCTGAGACATATCATAACCAGACATCTATTTGATGCATCCTGAACATCGTGCAGGTGCTCAACTAACATTCCTTGTTATGTAGAAAAGAACTTCAGGTTATTATAAACCCCTCTCTGCAACTCCAATATGCAAAGGATCTTACAGTCTCCTGGGAGGGACTGAGTCTTCTGGAACCATCACTGGTGCATAGAAGCAGGAACCGCCCTCCACCCCTCCTCAAACATACAAATTGCCCACTTTCCCCCTAAACCCTCATTCAATTCTATGCTATGGAACATATACAGTGTTAGAACGGAAGCCTTTGTTCTTCTCCAGTGCATTTCAAAATCTGTTCATGAGCTAACAGTATGAAAAGTTTTCTCCATTGTCACAAAAAGCTGCCTACAGTAGACATTTGATAATACAGTGATGTTACAGGTACACTCAGAGAGCAGCAACTTTCTTTGCCAGCCCTCTAAAAATGTCCCAACCTTTCTAGATTGTTCAAATGGAAATTCTTCCGCCAGCCCACCCCACCCCCTCAAGGTTTCTAAAACAAGAGTTGTCCTGCCAGCACTAATGAGACTTACACTGTGGCTATCCATCCACTTCCCAGCGGCAGCATGGTTGACTTCTGCCGCGAGGGAGAAAGGTTTTTGATCATTTTGTACAAAATTACCAAGGTGAGGCAAAGCTAACAGAGTGACAGTATGTTTATTATGAAACTCAAAACAACTTCCAGATGCGTGGGCAGAAGGGCGGAAATGCCATGAGTGCAGGTGGACAGGCCTGAGTTCAAATTCTAGCTGAACTAGAGTATCTCCAGCTGAGGGGCCTCCGGCAAGTTACTGTAGCTCCCTGAGCTTTGGTTTCCTCATACAGTCATTGGAGGGATTCAAAGAAGATAATATACCTCAAAAGTGTGAAGCTCAGTGCCTGGGTAACAGTCACTGCTTGCTGTAAACTGATTATATCTCACCTCATCTTGTTCAAGTAAATGCAGCATCACCTGAAACAAGAGAGCAGGAAGGTGATTGTGGACATTTGCTTTTGCCCGCCTATTACTCCTCCTTCCCAGGACCCACTTCCTTTTTCTCCAACAATAACCATTTTTGTATGTCTTGAGTGAGGCCTACTGCCTTTCTTCTCTCCAGTCAGGTGAGAATGAGTCTCAGGCTTCGCCCAACCTCCGACCTGCCCCAACTGCCATGAGAGGTGCAGGAATGGACCCAGGTATCCGGCTGCCTCTCTCCTGAGTCCTCCCTGGACCTTTTTTCTGGTTGGAGATCTCATAAGAGATCCGTTCCACGCTGAGCTGGTGGATGTGAATTTAGTGCACCTCACAGCTCCCTTTCCTGCCAAATCTGTCAGGGTTTGCTCAGAGAGGCAGAACCAGTAGAAGATATATATCACTGGGGATTTATTACAAGGATGTGGCCTCTTGCAGTTGTAAGAATGGTTCAACACTCTGTGAGGCTGTTCCATCTGTGTCTGGTGCAGGAAACTGACGCCTGCAGGGTGGCCTGTCAAGAAGAAAGATGGACAGGAAGCAAGGGAAGCAAGGATAACTGAAGTCTGTGAGGAAGGGCAGGAGTTCATGTGGAGGGATGAGGAGCCACATTCCTCTTCTCACCTCCAAGCCACCCACTGGTCAGAAGATGGGATTAAGCCGGAGGCGATGCTGGCCTCCTTCAGCATGGAGCTGGCCATGCACTTGGCCCAGGAGTCAGAGAGGCTGAAGGAGGATCTGGTAGAAGTTGGCGATGCTGTGAGCCCAAGCCCACACATGAGGGAGCGCAAAAGGGACGAGATGAGCAAGCCATGACAGTACCTGCTGGCCGGCACTGGCCTTCCCAGCACGAGAAGCAATAGGACTGCTGCACTGGTTCCGCTTGCAAATCTCATAGACAATGTCTCTGTGGCTCACATTAACCCAGGATTAGGCAGACGAGTAAATGGGGGGAAAGGTAGTTCCTGCGTCGCTAAGTGGACAGAACAAATCAGCTGTACCGGCTCTATGACGAGAACCCATGCGGGAGATGGGGAGAGAACAAGAGCCCTGATGATAGCATTTCAGCCTCTGGATCCAGCCATGTCTGAAGCTGTAAGTTCCCCTAGGATTGCCAGTGACGTAAACCGTTTGGCTGATGCTGGTTTTGAATTGGGTTTCTATCTCTTGAAAGTGAAAGTGGCCCGACCAATAGAAGTACCTAGTTCAGCAACAGTTCCAATAGTAATTCAGTTTACCAGTTATATCAGAATTCCGGTAAAGACTCTAACTTTGGCATCACAATTAGGAACAAAGTCTTGGATGATAGGGAATGACGAGTACACAGCACTCTGAGTTTTGATGGGTAAAGAATTTGCTAAGAAGTGGCAAGAATGAACACACTACCAAGCAAGCCCCAGGTGTAACCTTTGCAGGCGGTAAGCTGGCAGACCGTGAGGAGCTGAAGGGACACCTAGATGGTACCTCACAGGTGGGGGACCCTGGGACCCATACTTCAAATTTTCATTCTTTTTTTTTGCAGGTCAAGAAACGTCATGTGGTCAGTGTGCCTGTAATAGGTCATCTTTGCAAGGGGGGGGTCTCACCTCCTTGCTATATCTTCAAGAGATTGATAAATAAACCCACGTAAATTAATTTACAAGGGAGGGGGGTATATTTTTCCAGCCGCTGGAATTCTTGTACTCTTCACCTAAGACACATCTCTCCCAGACAGTTCACCTAGGATGATGAATGAAGATTAGAATACTTTTTTTTGGAGAACACAGAATAGTTTGAGGGAGATTTTACCCAACTGGTGGGTCAGTCTGGTAAATGACTTTTCCTATCTTCCCAAAGTGGATAAAATGCTTGTTCTATTTGTGAAAACACTGATTTTTGTGATTTTCTTGAGTGTTTCCCAAATCATGCACTGCCCCAGTTGTAGATTACCTCTTAAGGTACCTTATACAGATGTTCAACCTCATTATGAGCAACAGGCTTTAAAAAACTAGGTTTCCTTCTCCCTCTTCTCTAGGAAAACTGTTTCTCCACTCACACCACTTCTGACACCCAATATGTGGGTTTTCCATACTAAGCAATTCTCCAATTCTCCGCAGATAGCAACTGGCTATCCTGTGATTTAATTCAAACCTGACGCTAATTCCTGGAGTGAGCACAGAGCCCATAGGTTAAGGGCTCGGGCCCGTAAGACTGCCCCCACCTCAGACACCAATCACAGGTAGTGGGTCCTCAGGTTACCCACACTACTGTCTGACTTGGCTATACGAATCAGGGATTCCCACAACCACCTCCTTAAGTTCAAAAATTGGCTATAATGGCTCATAGAAGTCAGGGAAATACTTTACTTATACTTACTGGTTCGTTATAAAGGATACAAATGAACCGCAAGATGAAGAGGTACATTGGGTGAGGTCTGGAAGGGTCCTAGTCACAGGAGCTTCTGTCCGCATGGAGCTGGGTTGTGCGCCCTCCTGACACGTGAATGTGTTCACCCACCTGGAAGCTCTCTGAAGCCCTTACCTAGTTCAGGGATTTGTACAGAGGCTTCAGCATGTATGCGTGACTGATTATTAACTCAATCTCCAACCCCTCTTTCCTTCCCTGAGGCTGGAGGGCGGGGCTGAAAGCTTCAAGCTTCTACTCATGGCTTGGATGTTCTGGTGACCAGCCCCCATCCAGGAGCCCACCAAGAGTCATCTCATTAGAACAAAAACCACTTCTATCACTTAGGAAATTCCAAGGGATCTAGGGGCTCTGTATCAAGAACCAGGGACAAAGGGCAAATATATATATATTTTTTTTTTTTTTTTTTTAAGGATTTTATTTATTTATTTGGAGAGAGAGAGAGAGAGAGCATGAGAGGGGCAAGGGTCAGAGGGAGAAGCAGATTCCCCACTGAGCTAGGAGCCTGATATGGGGCTTGATCCCAGGACACCGAGATCATGACCTGAGCCAAAGGTAGATGCATAAGCAGCTGAGCCACCCTGGCTCCCCCAAATACGTACTTCTTAGTATAACACAATATCACATCTTCCAAGCCTTTTGTACACACCAGGCAGTGTGTACTTATGAATGGGGGACAAATAAATGTATAAGATACAGTCATTCCCTCAAAGAGCTCAAAGAATCAACCTCCGCATTCTAGATACCATTTTTCTAATTACGCAACCAAAAATTCCATTACCTTTCAGGAAGGCCTCTCCCACTCCATGGTGAGCCTATTATCCTCCAAAGCCCTCTATATTTTCTTCTTCTTCTATATGTAGTAAGCCAACTGCCCCCTCCACCAATTTTTTCCTTCAGTGGATGTCTTACAGATTTTTATCTTCTTCCAATTTCAAAAATAATAAATGCAGCATGCAGAATATTTAGGATACTATGCGCCCCCACCCCAATTTTTTTAAACTACTTTTATTCTCAAGTAGTGACTTTCTCAAGGACCAGGAGGCCCCTTGTCTACTAACTGCAGGAAGAGCAAGCAAGCAGGGCGGATGGGATGGATCTTAGACCTGTCACTGCCCTTTGTCTCCACTCCTCCCACCCTGGGGCAGACCCCACGCACCTCTCACCAGGTGGCTACAGTTGCTCTTGTAACAGGTCTTGCCGCTTCTACCTTTGTGTGTCCCCTTCACAGCAGCCAGCGTGTCACATAAAATGAAATCAAATCGCTCCAATTCCTTGCTTAAAGCCCCCCATGATTGTCCATCACAGCTAGAAAGTCACCAAACGTCACCCACTCCCAGGATGGCCTCCCTCTCCACCTTCCTCAGAAGGTCTCTCCTCACCTCTTTCCCATGGTTTATACCTCTTTTTCTACTTTATTTTCCATCTTTGGACTTAAGAAGATCTTTGAAAATACATTGCTTGTTTCTGAGTTTATAGATTGCACCTCCTACCCCCAAGAATGTTGATTCCCTAAGGACCGGGGGCGGGGCGGGGGGTCTCTCAACAGGGGGCCTATTCACTTGCTTTGGACCTGGGGGTGGGGATGCGGGTGGGTCAAGAGCCCCAGGTGCTTCACCATGCTTTGTTGATTTCCTTTAGCCCTGCCCTCATCTTTCTAAATCATGTTTTCTTTATTAAACTCTCCTTAATTACTCCTGCAAGTGGGCCGTCTCTTCCCTAGCAGGTGCTTGACTCAGGTTTGAACTTGACTTCTGTCAAAAGCCAGTCCTCTGCCCTTTGGTGCAGGCACGAGGGCCGTCACTGCCCTCCTGAACAGTGAAGGCTCTTCCGCTTCCCTCCAGGACTTGGCATCTTGTAGGCACAGGCATTATGAGTTAATATATCTCTAAAAATTAAGCACTGAATCAGGCCCTTTATTTATAGCTCATTTTTACAAATGTGAATTAAAGTGGGCCAGTCTTACGACATACTCAAATTTATTATCCCCACTTGATGGCTTGGATAGTTAAATACTTCAGTGAACAAACTTAGAATTCATTAAGTCTCATTTTCTCATATTTCATATATTTGCAATCCACTCTCCTCCCTGGCAGTTTTCAAACAAGAAAATTAAGCCTGGCTCTGAAATTTATGGATGTATTATTCTAATATTCCTTTAATTAGAAACTCATATGTGGCTTCCTAAGCAAGCCACCCATGGAGATAACTTACGTGAATGGGGCCACCATATTGTCTGATGGCCTCCTAATTCCAGTTTTTTTGAAGCTCTCATTAGCTCTGAAGCACCACATAGGGCAGGTTCTATGGAAACACGGCCTGGGGGGCGGGGGCGCTAACTTTTCACCTTCAGGTTGATATGAGAAGGTTTGGTAATGGTTTACTGGTTTAGTTTTCACTGTTGAATATTAATAGAATGGAATTATAGGTACTCAGCTCTGGGCAGCGTGGTGCTTCTGAGCTTGTCTGGTGACCACAGTTGATTGTATTGTGGGGAAAGGGAGTCTACCTTGCCTCCTTTTGTTGTTAGATACAAGATCTATCTAAACCTATTCTGTGCCCACCTGTGCTGGGTAAGGCCGCCATTTTGGATATCCTGTTAACTACTGCAGGACAGAGGGGAAAGGAGAGAGAAGGAGAGAATATGGTACAGATCCAGAGAGAGGGGAGTGAGGGGAGGAGAGAGGAGAGAAAGAGGGTATTCAGCATATATCCAGCATTAGATGGGTGCTTGGCTTGTCCATGTAACCCTATTAAGTGTGCCTAAAATTACCTATCATTCCAAGATCAGCTGCTAATGTTGGCAACTATCTGTGCTGTGGGCCTGAGGAGTTAGAGATGCCTAAGGCTTTTAGATCTAAACATATTTGGCCCGAAACTTAAAGAAGAGCATTAGAGGGAGTAGAGTCAGTCAACAAACGTCTATTCATCATCTATTACAGACACTTCTGGTTTCTGATGCCAGAGACAGAGCCCCACCCAGTCAGCTAATGCTTTACATAGTGCTCATTATGGGCCAGGCATGCTTCTGAGTGTTTCTTATCCATGAATGCCACTTAATCCCCACAGCACGCTGTGAAGTGGGTTCTACTACCATCCCCCATCTAAAGACGAGGAAACAAGGCGCCTGGGTGGCTCAGTTGGTTAAGTGACTGGCTTCGGCTCAGGGCATGATCCTGGAGTCCCTGGATCGAGTCCTGCATTGGGCTTCCTGCTCAACGGGAGTCTGCTTCTCCCTCTGACCCTCCCCCCTCTCGTGCTCTCTCTCTCTCTCATTCTCTCTCTCAAATGAGGACACAAAGGCTCTGTGAAGTTAATGTGCCCAAGGTTACAGAGCCAGTACGTGGGAGAAGAGAGATTTGACCTTCAATAGGAGGATTCCGGGGTTCATGTTCTTTTTTTTTTTTTTTTTAAAGATTTTATTTATTTATTTGACAAAGAAAGACACAGCGAGAGAGGGAACACAAGCAGGGGGAGTGGGAGAGGGAGAAGCAGGCTTCCCACTGAGCAGGGAGCCCAATGTGGGGCTCGATCCCAGGACCCTGGGATCATGACCTGAGCCGAAGGCAGATGCCCAATGACTGAGCCACCCAGGTGCCCCCAGGGCTCATGTTCTTAACCACTGTATTTGTTAGGATTCTCCAGAGAAACAGAACCAACAGGATATATACATCCACGTATCTAAAGAGAGAGAGAAACAGATTGGTTTTAAGGAATTGGCTCATGTGATTGTGGCAGGGAAGAGTTGTAGTTCAAGGTCAAAGACAGTCGGCTGGCAGAATTCCTTCTTGCTTGGGGGAGGTCAGTCTTTTTTCTATTCAGGCCTTCATATGATTGGATGAGACCCCTACATGTGTGGAGGGCAAATGGTTTTGCTCAAAGGTCACCAATTTAAATGTGAATCTCATTCAAAAACAATTTTCACAGAAATATCCCAAATAATGTGTATCCCAGTATCTGAGCACTATGGGCCAGCCAAGATGACATAAAATATTAACCATCACAATATTAACCATAGGTTAAATTGTGTCCTCCCCAAAAGATATAGTGAAGTCCTAACCCCAGAACCTAAGAATGTAACCTTATTTGGATACAGGGTCATTGAAGATGTAATTAGTTAAGATGAGATCCTACTCAAGTAGGGTGGGCTCTTAATCCAATATGGCTGGTGTCCCCATCACAAGAGGGAGGAACACATGTGAAGACGTGGAATCCATTATGGCTGGCGTCCTCATAACAAGAGGGAGGAACGCATGTGAAGACATGGAATCCATTATGGCTGGCGTCCTCATAACAAGAGGGAGGAACGCATGTGAAGACATGGAATCCATTATGGCTGGCGTCCTCATAACAAGAAGGAGGAACCCAGAGAAAATGTCCATGTGAAGACACACAGACACAGGGAGAATGCATGTGGAGACAGAGGCAGAGTCTGCAGTTACGCTGCCACAAATCAAGGCATGTCAGAGGCTATCAGAAACTAGAAGAGGCTAGGAAGAGTCCTCCAACACCTAATTTCACACTTCTGGCCTCCCAAACTGTGAGAGAATAGATTTCTGTTGTTTTCACTACCTCGTTTGTGGCATTTTGTTACGGCAGCCCTAGGAAACTACTACAACCCTGCCCTCAGGGAACCTACATTCTCGGAGAGAGGGAGCAGGCAATGATCACAAGACTCTATGGGGACCAGAGGAGTCACAGAAGACTTTTTCAGCGCTAAGTTTATAGGGGGGAGAGGACTTCATTCATATGGTGGCCCCTGTGCTGGCCATACTGATCAGGGTTCACTCAGAAAAGCAGGACCTTTAGAAAGAAACATATTAACAGGGATTTATTATAGAGATTTGGCCTTTTACAATTGGAAGATCTGTCTAAACAGTGTACATGAGGCTGCTGGTTCTGGCTGGTACAGGAATCTAAAGTCTGCAGGGCAGGTCGTTCAGAAGGAAAGGTGGGCAAGATGTGGGGGAAGCAAGGACAAACTGAAATCTGCGAGGGGAAGGTCTTGGCAGAGGTCTGACATTGACATGATAGCAGAATAGACTCAAGGTCACCTGACTTCCTACTGAGAGTCCTTCCCATTGCTCCATCATATCTTTTTTAGAAGCCTAGAATTTTTTTTCTTCCAAAAGAAACCTTGAAGACTCCACCAGATCTGTAGGAACGAAAAGGCATTAACTACTCAATGTGCTCTAATTAAAAAGTGATCCTTTTCTAGAAGGAAGTACAGTCAAATGTGTTAGGGCTGGTTATTTTGGAATTTGGGGACGTGAATTAGTCAAAAAGCTTTTCCTTCTTTGCTATGTTTTCCAGATTTCCTATAATGATCAAAAACATGTTTTAAAACAAAACATAAAGCAACATTCTTCTTTAGAAGAAAAAAAAATCTCAATGCACATCTGAACCAGGTGTCTTTCTCAAGCAGAGCCAGACACTTTGCTAGCTGGCTGGTCCTTTGCTAGCTGGCTGGTCCTGGCTGGCAATCCAATAAAGGATAAAGCTACTGGTTTTAGAATTTGAGGAACTTCTGAATCCATGTATTGAAATTCTATGTCTAACTTTTGGTCCCTATCTAATCTCTAGTTCATTCATTCACCCCCACTTTTTTTTTTAAAAGATTTTATTTATTTATTTGACAGAGAGATAGAGAGCACAAGTAGGCAGAGTGGCAGGCAGAGGGAGAGGGAGAAGCAGGCTCCCCGCCAAGCAGGGAGCCCGATGCGGGGCTCGATCCCAGGATGCTGGGATCATGACCTGAGCTGAAGGCAGATGCTTAACCAACTGATCCACCCAGGCCCCCCCCCTTTTTTTTAAGATTTTATTTGAGAGAGCAAGCACACACATGAGTGAAGGGAGGGGCAGAGGGAGAAGGGGACTCCTCTGCTGAGCAGGGAGCCCCAAGCGGGGCTCAATCCCAGGACCCTGAGATCAGAACTTGAGCCAAAGTCAAACACTTAACCGACTGAGCCACCCAGGCGCCCCTAACCCTCACCTTTCAACCTCAGCTTTATGTAAGGATGGGGCAACTTTAGGACAAGATAATCCCTAGCCTAAGAAGCATAGCAGTCCCTAGATCCAAAATGCGGTTGGTTTAGTGTTAGGTTATTCATGCTGCTGGTTTCTGAGTCGATTGTGTGTTAGTGCTAATACCTACCTTACTAAGTAACAGACTCTAGGGCCCCCTACCCTTCCACACCCTTCCCTGACTTACTGAACCCAATTCATTCTTCCAGAACCCAAGCTTTTCCTGATTCAATCATTCACTGAATCAACATTTACTGAGCTCCTACTATGTGCCAGATACTGTGAGAGGCAACTCGATGCAAAGATTTTTGAAAATGACATGATCTGGTTCCTGAGGGTTCCAGAAATCCATCATCAGCTATTCTATAACACAGCTCACATCTTACATGGTAGGAAAGCACAGTTGTTAACAGTCTGGGCTTGGGACTCAGACTGCCAGGGTTTAAATGTGGGCCCCACCTCTTACTGTGCCTAGATGTGACTGTGGACAGTTTGATGGATCTTTCTAGGCCTCATGTCTCAGTTACCAAGGATGAGGACAACAGGAAGAACAGCTCACATTTATTGTGTCCTTACTAAGGGCTGGGCCCCGGGCTCTTGTGTGTCCATTACCTCCTCTCATGCTCACCAAGCCCCTGGGAAGTGGTTACTTTCATCATCCCCATTTGACATGGATGGAAGTTAGGTGTAGGAGGTCACATTACTTACTAGCAAAGGGGAGAGCAGGTGGTGTGTGATGGCTGAGGACACCTATGCGCTGCACGTGATTGGCTCTGGGCCCTCTGACCACGCCCACTGAGGGGTGGCACCCGCCTGATCCTCGGCACTGAGCTCTGGAAGGAACACTGAGAGCCAGGGTGGACCACAAAACCTCACGTCCAGGGTGTATAAATTAAACACGCGCCTTCTGCCTGGGGGAATGACAACTTCCCTGTGATTACTGCACTGTGAAAAATGTTAGCCTTCAAAAGGGTTTCCTCCCTTCCGATTCCGTTAGCACTCACACAGAGGCCTGTTAGCAGGGCTCCCCGGCCTGTTGGGGATGCTGACGAGGCCATGGAAAAAACCCATCCCCCTGGTAGCGCTGGCTGTTTTTAGCTCTAGGCTGCCAGTGCGCATCACCTGCCTGGGTATCAGTCACAGGATACATTGTGCCTGGGGGCATCAGCTCCCCAAACTGCCCTGGGATCTAACTCAGATAGACATGTGTTTCATGGGGAAAAACACAGGCCACTACACAATGGGGAAGGAGAGAAGAGAGAAGGAAGAAGGGCAGGAAGAAGGAGAAGAGACAAAAAGGGATGAGAAGGAGGGATGAGGCAGGGAGGGGAGAGAGGCAGGGCATATCACATGGGAGAAGGCTGTAAAAGGTTCTGCCCCCTTCCTGTGCCTTTAAAAGTAGGAACCGTTGAGTTGAGCTGGAGTATTATAACTCACAGTTTCAGAGTGGACATTTCCTCTGTGGTCAAAGGAGGGCAGCGAGCTTGCAGACGGAGCTCACTCCTGGAGGAGCTATGATGAGGCAAAAGGATGTGGAGACACTATGGCAGGAAAATGTCAGAATTCCACACAGCAAGGCTGACCCTTTCCTTCCCACCTTTGGCTACAGAAATGATTCCTATATGACTACCTCTATTGGGGGCACTGTCGGGGCAGTGCCATGCAGGTGTGGGCCACTGGCTGGTGCGGGTCTGAGAATCCGGGGTTACCAGCTGCTGATAATATAGGCAAAGAACCGACGGAACACGATTAGAAATTTTTATCATGATCTAATGCTGCTAAGACAGCTCTCTGTGTGATCATCGAACTTGTCTCATAGATGCTGACATAGACGATTCTGGGTGTTGACAACCATGAACTTGTAGGGCGAGCTGCCCATGGCCTGAGCTGTGTATTACTCATGCACAGTCACACCACATCCTGGGCTGTGAGTTTGACAACACTACTGAAGAGATTATTTATTTACCTCTACGGTCACTATGTTGCTGTGCCTCCCTAAGCCTCAGTTTCACTGTTTGTAAACTAGTGACACGTCCTAGGGACCTCTGGAAAATTCGAGGAGGTAGTACAGGTCGAGTGTTTAGCATAGTAGCTGACAGAGGGTGTGCCGTCAACACAAGGTAGCTCTTCTCACGGTCACGGTGAACAGATAGAGCTTGTGGCTTGGCTAGGGGCAAAGTGTCTCAGCACCACAGATGTCTGAGGAAGTGAGCCCAGTCTCCCAGACTTGACCCAGAGCAAGCCAAGGATATCTCCAAGTGCAAGCAGAGGGGCTGGTCACCAGCCAGGGGATGAAGATGGTAAAGCTCATCCCCTCCACTGGGAACAAACAAATCGATGGTGAAGGAAAGCCTCAGGTCCTCAAGTGCTCTAAAAGCCAATAATAAAATTTAAAATCGATGGGGAAGCTGACAGCAAACCAACGGCGGGGCCAGAGGCCAGGAATGAAGTGTCTCCATGCTGGGAGCAGGCAGACAGCCCAGGCGGGAATCCTCAGAACAGCAGTGTGCTGAGCATCCAGGCGAAGGAGGTTTGGTGCCTGTAATTTGGTAGAGGCCCTGCCTCCTGGTCTGGCGCCGTCCCATAGATATGGGATACACACAGGGAATAGGAGGTTGTCGGAGGAATAAGACCTGGACCCCCAACACAGTGCCGTTCTATTTATCCGACCTTTGGAGGAGTGCAGCCAGAGCCTGGGAAATCACATTTTCCAGCATTAACTTTCAGCTGCATTTTAAAAACATGGACAGACAATGCAGTACGTTGTTAGGGACTAAATATTTGTGTCCCCCTCCAAATTCATACGCTGAGACCATGACCTCCATTGTGATTGTGCTAGGAGGTGGGGCCTTTGGGAGGTAACTGAGTGTAGATGAGGTCACGAGAGGAGGCCCTTATACAAAGGGGGAAGAGACTAGAGCTCGGTCTTGGCCGTGTGAGGACACAGCAAGAAGATGGTCATTTGCAAACCACAAAGAGAGCTTTCATCAGGAACTGCATCAACCAGCACCTTGATCCTGGATCTCCCTGACACCAGAACGATGAGAAATAAACATGTGTCATTTAAGCCATCCAGTGGGTGACATTTTGTTACAGTTGCCTGACCCGAGTGAGATATACAGAGACATTCACAGTATTTCTCAGATAAGGGATTATTCAGATTCACTTATCTGTGCAAACATTTCTTGAGCTCTCCCTCCCCCGCCCCACCCCCCGCCACCTGTCTCAACCCCAATGTTCCAGGGACTACAGTAAAATAGGACAGTCAGGACAAGAAGTTTCTGTTCATTGTGAGCTCATGACAGGTGAGGGAGACAAAGAGATTAGCAAATACTTAGCATCCAGCATGCCAGGTGCAACAGTAGCTTTGTGAGGCCCAGCGGAGCGTGTAGGCACCACCACCTGGGATGGAGATTGGGGGGCAGGGAGGGGAGCAGAAGCCGCTGCAGAGTGCCAACCCTCGCCTGCCCATGCGTGTTCAAAGGACACGATGGCACTGGACTCAGGGCAGCTGCCGTCATGACGTGTGTTTAAGAGGAAAGTGGGCCAATCGGACTATTTTAGGAATCTTGTAGTCAGTGCAGGAATGAAACCTCTAATGGATCATGAAAGCTGAAGAAAGGAAGAGAGGAGAGGCTCAGAGTGAAGGAGAAAGACTGAGAGAATATGTGAGTGAGAGAGAGACAGACAGACAGACAGAGACACACACACACACACACATACACACACACACACACGCAGAGGGATAGACCTACCTTAATGTGAAAGCTTTAGACTGGTTCTAGAGTCCTGTTCCCTTGGAGCATGGCTATATTTGGCTTTTGTCTTTGAATTTCCATAAGTTTCCATCAGTTAGAATGGGTAACCTTTACTGGAACTGGTGGAGTGGTTTTCTGTTCTGAACAACACAAAGAGTCTAACTAAACTCTAGGAGTGATCTGGGAAGGCAACACTGACTCACACAAATTCAACCGTACTGTCTCAGCCAAACCAAAGAAGAGACAAAGAGAGAAATAACAATTCAATCATTGTGGCTGGTGTCACATGCGTGCGTGTAAGCCCTGGCCTGAGTGTGTTACGGGAGACGTGACGCTGCCTATCTGTGAACTTCGCTTTGTGTGAGCACCTCACTGAGCTGAGGGTGCTTGCTATGTCAGTTAATGTATATGTTTCAGGACAAGAAGAAAATGGGAAAAGGAGAGAATAATTAGCAAGCACAAGAATGAGCATCCTGTTTCCATTTCTCTTGCCAAGGCTAATCATTTATTTCAACTGAGGTGCTTGGTGAATTAAAGCCACATGTAAGTTAAGGGTGTTAATTTCATGATCTAACTCGTTAGAGTAAAAACACTCACATTCAGCCTATGCTTTGAAGAACTGAAGCCAGCAATTAACTCATAAAGGCTGAAACTAACAAACTGCTTCCTTTACAAGCAAAGTGCCAATTGAACCTTGATTCATGAAGTCACCAATTGGTCTTCTTGTCTTCCCATTCAGTCCAGAGCCATCAGATAAATATATTTCATCATGTCCCAACATTGACTCTTTTCAAAGACAAATGACAGAAGTGTGGATTAAAACCAAAACCCAATACAATATACATGGACTGTTGAGAATGGGTAGAAAGATATGAACAATGCTCAGAAATCAGAAGGGACTTACAAATGAATGAGTCCACTGGGATTAAAATTTTTTTCTCTAAGCTGTGTAGGGTGAGAAGACAGCCAGGTGGCCAATGCATCCTTTTGTCCAGTTTAAGCTCGCTGAATGAAAGCCATGTGAATGGTTGCCTTGAGTGCCAGGCAACGTCCACAACTCAGTGGCTGGAGAGGTGTGAACTCAGCCCTAGTGCAGACAATCTTCTCCCAGATGTAAACGCTCAGGTCTGTAGAGGCTTCCCTTGAACAGATGGACACTGAGGCCCAGACCAAGGCTCAGCAGCCTGTGACAGAAGACTCTAGAAAACCTGCCCCCAGGAGAGAAGAGCCAAGCAGCCCCCAACAACATACGTATTTATCTCAAACTTAAAGATTTAAGTCAAGTCACATCTGAATTATCCTCATCTGTTAAATTACCAAACAATAAATATTCATTTTCCTGCTAAAGGGGTCCAGAATATGCCACTCCAAAATATGCCACTTATTTTGAGCTGAAGGCAAGTGAGAATCAACAGATGCAGGGCAAGGCTTTCTCTGCACTATCCTTGTCTGCCTAAGGCAGGGCATAAATTTCTCTTTGGAAGGTGCCTCTCCAGGACCAGAAAAGAGAAGAGCAACTCATCACCAGAGACGGGAGTTGACACTGGAGGGCTGTGCGTAAAGAGACCTTACTAAACTAACCCGTACCTTCCATTAGTTCTCCCATATATTTCCCAGGCACTGGCCCACAATTATCATCCCTTGAAGTCCAACCCCCCTTTCCTTTGTTAAAATGGCATATGAGCCCTGCAAGCCTAATCACTTCTTTGAGCTTTACTTCTTTTTGGTGAACTTCTGTGCACATAAATATTAATAAAAATTGCCTGTCTTTTCTCCTGTTAATCTTTGTTAGTTTAATTCATTGGCTCCCAAGCACTGAACCTAAGAGGGTAGAAGGAAACTTTTTCATCCCTGACAGTGCCACAGTACTAACCTCAAACTTCAGGGGTGCTTACTTACTTAAAGAGATAAATGTAAAAGGAGTCCCTACTTATCAGCTATTGTGAATTCAAGACAGTTCTAGAGAACATACTGGTATGTTTATAAGAATGGCAAACATTTTTTTTTTCTTTTTCAAATTTTTATAGAATGGCAAACATTTTTAAAGACTGATGATATGAAGTGATAGCATGGATGTGCCCACACGGGTGGGCACTTCTCCAACTGTTGGTGGGCATGTAAATTTGGTGCAGACTTTTTGGAGGCAATTCAATAAGCTCTATCAAAACTGAAAATGGGGGGGCGCCTGGGTGGCTCAGTCGGTTAAGCATCTGCCTTCGGCTCAGGTCATGATCCTAGGGTCCTGAGATTGAGCCCCACATCTGGCTCCCTGCTCAGCAGGGAGCCTGCTTTTCCCTTTCCAGCTCCCCCTGCTTGTGTTCCCTCTCTCGCTGTCTCTCTCTGTGTCAAATAAATAAATAAAATCTTAAAAAAAAAAAAAAAGATTAAAAAAGAAAAAAAAAAACTGAAAATGGGCAAATTTTTGATCCAGCAATTCCTCTTCTAGGAAGTTACCTGAAGACGCCCTTGCATACATGCACAAAGTCAACATGTGAGAATTTTTATTGCAGCATTGCTTTAATAGCAATACCCTGAAAATTACCCAAATATCCAGCAATGGAGAAGCTGCTACAAGGAGTCAGTAGAAAGAATGAAATAAACCTCCATATCCCAATGTGGGTAGACTTCCAGGACACTGATAGTGTTTAAACAGTAAGTCACAGAAGTAGACAAGTATTTCTTAAATAGATCTCAATAAAGTACAACCCATAAAAGAAAAGATGAGCAACTGAACTTCATTAAAATCAAGAACTTCTATTCATCAAAAAACAACATTAAAAGAACCCACAAGTCTAGCAGTTGATGAATGGACAAATCAAATAATGGTATATCCATAAAATGGAATATTACTTAGTAATAAAAAATGAATGAAATTTGAATACATGCTACAACATGGATGAACCTTAGCATATGCTAAGTGAAAGAAGTCAGTCACAAAAGGCCGTATATTGTATGATTCCATTTATATGAAACACCCAGAATAGGCAAATCCATAAAGACTGAGAGTAGATTAGTAGCTGCTAGGGTCTAGGGGAAGGAGGGAATAATGGATATAGGATTTCCTCTTGGGGTGATGAAAATAATTTGGATTTAAATAGTGGTGATGGTTGCAAAACTTTGTCAGTGTGGTGAAAAACACTGAGTTATATACTTTAAACAGATGAATTTTATGGTATGTTAATTATATCTCACTTTTAAAAATTACATTAAAAAGACAATAATAAGAGAGTAAAAAGGCAAACCACAGACTGTGACAAAATATTTACAATATGTATATGTGTCAAAGGACTTGAATCAAGAATATATAAAGAGCTCCTACAAACCAAAAAGAAAAAGACAACCCAATTTAAGACAATTGCCAAAAGACTGTAATAGGCACTTCCCCAAAATGATTGTACAAATGGCCACAACTTATGAAAACATGCTTAAACATCTATAGTCATCAGGGAAATGTAAACTGTCACCACCCATGAACCAGAATGCCACCAATTAATACTAAGTGCTGGTGAGGATGTCAAAAACTGGTAGGCTCATTCCCTGCTGGTGGGAAGGTCAGCTGGTGCAGTCACTTCAAAAAAACTGTTTGATAGCATCTTCCAAGGCAAAACATTTACCTAACCTATGATCCATCAAATTCTCTCCCAAATATATACCTAACAGAAATGAGTTCATCAAACAGAAATATGTCCACACCCAGTGACATGCAGGTTTATAGCAGCTTTATTCATAATAGCCCCCAAATGGAAACAAACAAAATGTCTTCCAGTTGATGAATGGATAAACAATGGAATAATACTTAGCAATAAAAGCAAAAAAAAAAAAGAAGGATACAAACAACAACATGGATATTTAAGTAAAAGAAGTCACTCACAACAGAGTATATACTAAATAATTCAGTTTATAGGAAGTTTAAGGGAGGGGAAACTGATCAATGTTGACAGATGTCAGCACAGTGGCTACTTTCGCAGAACAGTAGGGACTGGAAAGGGGCTTTAGGGAGCCTTCTAAGGTGCTGTGAATATTCTGTATCTTGATCCAAGTGATGGTCATAGAGTCAAAATTCTCACATGTTGACTTTCTGCATGTATGCAAGGATGTCTTTTTTTTTTTACATATGTAAACACAATTCATCAAGTAGAGTCAAAAGCAAGTGATGACAAATATGTAGATCCCTATCAAAATCCCAGCTGTCTTTTTTGCAGAAAATGACAAGCTGATTCCAACATTCATAAGGGAAACGCAAGACACTCAGAATAGTCAAAACACTTTTGAAAAAGGACTCACAGTTAATTTCAAAACTTACTACAAAATTATAGTAATCAGGATAGCTTGGTACCGACATAAGCAAAGACATATAGACCAATGGAATACAGTAGAGTCCAGAAATAAACCCTTATGTCTGTGGTTAAGTGATTTTGGACAAGGGTGCCAAGATAATTAAAGAGAAAAATTAAAGAGAAAAAAATAGTCTCTACAAAAAATATTGGAACAACTAGATAACTGCATGAGAAAGAATGGAGGTGGACCTTTTCATTATGCCATACACAAAAAATCAGCACAAATGGATTTACAGACCTAAATGGAAGAGCCAAAGCTATGAAACATGAAGAAAATAATGAAGGAAACTTGCATGAGCTTACGTTAGGCAAAGCCTCCTTAGATAGGACACCAAAAGCAGGTGACAAAAGAAGAAAGGTGAAGTGGACTTCATTACAGCTAAAAACTTATGCTTCAAAGGACACCATCAGGAAAGAAAAAGAGAACTCATAAAATTGAAGAAAATATTTGCTACAAGCGACTTGTAACCAGAATATATAAGGAGCTCTTAGAGCTCAATAATAAAAAGACAAATAACCCAATCAAAAGAATGGACAAAGAATCCAAAGAAATGATACGCATGGCCAAGAAGCACATGAAAGAAGGCCCGGTATTTCATTAGCCTCTAGGAAAATGTAAATCAAAACGACAAAGAGGTACTGCTTCACACCCACTAAAATGGCTATCATCCAGAAGACAGATAATAACAAGTGTTGATGAAGATGTGGATTATCCTTATATGGTTAAAAACAGAAGAGGATGTTACATGAGTTATATCTTAAGAAGGGTGTTAAAAGATATGCAAGTATGATTTCATATAAGTGTATATAAAACAACCTATGTCTACATTTGTAGATAGGCATGAATTTGGGTGTATGTAGCTAGAAGGTATCTCCAGAGCTCTCAAGTTATTTCTTCCGGGTGTAAAGGAGTCTTTGTCCATTTTGGTTTCTGCATTATCTCAGGATCCTATATCCTGCATGTTATCCTATATTACTTGTGTAATGAAACAAAGTTTTGGAGAAAAAATTGCCAACAGGCAGTGTAAAAGGAATGGCCTGCAGGTGGTGTGGATTTTCAGAGGAGGGAGTCACCATCACACAGTGACAAAATGGAGGCAGAAAGTTCATGGAAAGGTTATTTATTTGGAACTGGAAGGTTGGGTGTGACTTGCCCAGTCAAGGAGAGGAGTGGGAATTCAGGAGAAAGAGGTATAGCATTGTGACACGTCTAGCACTGCCTAAGTCTGTTTTTAGAAATATATTCATTAAGCAACATGTATTCATTTAGATCTATTTTTGTGAGGAAATGACAGAAAGATGTCAGTATTCTAGAAGATTTATTTTATGAAGGAAGGAAAGGAGCAAAGTGGCGGGTTATGGAGGGGGAGGTACACGGGAAGGAGGGACGAGGCAACAAAGACCAAAGCCAGGAGGTGAAATCCCAGTACTATTTTAAGCAGCCAGACCTGTTAAGACATAAAAATTCTAGAATAATGGAAAGACATCATTGAAAGTTCTAGAATCCCATGCATTCTATGCTATTCAGTTCTTTTCCCGAGAGAAGGAAACTCTCAGAGCAGGCATAATAGTGTTATCTTTTTCCTTGCTAACTGTTCTCTGCCTCACTGTCCAACTAGGCTTCGTAATCAGGTGTAAGTACATTTCGGAAATGCCTGCAGCTGGGATCCTGGCTTCCTTAACAAAGAGCTGCTGGATAAAGGCGGAAGCACATGTGTAACTTCACTACCTGGGTCATCCTTAGCCTGACCCTTGGGATGGTTCAGGCTCACATTTCTAGTAAGTGTGTCCTTCCACGGCTCATGCAATGTCCAGCTTTGCCACGGAAATGTCTGAACGTGGAAAAGTTGACCAAACCTGCTGTGCGTCTATGTTGGGGCCAACTGCAGGAGGTTTAACCCAAATCCTAAGAATTCCCGTCCATGGTTACCAACAATTTTTGATCACTTCACTTGTTGTCCTGGGGTGGGAGTGAAATGTAATGACAAAGTCATAGAGCCCTGGGGTAGAGAAATAGGATTAAGATTATCCCAAGTCCTCTATTTTGAAGCAAGGAAAACATTAATAAAAAGAGAGACAGGCTAGTGATATTAAAACATTTTTCTAAAATCTTGATCCGCCTCCCAGTATAGACTTGGTAGAGTCACAATATTGTCTAAACTAATTGCCATGGTCCCAAAGTCCTGCCAAGTGAGGAATTCAGCCAGCATGACGGTCCGTCCCTTTCAATTTAAAATTAAATTAAATCTTTGGTTGTTTGCCTGAATTAATCGTTCAATTTGCAAAAAAACAATCAAACCTATGTTGTAAGTGGTTCCAGCTGTGGGGTGGTTTTTTTTTTTTTTCCCAGCAGCAGAGAAAAATTACTTAAGCATTTTGTAAACAAAACTGAGAGACACTTTGGTTTTCTTTCAGAGATGAAGGCATTTCTAAATGGTGGTTGTCCTTGAACCTGGATTATATTTCTTCTTCCTTGGAACCCCACGGTTGACATTGATGAAGAAAATATGAACAGGTTGCCTTCTACTGCAAGGACATTACTACAAACCTTGAATATATTTTAAGGGTCTTTGGTCAAAGGGAAGAGGACAAGTCACATCCACTGCTTAGTTTTGCCCTGGGGGGCGGGGGTAACCACAGTGAGCCACAGATGATCACTCTAAACATACCCACATACACATGGGCATCTGACAGGTTCAAATGAAGTCAATGTGATTGCTAAAATGCATTGTTCCAATTTGTGGTGGTTGCCACTTTCCCTTTCCATGTAAATTCATACAAAAGAAATTCCTGCTCACATTCTTTTCAAGTTGTTAATAGGAGATAATCTCACTTCTATGGCTGAAGGTCTTACCATCATATCTTTATGAATAATGCTACAACTTAAATACTGGGAGTTATTTGAGTGAGAATGGCTACCCTACATAAATATGGCCTGAACAAGATTGTTAAACCATCAGTTAATCTTTATATTCAAGGCAAATGAAAGGAAAAGACTTGCAGATAAATTATTTTCTCCATAGCCAGAAGCAAAGTGTTTATAATAAACCACATACTCCCTGAATAACAAGAATAAATCTATTTCATTTTTTCCCTTGTATACTGTGCTTACCAAACTAGGGTCTTCCTTGACAAGCACTTTATTCTAATATAAACAGTACAAAGATGAACACAATTCTTCTAACTCATGATTAATATATTTGGGAAATCAACTCTGAATCATTTAGGCAAAGCAGTCCAGTATATTCATGGTAAGGACAAATTTCCACCCTCTTACCTGAATTATAAACAGTTTTACACTTCCATTACCCTAGATAACTACAGGGACTTTTACCTCAAAGTAATCCCTAACAAGAGAACATTGCACAATGATATGTGTTTATCCTTTTAATCTCTGAAGGCATAGGATGCAAAATATACATTTGGGAGGCTAACAGGACATGGAAAACCTACCAACCAATCATGGAAAATGGTAGAGGCCTGTGCACCCAAGAAACGGGGGACTTAGGGGTGTGCATGCAGGGATGAGTGCTCCAAGTCTACGAACCGATAAATAAAGCATAAAGGTGAGGCCCCATTTGTAACATGTGGGGTAAGGGGCTAGGTTTGATATTAGATCTTTACTAGTCATGAAGGAAGAATTTGCTAAGCTAACTGTCAGTATAAACATGAAATCAGAGTATTCACCTGCCTCAGAGAGCAAGCTGGAGACAAGACCTGGTTAAGGCAAAAACACACGTAAGGCAAAGACCCCGAACTTCTAGGCTGGAGCAGTGGGTTTTGGCTGTAGGAATGGTGAACGTTGGCACAGCAATTTACAGTTGTAAAATCTTCCTCCTAAGGGATCTTACTGATTCAGCTCCCTGTATCAACCTTGGGAGAAAAGATTTTTTAAAAAAGAACTATATTCATTTTACAGATGAGGAAACAGCCAGGACATAATGGCCCTAGTACCGGAACCCCGTGGTTTGAACCCCAAATCCACTCTACCAGACTTCTGTCTCTAACTAGTCAACAGCAGGTCAGCCGTTCTGAGTTTGTAAAGTGGGAATCAAAGCATCTTATAACAGGGTTGTCATGGAGATCTGATGAGATAAATTGTGGGTATCCGTTAAGATGCTTTGGGCTGTAAAGTCAAAGAAAAACCCAATTTACCATGGCTTTAAGATAAAGCAATTTATCAGCTCCTGGACCAGGAAAGTCCACAATGGAGGGATTTCAGGATTGGGCTGAACTAGAGGTCAGTGGGAAGCCAGCATGAGGCTTCGTTTCTCAGACATTCTCTTGGCTCTCACTTCCTCTGTGTGTTGGCTTCGTACCCAGGCTGGCTGCCTGCAAGATTGAGAGAACTGTGTGTGGTTCCTGGGATGCAGGGCTTCTCCTCCACACCATGGAGACCAGGACAGCGGCCTTTCTCCCAGCTACCCACCTGAATGCCCTGAGTTCACTCGGACTGGATGACCAGCCCCACACCCAGGTAACTGGCACGGAACATGGCAAGAGATGCTCCCGTCTGTGAAAGCAGAGGAACAGATGCTCTGGAGGCAGCTGGTGCGGCAACCCCAGTAGGTGGCGAACGTAGTACAGTCGTGAAGCAACCACCGAGCCCTTTGAAAGCACTCAGGGAAGCCCAGCATCTGACATCATCTCTGTGTCATCCTTTTCCACATATAAAGGGGTATTTTGGTCGGTACCACCTAGGAGATTCCTTCGGTTTAGTAACGTTAATTCTCATACCAGGTAGCATTTACTGAGCACTTACTGTGTGCCCAGCGCTCTACTAAGTACTTTATTTCTATTATACCAATCAACCTTCACTCTGATCATTGTAGTAGGAAGTAATCTAATTCTTATTTTGCAGATGAGGGAGCCTAGGCATAGAAAAGCCAACTGACTCCTCAAGGTTATATAGGGAGTCGCTCGTGGGGCTAATGGGGTGGCCCCTTGTTTTCTGATTTAGAGACCTCATTCCTAAATAAACCACAACCTGGTCTTCAGGGGAAAAAAAAACAAACCATGAAATAGCATTTCTCTAAAAGGATTTTATCATTCATATTATTCATTTTTCCCCACTGGCCAGTATCGCACATTACACATGTTATCCCATGTCCTATCATTAGTGTTGCCCTCAGAAATAATCTATTCCAGTGGGATGCTAATCCTGAGCATCACATCACACACACACACACACACACACACACACACACACACACACACACAAGGTCACCTGCTTGATGTCATGAGTTGGGAAAACACACTATACCTCTCACAGTTAGCCCTAGTCATATGAATTCTGGTTATCTGAACTCAGGGGCTATGAAGATATGAAGAGGAAAGGCTGCTTTTGTTGACTTGACCATGTCCCCCCCCCCCCCCCCCCCCCCCCGCCCCTAGCCATATTCATTTCCCATGATGAGGACAAATGTGGTCCCACTTCAGGGCCCGTGCACATGTAGTTCAGTCCGGACAGCTGCATAGCTTGCTCCTGGACTTCCTACCAGGCTCTGCTCAAACGACCCCTTCGTGGAAAGGGAAAAGTCTCACCTCCCCTCTCTATAAAACAGTACCACCTTCTACCCCCACACTCCAATAGTCTTGTGTTTTTTCACTGGACTGAGCACCATCTGTCATATTAGCTCTCTTGACTGTCTATCTGTGTCCCATCACTGACAGGAGGGACTTGAATCTTTTGGCCACTGCTATGTCCCCAGCCCCTAGAAGAGTGCTTGGCATATGCTCTGGGCTCCACAGTGCAGATCAAACGAATAAACAAACATATACTCTCTTCTGCTTCTGAGAGATTCACCACGTCCAGCATGCCAAAGGCTCTGAGAAATCCTGCTTAAGTTGTTTGAAGTCTGTGTTAACCCAAATTTAACCATGTAACATTTTTGGTGGGGAAAAAAATATACCCACTAGCATTCCACAGAACTGAAGTTTGCTGGAAATCCCTTTGGGAAATACGGAACTGCTCTCTTCCCATTTTACAGGTGAGGAAACTGAGCCTCTGAGGAGTCCAGGGGTGCATCCAGGCCACACAGCAAGTCAGCCACTGAGCCCGGCTCTCCATTCCGTGCTCAAGAGGCATCTGCTCCATCACCTCCCTCTGCTGCATTGACTGACGATCTTTGGGGCTAATTATACCAGACACACCAATCAATAAACCCATCAATGGGTATTAATGGGCCATCTATTCAGTGCCCAGCCATCAGCACTTACATTGTGACACTGAAAGTTCCAATGACACTTTTACAGGAGATACATTTTTTCAAGAGCTGCTGATTGATTTCTTGGAGGCTGAGGTTCATTGGGAGATATGTTTTCTCAGACAGTTTTGTCTTCGTTGATCTTTGTTGTGTGCCAATCCTGTTCTTGTCATCTTATTATTATTATTTTTTAATATTTTGCTTCCCGCTTTTCCCTCCTCGGTCCTTTTTTGCAGGTATATCTTGGTTACTGACCAAATGGGACACGACTCTGTTTGTGGGCCAAAAAAAAATGCTCTACAGAGTCCATGGGAATACAATGAAGTTGCTGAGGGGAGGGCTGGAGAGAACACCAGGAGACCAGGGCCCCCCCGCCCCCTGCAGCTCAGTCACCTCCCTGACACCACATCCTCACCTCCTACTCCCCACAAGTGGACTTCATCCCTTCTCCTTCAGAGAAGCTGCTCTTGTCAAGGACACCACCGTGTCCTCCGTCCATGCCAGGCAATCACTCCTCAGACCTCATCTTACTTGGTGGTCCAGAAGCTTCACACAAAGTGGCCTGCCCCTCTTCTTGACAACACTTCCTTTTCTTCACTTCCACAACACCCCGTGGCCTCAGTTTCCTCCTCCACTGGCTGCCTGCCTCAGGTCCCCATCCTGCTCCTCTATATTCTCATCTCTACACTTGGGAGCCCCCAGGCTTCTTAGTCTAGAACCTCTCCTTTCCTCAACCTAAATCCTTTCCCCAGGGAACAGGATTTGGACCAATGGCTCTAAATAGCATCCCTTTCCCTCCCACCTAGCCTCTACCTCCACCACAGTCACCACAAAAAAAAAAAAAAAAAGAAAAGGAAAGGAAAGAAAAGCTGCAGGATTATACATCCAAATGGCTACTTGCCTTTATTGCTTATGTTACCTTGAACCCTCACGTAACCTCTCTCTTCTTCAGGCTCCTTCAATCTAAAAAACAGTGATAAGCACCAACTTCCTAGGACTGTAAAGAGGATGAAATGACTTGTGTATATAAAGTCCCTAACCTGGGGGCGCCTGGGTGGCTCAGTTGGTTGAGCATCAGACTCTTGGTTTTGACTCAGGTCATGATCTCAGGGTCCTAGGATCAAGCCCCATATCGGGCTCCATGTTCAGCATGGAGTCTACTTGAGATTATCTCCCTCCCTCTCCCTCTCTCTCTCTCTCAAATGTTTTTTTAAAAAAGTCTGTAAGCTGTAAACATGCAGCAAAGGTTAGTACCTATAGTCACTGCATCCCTCCATCACAGTATCTTACAGAGATGCCCAAAATAGAATTTGAGATCTCCCCACCCCATCCTACCCCACCTCTCCCTGCAGGGTCTGACTGAGACTGAAAGTCTAAAATGATTCAGGGGCACCTGGGTGGCTCAGTTAAGTGTCTGACTCTTGATCTCACCTTAGGTCTGGATCTTGGGGTTGTGAGTTCAAGCCCCATGCTGGGTGTAGAGATTACTTGAAAAAAGAAAGTCTAAAATGATTCAAAAGGTTCAGAAGCCACCATCTGTGAAGAAAGTGCTCAGGGTGGGGATGAGGAGAGCACCCCCTCCCCCAACTGCATCCCGCATGGGTCCTGCCACTCCCAGGGTTCAAGTGGCAGCCACAGGAGATGCCTACAACTCACTGAACCCAAACCCTCAGTTGCCCTTGCCGCAGAAAATCCAAACTCCCCAACTGTCAGGTGCCCCCCAGTGTAGACGGTCCAGCCCTTTGCCAACTGGAGCTTGACTCTGTACTTCTGAAGGATTTGTTTCTTTGTTTTTTAACCAGTCCTCTGGGACAAGGGCAACACGAGGTTTGATGTCACAAAGACAAACTTGTCCTCTTCAGAGAAGGTAAGGGAAAAAAATAGCTTGTTTTCGAGGTTTAGGCCCACAGGAAAATAACCTGGTTAATTTCTCAGTTAATTTTCAAATTTTCTTACCAAGAAAGAAGATTCAACTATTGAGGGCTCAGGAAGAAAGCAGGTTTGAAGAGGATTGATTAGAAAGGGCTCAAAAAAACCAAACCAAAACAAACAAAACTTTCCATTTGAAATGACATGGATTATGCTAAGCAAAATCAGTGAGAGAAAGACCATTATCATATGATCTCACTCATACGTGGAATTTAAGAAACAAAACAGAGGATCATAGGGGAAAAGAGGAAAAAAATAAAATAAGACGAAACCAGAGAGGGAGACAAACCATAAGAGACTCCCAATCACATGAAACAAACTTAGGGTTGGTGGAGGGGAGGGGGGGTGGGGGGATGGGGTAACTGAGTGGTGGACATTGGGGAGGGCATGTGATGTAATGAGCACTGGGTATTATATAAGACTGATGAATCACTGACCTCTACCTCTGAAACCAATAATATATTATATGTTAATTAATTGAATTTAAATTTAAAAAACATATAAAAGTTACTTCTTAAAAAAAAAAAAAAAAAAGAAAGGGCTCTTGGAGGCCCTACATGTTCTTTCAGGGACAAAACTCACTTGCCATCTCCCACTGTCCCCAAGCAAGTCTAGCGTGTATGGCCAGGACAGTGAGCTGTGAGCATATCTTCCATCTGCCAGGACTTCAAGACCCTGTTGCTGTCTCTTAGAGAGTAGAAGAGTTGTCTAAAAGCCTGTTAGAGCGATTGATCATTTATGACACACTTCCTTCGAAAGCATCCCAAGCTGGAGAGGTTCAAAGATGTCTGAATGAGCTGGATGTGGTCACAGCCCAGTTGACTGGATACTCCCTGCCCCACAATCCCCAGGGTAGTCCCAGGCAGACCTCAGAGTGGCTGGAGTTTGTTCTCAGCCCTCACACCCCAGCCTCTGATTTCCTGCCTGCTTGGGGCCCCCCTAAGTGTCCAAGAGCCACACTCCCCCACATCTCTGCGCAGCCTGTTCTCCCAGATGGTGACACAGCTCTGGAAGTCCCTGAATACAATAACCCACCTTCCTACGTGCAGTAGGGTCATAAGGAGACATTTCTGCACATACATTTGAGGCCCTCAAGATGCTCACCATCTGGAGCATTGGTTTTGAACCTTAGATGCATTATAGATTCACTTATATGCATTATAGAATTTTAAGGACTCCTGATGCCCAAGTCCTACCCCCTCCCAAAGAGTAATTTAACTGACCTGAGTTGAGGCCAGGGTACTATAGGACCTTAGAGAGATTCCAGGTAATTCTAATGAGCAGAAAAGTGAGTCCCACTGATGTAGAGGTCACATTAATGGGTAGTTACAATAGAATATGAGAGAGAGCTATGCCAGGGGCCCAGCAGAGGGCCTTCCCCGAGCCTGGGTGAAGGGGGAGGTCAAGGGCAAGAGAGGCTTCTTGGAGGAAGCAGCCTCTGGGCTGTTTTAAAGGATGAGTGGGAGTGGGTCAAGTAAGCCAGAATTGAAATGGGCAGGGAAGACTGGCAGAGGGAAGAGGGAAAATGATGGGACAGAGTGAAGGGGGTGGAAACCACACTGAATATCAAAGTTGAGAGGTTTGGAGTGGTAAGCTAAGGAGGTGAGTGGGGGCAAAAGCCTGTAGGGCAGTGTAGGATTTTAGTATGAAGGCAACAGGGATGGGATGGAGCAGGAGGAGGTATGCATTCAGGAGGCATCTCTGTGAAGGATGGATTGCCAGGGTGGGTCAGGGGCTGGGCAATGCAGGAGCTACTCCCATACTTCTTAACAGATCCTTCGGGCATCTCATCTCCTCTGCCAATACCCAGGAGAAAAGATACCAGGGCCCTGCCTGGGAGATGTACAGAGCTAAGCGCTTTACATTCACTATCCTTTAAAAAAAAAAACAACAAAAAACCTGACGTCATCCTACATGGTAATTGTCACCCCCATTTTACAGATGAACAACCCAAGTTAAATAGCTCATGTGAGGGTCACACAGCTAGTTAAGTGGTTGAGTCAAGACTCCAACTCAGCAAAAGCAGCATTCCTAACCATTAAATGTTTGCCCCTCCCTGCCTCTGACTGCATCCTGGGGGCTGCTAGCATCACTGATAGCTCAGCTAATGTTTGCATTTTAATGGGCCCTTCTGTTTCCTTAAAGGAAAGCAATCACTTTTCCTAATTGATCCAGCTGTCTGATGCCCCAGTGGCACAATCTCAGGGTATAACAACAACTTGCCCCCAGAACGTCATTCTGACTTGCACAGCAAATTCAAGGGCTTTTTAAAAAGTCAACTTCTAAAATCCAAGCCGACCACCAGGACACGATGGAAGGCCTTGAGCTGCTTTCCCGAAACTCCTGGCCACAGGGGAGAGGGCTTATTAAAAATGCAAATTCCCCAGGCTCAGCCAGGCCTCCTGAATCAGGATCTTGAGGTGTGCTTTCTGGAATCCGCGCCATAGAAGCTTCCCCCAACCCCCATCAGCCTGGAGCAGGCAGCTGGCTCGGGTCCTGGCTCACCAGGAGGGGTTTTCCTGAAGTAATTGTTGCCTCTGCTTCTTTCTGCACATCCTCTTAAGCTCAAGGATCCTGTGTGCACAGGTTTGAAGTGTGCGGTCTCCCTTAGCAGCCTGCAACGCTGCAGCTCTTGGCATGGAGACTTCCTGTCTCCCATGTCTGCTACTATGCAGCAGATCCAGTCACCTGTAGCCCTGGGAGCAGAAATGGGTGAAGAAGTAAGGGAGGGATGGAGGGAACAACCACACTGGCTCTTAGCTGATGGGGCAATCCTTTCTCCTCCCACCAAAAAAGCCCTCTGCAGCCTGAGTCCTGCCTGTACTCCTTGTTTGAGGACCTACGTGCCACAGTGTGTATGGCCGGACCAGGTTGCCCTCTGGGGGTAACTGCACGGTGGGATGACTGGGCGGCCAGGCAGGGCTCTGAGGGTCAGCTAGTTTTCACCGCTGAGTCCCTGAAGAGTTTGCTTTGAAAACGAGAGTATTAAGAGTCACCTGCCTCCATGGAAAGCATGATCGTGTAGAAGCGATCGTGGAAAACGCTGCCTGGAACAGACCCCCCAAATACCCAGTTGGATGCCCATGGCGACGGTCTTTAAGACTCGAGGCACTGGGATCCGCAGCCAATTTAGGCTGCTGGAAATCGGAATGGAGTTTTCCTGGCCAAGCTCTTCATTTGGGATTATAATCTAGCATGGTGAGGCTGATATGGGATCTTGAAACTCACGGAGACTCTGAATCGCCAAGACTCAGGGCAGAGGTGTAAGACTCAGCTGCGGATCTGAGCCCGGCCATCCCACCCTGCCGACCCATTGTCTCTCCAGCTGGGGAGGTTCCGCCACTTGCCTCTTCCTGGGAGAGGCCCAAGGAGTGTGGTTAATGGATGTTTTTTTGATCTGAAACCTGAAAAAGCTAATCAAATGTTCAAAGGCTAAAATATGTGTAATTACAAGGGTGATCTAAGGTGAGACTCAAAAAAAAGGGAAATTACTCCCTAGGATAAGTAGGAGAGATTTCTTTTGAGATAGTGAGGGGAGGCCTGCTCCCGTGGTGGGGCTGCAATAAAGACTTGTCTTTTTGGTCCTATGGGCATCTTATCCTGTCCCGGAGGAAGATACATATGTGGGTAGAACGTTGAGTTCAGTGTCCATCTGACCATTTGGCCTATTGGTACGGCCACATCTAGGTGTACAAACCACTTTCCTAGGTGTCCCAGGGCAGTGTCCTTGACGACGTCACCTCACCTACAGGACCAGGTTCCAACTAACCAGCCCACAGTCCCGATGAGTTTTCCTGCCACCAGGTGGAGACTGACTCTAATCTATAAGCTGGGATCGTCCTTGCATATTCAAGAAGCAGATTATTTGAGTTGGAAAGACCCTCCTAGAGGGGCTACTCCAGTGATTCTCAAACCTAACTGAGATACCCAAGGGGCATTGAAATATATAGCTGCCTGCTCATAGAAGATGTTAAGGAGTTATTGCTTTGCTGAGTGTGGTGGTAGCATTATTGGAGATGCATGGTGATTTGCTTTAGAATATTCAGGCATAAATAAAAAAGAGGAGTTGGTGTGTATCAGGTGGGCCCCCTCTCCCGCAGGAAATAATGGCACAAGCAAAGAAGGTAATTGGGGAGGGAGTGTTTACTGTTTATAAGGATGTGGCCAAGGTCTAGGGAAACCAGTAAGTGATGGAACAATGGCAGGGAAGGCTCTGGGCACAGTGGCAAGGGCAGGGAGTGGACAAGGTCCTGTAGATAGGGGTGTAGTGACAGAGAGGTCAGGCTGCCATGCCAGCTGGAGGGGAGGAACACATAGTCCCTGCCAACCTGCCAGGAGGGAGAGAGCCAGGGAGACACATGGACCAGCCTTGCTCTCCCCCAACTTCCCAGTCCCTGCTGGAAATTACTGGGAGCCAGAGGGCTTGGGAAGCTGGTGAACGCAGGCTTGGAGCCCATCCACCGGAGGCCAAGAGGAGGGTGGAGTGCACCCGGAGGGGCAGTTGGAGAGTACCTCACATGGGAGAGATGAAACAACTATGAGCCAACATTGAAGGCTGTTGAAACTGGTGATGGGTACTTGTGTCGGTTTGGACATTTTCATTATTAAGTTCAAAACGACACAGAGTTGGAGGCCCGGCTTCAGACCTATCAAATCAGACTTCTTAGGGAATAAAGCCCAGGCATCTGTGTTCCTGAAAAGATCCCCAGGTTCTAGCCTCTCATCTAATCCAAGCTTCTGTTTTTACAGAGGAAACTAGAAACAAGTTGAGTGACTTGTTCAACATCACAAAGAACCAGTGGTAAAGACTGGACCAGAATCCATGTCACCAGTCCCAGGTCGGTTCCTAAAAACAGCATAAGAGGCTGCAGCAAGAACACCGGGGCCATTACAACCTCATTCTGAGCGCTCAGTATCTGCCAGGCGTGGGTCTTTCCATGCATTATCTCATGGGCTGTAGTGGAGTTAACACACATAATGGCTTTAAAACATGCCTGGCACATAAAAGCCTCGACAAATAGTAGCTAGTAATACCCTCAGTTTCTCTTAAGTATCATGACAATCATCTGCAATAAGAATTTTTTAAAAGATCTTATTTATTCATTTGACAGAGAGAGAGCACAAGCAGGGAGAGTGGCAGGCAGCGGGGAAGGGAAAAGCAGGCTCCCCGCTGAGCAGGGAGCTCAATGTGGGGCTCAATCCCAGGACCCTGAGATCATGACCTGAGCCGAAGGTAGATGCTTAACCAACTGAGCCACCCAGGTGCCCCTGCAATAACAATTATTATTATTTTTTTCTTTTTTGGGCAGAGAGAGAAACTAAAGGGAGGGATTTGGACATAGGCCTGAATGATTCTGAAGCCTGAACTCTTAACCATCATCCCTGTAACTGCAAACCACACTGTCCTCTAAAGTCGGGGCTGTGTGGGCCACTTGATTTTCAGTTTGTTTATCCAAATCACTCTTCGGGCTTGTGGGTCTGTAGCCTTGACATATCACACATCACTCTTAGTATGCAACTGGGGAAGTGCTGGGACTTTTCTGAGTTCCCTGAGGACAGCAGCTGAGCCTGCATGGAGCTAGCCTCACCATCGTAGTGTCTGGCACTCAGTTGGCAGCTAATCGATATGCTTTTGATGATGAAATGGAGAAAGGAAAAATCAGCTCTTAGAAATGGATGGTAATACACCCACCTGCCATGCTTCTGCCTTCCACCTTCGTAGTCATGGCTGATGGATTACCAAAGTCCTCGTGAATTCTGGAGACAGCCTCAAAATCCACAACTGAGCATGTCCTTCAGCCACAGCCAATGAACCAGAGTGGGCTCGTAAGATGAAATTTATCGTGCTGGCCCTTGGCAGCAGATACATGTTTTTAAAAGTTTGGCACTCTTTGACCAAGAATGTTATTACTTGTTGAAAATAAGACCACAGATCTCAGAATCAGAAGGATGTAGTCTGGGCCCTCTGTTGCCTGAATGACCATGAACGAGCCGACTGCCTGCTCTGAGCCTGGGGTCCTTAGACTGGGAATGCCAACCTATCCATCCATCATGGTTGTTACAAGAATTAAAGGAGAAAGCATTTCCAAAAGCATCTGACACATTCAAAAGCATTACATACATGCAAATTATTATTATTAATAACAATAACAATAGTATCACTGGTCTCGTGAGAGTAGATGCTGGTTGTTGTCTATGACATTAACTTCATATAATTAACAGATGTGTCCTGGGTGGCTCCAAGTTCTCATCAATGCCTCATCCACAAAGGCAGGAAAACTCTATAACCTCTATAATCCATTGAAACATGGGTTGGATTTTCCTTTCATCCCTAAAAAGTGCAACCCTTACCTAGAGCAAACTCTCTGGCAGTATTCAGACCTTCTTGCTTATGGGCAGAGACAACAATCCTTTATCTAAAAACACATTATTATGAAATTCAGGATTTTTTAGATATTAGAAAGATGGTATTATATACATACCATCTATTATTTAATACCTGTCACCAAACCCATTAATATTTCGGCATAGCAAAACATAAATATTCACACTAAAGGGGCTCAATAGACCATGAATCACTCATGCAAGGGGAGTTCAAGATTTTGCCGCTCAGCGCGCATAGGTAGGGTTCAAGCCTGGCTGTCAAATGAGTTACCAAAAACAAAGTTCAGCTTTCAGAGCTTTCTGAATTTTGAAATGGCGGTTTTAGATGCGATTGTAGATGTGAACTCGTGTATTTCACAGAGAGGAGGAGGGATAGAGTAGGTGCCTGCCAGCAATGATAATGGGAGTCAGGATCCCAATAGGCAGAAGTTCAAGTGCATGAAAAGGAGCCTCCTCTTTCATCAACCATGTAATTCTGCCTCCTCCTGCATTCTTGCATGCAGCTGCCAGCAATGATGCTCTAAAACCTCAGCTTTCATCATGTCATTCTCTGAACACCCCTCTGTGACTCCCAACATTCAGCCCTCAGCCTGATGCACAAAGCCTTCAGTGAACGAACCCCTACCCCAGCGGTAAGTCTCATCTCCTGGCTTGCCTCCAGGAAGAACCCTTACCAGCAACACCTCCAAGTTGTCCCAACTTTGGAATCTCAGCCTTTAGGAGTCATTTCTGCTGTTAACCCTTTCTTGACACCTGCACTTCCCTGCACACAGGGTCTGGACACATGGGTCTGTGATTGCTAATCCAGGATGTGGCTGCACCCCCCGCCTGAAAATCCAGGCTCCACCAGCGTCTGACAGCAAGTACATCGCAGGAACTCAAAACCCACGTATATGATCAGGCCACCCCATTCCTTGCTGACAACCCTTTAGCAGCTCTAACTGGCCTTAGAACAAAGCGCCAAGTCCTAACAAGGCCTGATGTCACTAGGACCCCACCTTCCTTGCCTTCTTTGTCTCCTAGCACTTGGTCCTCGCATCAGTGGTTCAGCCACACCAGCCTTTGATTAGTTTATGGGGGGCCCCGTGCTCCCTCCCCCTTCACTAGTCAACCCTACCTAATCGTGCATCTCTTTGCTTCATAGCCTGTTGTGGGAGAGGCAGCTGGCTGCCCACCCAATATCCATTCTGCCCCTTTTCCGTGATTTGAGAACCATGATTTTATTTTGGGTGACAATGAGCCCAACTAAAGTTCTGTATTTCCAGCCCTTCTTGCAGCTGGTATGGCCATGGGACTGGGTTCTGATGGAGGATATGTAAACACAATGTGGTTGTACTTCCAGGAAAGGTCTCTAAAGGGGTATGTTCTTCTGGGCTTCATCCTTTCTAGAATGTGAACCTGATGGCTAGGCTCCTGCAGCCACCATGGACTGTGAGATGACAGGCTAAGGGCTGTAGACCAGAAAGACAGAAGGATAGCAGGGTCCCTGGTAACTACAGAGATCATACCAGGTATCTCTGGACTTTATGACAGAGAAAAATAGCTGCTAATGTGTTTAAACCACTGTGATTTTTTTAAAGGGGAAAAAACCTGAGTAATCTTACTCATATATTCTTATCTGAATTCGTAATTAAACATCTATTTAAGGGATGATTTGATTAATGTCTCTCTTCTATGCTAGGTTATAATGGCCTACAGGGCAGATGCAATGTGGATTTTTGCTTACTGCCACATAACCAGGGTGTGTAGGTACTCACTAAGTACCGGAACAAATACACTCTCATTTAGTATCAGCTCCGGAAGCTTGCCACTAGGTCCTTCTTTTTAGATCTCCAGGCTCAGCACTAGGCACTATGACCCTCAGACCCTTGAGCTAAAGGAAAAAAAAAATCCTACAACTATCAATTCTTTGGTGTACCCCCTTTCCCCCCAGTGTCTGCTGTTTAGGAAAAGTCTCAACTTGCATGGTCCCATTTCTCTGCCATCAAGCTCCTCACCTGACATTATTTTCTCATTTCTTTATGCTCCAGCCAGGCTGAACTACTTATAATTTCATCAAGATACCATGCTCTTCCCTGTCTCCTGGTCTGGGCACGTGCTGTTCCTCTACTTGGAACTCATTTTACTCAGCTTAATGCCCATTTATCCGTGGGGTCTCCACTTCGATGTCACCTTCCCTAGGAAGTCTTGACGGTCCCTTTAAGCCCAGGTGAGCCTCTTCTCCACAATGCTCCCAAGATCTTCCCTAAAGCACCTATAACAGCACCTGGAACCCTGTATTATTTCCTATACCCCCTTTGCTATGGGTTGGATGGTGTCCCTCCCACCCCCAAAATCTATGCTGAAGTCCTAACTTCTTCTTCCTGTAAATGGAACCTGATTGGGAAATACGATCTTTGTAGATGTAATCAAGTTAAGATGCGATCATACTATATTACAGTGGGTCCTTAATCCGGTATGACCCGTGTCCCTGTAAGAGGAGAAGACGCAGACACACACACACATACACACACACAATGAGAATGCCACGTAGAGACGCAGACGGAAGATGGCCATGTGACCGCGGAGCCAGAGCCCGGGGTCAGCAGCTGCAAACCAAGGAATGGCAAGGATTGCTTAACAACCGGCTGCTAGTTCAGAGAGCCTGGCCTGCAGATGCTGTGACTTTGGACCCCTCGTCTTCAGCGTTGTGGGAGAATACTTGTCTGTTCCGGTCACCCAGTCCATGGAGCATTGGTATGGCAGCCCCATGAGAGGCCGTGTATACAAATGGACAGTGGCCACGCTCTATATAAACGTGGAACTCTGACCCACAACCTGAAGCAAGCGGCCCAGGACGCCAAAGGGTAACCCTAAAAGGTCAGGACGTGATTACTCATACCTTCCTTCCATTTTGCTCCTGTTTCCAACTTACAACCAACCAGAGAAAGCCAAACATGCGCCCCTAACCAATTCCATAGGATGCCCGACTTCCCGTTAGCTTTCCAGAAGCTCCTCTATGCCACCAACCTCTGATCAGAGCACACCTGAAGGCTTCCCTATTTTCCACCACAAAGCTTTCCTTCTCCTCTGAGTCTGTCAAGTACAAGCGATGGGGGCTGATTGCCTGCCTTGCTATATAGCAAGCTCTCATTTGAGCTGAAACACCCAGAGTCTTTGAATAAAGGCTTATGCTAACAGCACTCTGGTTCCCTCTCTTCCATTCTTCTGTGACATCATTTCAGGTCGTTTTAGAGAGGTGAACCTATTTTCAACGTATTTTCTGACTAATTAAAATATCTCATTCACCGGAATACGCCAACACCTAGCTTAAAGCCTGGCATGTCGTAAGTGCTCAACTAGTAACGTGCCTAATAGAAATGATGGTTCTCTTACCTGCCAGGTTACACGTCATCTGGCCAGAATGTTGTACCTCACAGGGAAAAGCTATTGTAGGGAGCAGGCACGGCCTCGTGGTTATTTAGTACCCTAATAAAGGAGCGTTCCCACCAGATAATGTGACGTGAGCGGACAGTTTAATCACAGCTGGTCAATAGTTATGAGGCCAGAGACCCAGCTGTGCTGTATGACTTATTTACAAGCCGAGCCCATAAGCCTCCTTGTGAGGTCCACCTGTTCCTATGTACCTGCGCAAGCGAGGTCACCAAGGCAAGCAGGAAAGAACCAGTCCTCAGCCCAGCAATTCAAAGCACTATTCAGAGGCCCTCCTGCTGTCTCTGGGGCAGAACGAGTTTCCTTTTCAACAAAAAGTTGGTTTAGCTTTTCTTCACTGCAAACTTGAACACTCCCTCCCCCAATCCCCTCCAGGCAATCACAGTCAAAACAGAAAAATACAGACAGGCACTAGATAACCTAAGGCACCCTGGTTTCACATCCTGGCTGTGCATCTGAATCAATTGTGGGCGCTTGTTAAAATTACAGGTAGCAGAGCCTCACCCCACCCTTCTGAGACAAAGCCTTGCAAGTGGGGCTGGGCCTTGGGGCTTTTACCATGCTCCCTGGGTGCCTGGAACCAATCTGCAGACCAGCTGTGAGAACCTCCCTTCCTAAGGGCAGTGGATCAAAAGCAAAACGGTGTATATGTGTGGACATCCTGAGCACTGGTGGGGATTTGGATCCAAGAGGCAGCATGGGGGGCACCTGGGTGGCTCAGTCGTTAAGCGTCTGCCTTTGGCTCGGGTCATGATCCCGGGGTCCTGGGATAGAGTCCCGCATAGGGCTCCCTGCTCAGCAGGGAGTCTGCTTCTCCCTCTGCCCCTCTCCCTGCTCATTCTCTGTCTCTCAAATAAAATCTTAAAAAAAAAAAAAAAGAGGCAGCATGCAATGGTCAAAGAACAAAGAGCCCAGGCTTCTAGGTCTGACATTCCCAGCTGTGTGGCTTCAGGTAAGTCACATGCACTCTCTGAGCCTGTATCCATATCAGATGAAGATAACAAAGATAAAGGTTATTTGGAGGATTTACGAGTTCAATCCAATAACAACAGAAGAACCCACGGCAAGCACCTACCTGTTCTGGGCAATCTGACAGGAAACGGGGATAAAGTGTTGAATAAGACTCAATCCTTACCTACCTAGAACTTCTGGTTTAGTCAACGGGGCAGACCTGAAATAATTATTCAAATGAACAGGCCATTCATTCTATTTGCAATAAGCTCAGCAAGGGAAAAAAGCATAGAATATGACTGGAGGGTGACAGCAAGCATGAGGACTTCACGGATTGTATGGCATGTGAGATCTGAAGATGAAGGAAATCCATCGAAGAAAAAGGTCAAAGGTGAGACATGACTTTCCACACAGAGGGGACAGACTGTCCAAAAACCCTAAGGCAGAATTGAGCGGGGCACCGTCAGGAAATGAAAAGATGTTCTAGAAAACTCTTAGCAAATGGTGAAGTACTTCACACACTTTAAACAGAAAAGAAGCCAGGTGTAAATGGGAAAGCCCACGAATCTGCTTACTGTTGCAGACAAGCCTTGGGATTCTGGCCAATCCGTCCACATTAGTCTCTGAGAATTGGCTTCCTTCAGCCTGGGGAAAGCCCCCTGCAGCTATCCCGAACCTCTACAAACCCACCCCCTTGGCAAGAGCCAACCGGCCGGGAGGAGGGAAGTGGGATACTGGCTGGCTTCTTGCCATTCAAATATTTCTCTCTCTTAGAAACAAGAAAAGGAGGTGAGAGAGTTGGAAGTTTACTTAAGACTCTCTACACTTTTGTTCCTGAGATGTGCCTGGTTCCCACCTCGTGGTAAGTCTGCTGGTTTAGCATTTCCTTAAATTGCACCCAAGGAGCCACTGTGAGCAGGTCATTTACAGCCAAACAATTTCGAGATCCTTCTGCCTCCACCCCCGGAGCCCGAAGGGCCTGTGGACTAGGAAATGCTTGGCATTCATCTTATGAAATCCCCCCAAACGCTCCACTTTTCTCCCGATCATTTCCATTTCTGACTCCCTCGCAGAATGAGTTCCTGAGCGTGGTTTCGCTCTTGGTGGCTCGAGGTAATTCATATCAGATGGTGGTTGTCGGGTTTGACAAGGCACCGGTGAGCTGCTCACTGGGATTTCTGAAGCCCTGCTCTCAGTGTCCTGACCTAACAGAACATGCCCTGGCAAACAACAGGGCCTGACATAACTTCTTTCCACACCTTGGCTGATTTGTAATGCCACATCCAAAGCCAGGTTATAAATCAGCAGCTGGTCCCTGCTTCCCCTCCGGCACCCCACCCAAGACTCGGATACTCTGCTGACCCCGGGGAGGGTGAGGATGCGATGTCATACTCACTCAGCCGCGACTCTGCACCAGGCACTGTTCTAGGTATTTGCGTTTCCTGACTCTTACCATCACCTCATGAAATAGATATTTTTACCCATTTTCCAGGGAAGAAACTGAAACTCTGTGAGGTTCAAGAACATGTCCTTTTGCAAGTGGTGGAGCTCGAACTGCAACCCACGGATGTTCTGTCACCTCTAAACGGCCCAGTGACTCACCCTTTTAATCACAGCTGCAGGGAGGTAAGGTAAGGTCTTGGCACAATGCGAGAACAGGCACAAGGTCCACCGGATAATGGACTTCTGGGGCCATGATGGGAATGGGAAGAGGAATGTTTCCACCCAGATCCTAGGGGAGCTTCAGGTAAGACTTCTGCTGTGGTTTTTCAAAGGATACTTAAAAAGAGAAAAAGGTAGATACCTTTCCGGTCTCAGAAATCTCTATTTCCTACCTTTCAAGGGTGCACTGATTTATCCTCATTACACTGGAAGGGAAGGGTAGTGGGCTGGGGGGCAATATCAAGAGCCCCAGACTGTTCCTATCTTGTGCTTTCCTAGCTGTGTGACCCTGGGCCAAGTTCCTCAACCTCTCTGATCCTTAACTTTCCCCCTTGCAAAATTGTGGTAACAATGACACCTACTTTATAAGGTTTTGTATGAAGGTTATTACCCTCATTTTGCAAATGAGCACACTGAGGCTCGAAAGCATTCATTCATTCTTCCCACAAACATTTATCAAGAATGATATGATGGGAGGACAAGGAGGAAGTCCATGTAAAGCAGACCTTGTAATGATTATTAATGGGCAGCATGCCTTTTTAAAAGGGTTGAGAAACACTGTGTTGATGATTAAAGATAAAGCAGAGAGACAGAAAGGAGAAATAAAGAGTAGTGAGTTGCAGTGAATTCAGTGTGGGGTTCCAAGACCCGCAACATCAGGATCCTCTCTGGTTCCTGCACTTTCAGGAGTCTTGGGAGAATCTGGGCGAAGCCACCTCATTTCTGGACAACAGGTTGGGATGTACAAGAAAAATGAATGGGGTTATTTAGAGAGTCAGGGCTCTGGCAGAAAAAAAAAACAAAAACCCAAAAGGGATGGCTAGGGAGACTTTCTTAAAGGTTCAGCTCACAAATGGCAGTGTTAGGGAAGGCAGGAAGGACAAGGAGGCGCACCTCAGCTAACAGGAGAGGGAAGCAGCTTCCCTTCACCCATGCCAAGGCTTGTCGGGGCAAGTAGAAGAAGGAATGACTGCAAATAGCAGGAGAGAAAAGGCTGGTAGGAGCTGTGGCCTTGGAACCAGGAATGTAGCCACTGCTCTTGGCTATGAATGGGGTGTTGGGAGGGGGAAGCATCCCAACCTCTGTCTGCTCCCCCCGCCTTCCATTTTCCTATTGGTGCTTCCCATTAGCTGAATCCAGATAGAATTAGAAGGCAAGCAAGGGAGCCCATTGATGCAGCCCATGGAAGTCAGCCCCTCCTGAGGCACAGAACAGGGTGGGACAAGTTGGAGAATACCCAGCACAACTACCTACAAAGAAGAAGGGGACAGAAGCCCATCTGGAGGGAAGCAAGATACCACGTGGCCCTTAGCTAGTTGAGGGGGAAATGGCCCCATTGACAGGGGCAATCTGGCATTCCCAGATGACCATACATCAAGGGGAGGTTTTGAGTTGGAGTCTCTCTGCAAATTCGCCTGTTCAATATTGAAAGGTCAGTTCCAAAAGGCAAGACATTAATCAACTCTCCCAATCAATAAAGGGGCATTGATGCGATTGCCAATTGGTATTCTAAAAGGGGTCAAGACATGGAACACTAATCTTCTTGAATCTCCTGGAATGTTATTGAGTGGACATGTGTGTGTGCCACCCATGTCCTTCGTTGGGAATGAAGAATTTACTCCCCCAACTGCTGGCAGTCCAATGCAGAGCTTGCCTCTGATGAATGGAGCCACCTAACCCAAGGCCGTGTTGCTTTCCAGAGGTGGCTGTGTCCAGTGACTGATCAATATGCAGCTGTAAAGACCTGCTCCCCAAGCCCAGCTAAGGCCAAGTCTGAAAGGCCAGCCCAGCTCCACTGTGCCCCTTGGGGTCGGCTTAAACTATCACTGGGATGCCTCATGGCCCACCTTCTCCCTCTGCCCAATGCTGCTGCCTTCTCTTCTCCTCAGGTGTTCGTACCAGGAGCACTCCCTCATACACACCTGGCACACCCTGCATCTCAGAGTCTACTTTTTGGTACTCAACCTGCCACAGTTGTTAGAAGTTCCCTTATTATCAATCCTTACAAACAAAACTACAATTTAGAGTTTATAAGCAGTAATAATAAGAGACATCTGTGATGCTTTATACTTTGCCCAACACACACAGGTTCACTTAATCTTCTCAGCAATCTGGAAAGGTTGGCAGGTATTCAAAGAACAATGACCTTATCTGTTTTATTATCTTGCAAACATAAGATGCCCAGCATGAACAGGTATCAGAAACATCCTTTTGTAGGCAATAATTGTAAGATTTAGGATAACGACTGCCAAGCTGTCTCATGGAACGTGCTCTACCAGATGTTAATAGGTGTTCTGTTTTAAAAAGTGGGAGTGATGTGCAGTCATATATATTTTTTTAAATGCTAGGTTAAAACTCTTGACTGCAGGACATATCTGAGCCTTTAATGTGCCAATGTGCATTGTTAATCTTCAAGAAGATGTTTTATGTGCAGTGTTTCCCAAAGAAACTTGACTATAAAACATCTATTACCATCTCTACAGGCACTGGGGACCTGTGGAAATGCTAACTTAGAGGACGGGTCCACTAGATAGATACCTCTTCCACTATTACTTTCCTTTCTACTTACTTCTTTCCATCTGGGGGAAAAAGGGAAAGGTATTCCTGAGTAGGCTCTGGAAGTGGCATTAGGAGACGAGTGTTGGATGGGGAGGCTTCATGCCTCTGAGCCTCACTGGCAGGGAGAGGTGTAGGCAGGCGGGGATGGCGTTTGTGAGGTGTGAGAATAGTCCTGAGTTAAGGAGGTGAGGCCAGAGCTCAGTAGGGGGGAAGCAGGTAGGCAGGAGGATGGGGGCAGAGGGCTCTGGGGAGAGGAGAATGAAAGCTTGGGGCTTTCTCCAGAGCCAGGTGGATTTTTTCAGAGCCTGTGGCTTCCTGGTTAACCCCCGTGAGGCTGCCAAAGGCACTGATGCTTTCAAAAGAGCAAATGAGAAGGAGAAAAATGAGCCTGGGCAGTTCTGTTCCAGCTGACTGATATGGCAACCGCTCGTCGCTGCTCTCTAGGGCTTTAGGCTGCTCCAGCTCACAACCCTCTAAGACAGGAGGAATCCCTGGATGAAACTCAGAGGAACCAGCTCTGCTCTCTGGGCTAATTCATCCCTTTGGCCCTGAAAACATGAAGCCAGAGTTCAAGTACAAGCCTGAACAATGCTAGGGAGGAAAACACAAACATGCATTGAATAAAATCTCCCCTGCCTCATATTTACTTAGTGAATTCTCAATGATTTACATGAATGGAGAAATTTTTTAAAATGTGGCTAATCCCAACTGGCAGATAATTTCAAAGTCTTATTAGGTGTTGGGTCTATTTGCATTTGAAAATTGGAATCTCTGATGCTAAGGAGTTGGACTTGTATGAGCTCGATGGTGTCATGGTTCAGAGAGCTGGCTTGGAAGTCAGTACCGCCACTACCTAGGTGTCTTGGGTTGGGTCCCTCCAGAAGCTAACCCTGAGATAAAGGTTTGCTAGCAAGTAGTTAATTTGGGAGGTGATCCCAAGAGTATTGTTGGAGAGAGGGGAGTAAAACAGGGAAGGGAAGGTGGCTGATAAAGGGTGTGTTATTGATCAAATTCCCACTATGGGCAACTGGGGCTCCATCCCATTGGGGAATCTGAGAGACCATGTAAAACACAACTCAGAGTGACGCTACCTAAAAAAGCAAGGAAGCTGGGGTGTTTAATCCTTTAAGTCATATCCTTTACCTGCTCCAAGAAGCATTATCTCCTGGCAATTCTAGCCTGCCCCGTGTGGGGATGGAGAGAAAACTTCCAGATGGAGAGTTGCAGGTACTTACAGGAGGACATGGCAAGGACTACAAGGATGAGTACTGAGGGGACATGGATGGGCTGCCAACCCACCTGCTATTTAGCTACGTGGACTCTCTCTGCCTCAAGTTCCCTCCTTGTGAAATGATTGACAATAGTGTCTAACTCATAGAATGTTGTGATGATTAAATGAAATCATGCTAGAGTGCACCCATAGAACCTGTTAGTGGTCTATTACTATGTGGCAAACCACCCCAAAACTTAACGACTTAAAATGACAATAATCATTTATTGTATCTCACAGTTTGTGTGGGTAATTCAGATGGAGCTCACTTGGGACAGCTTCTCTCCCCTCCATGATGTGTGGGGCCTCAGTCAAAAGACCTGAAGCCTAGGAGCTAGAATCTTTTGAAGGCTGGACCAGGGCTGGAGCATCCATTTCTAAGACGGCTTACACACATGGCTTGTAAGTTGGTGCTGGGGGTTGGTAGAAGGCCTCAGTTTCTCTGCACATGGGCCTTTCCAGAGGACTGCTTGAGTGTCCTCACAACATGGCGGCTTGCTTCCCCCAGAGCAAGCTCTCAAGAGGCCAAGGCAGAAGCTTCACTGTCTTTTATGGCCTAACCTCAGAAGTCACATATGGTCCCTTCTATGTGACTCTACTGGTCATGTAGATGAGCTCTGGTTCATTATGTGAAGGGACTACCCCAGGGCATTGGTACCAGGAAGCAAGGACCTTTGGGGGCCATCTTGGAGACCTGGCCACTACAAAGTGACAGGCACATAGTAAGAGCTAAGTGAGTAAGAGCTATGGGAGCTCTATTTGAGCTACTATTTATATTCTCAAAACAAAAGAAAAGTGCCTCAGTAAAGACTTGACTCTGGAGAGGCAGAGAACCAAGAGCCAATTTTCCCACCTGGTGTTGGCCCCGCTCCCCCCAGCCACTTCTCCCTGGGGGTAGACAGTTTATTCTCTGCTTGATGAAAGGTCTCATCTCTAACCTTCCCTGGAGCCAGGCAGGTGGCACTTGGCTTTTAGCAAGCATCTCAGCAGGCAAAATAAACAGAGGATGTAGAGATATCCATAATGTTGTAATTAAGCAGAGAAAGGTGCTAACTGCAAATCCGGAGCCCCAAATGTCCTCCAAGGGGTAGTTAGGGCTGCGTGGAATCTGTTAACTGGCAATAACTTTGAAAGGAGGGTTTGCCAGAGAGAAGCCCGCGTCGGCATAGATCACCTGCAGATAACCATGGGCCGACTGTATATCCAAGCTCATTCGTTTTAAACTGAAAGCGCTGAGCTAAAGAGTCCAGCCTGAGTCTGAATTAATGATGAGCATGAATGAGGTTTGGCATCGCTTCCCTCACAGACAGGCAGGCATTTAATGAATTTTTCATGGCTTGCTCATGGTGCCATTTTCCGAGCCAGATTCTGAGACCACAAGGCTTCAAGAGCAAGGCTTCCTCACCTTTGGCATACGTGTTGTGAGAGACAGGCTGGGGTGGAGGGTGGGACCATGGTGTTATTCTCCACTTGTTTCGGCATCACTCACAGTGGACACCTTCCAAGTGTCTGCCCCATTCACAACAACTCCCCTGAGGCACCACCCCTTAGTTCAAAGCCATTTTGTCACACGTGATCATGTGCAGCCCCTCCTCTGGCTAACAGTGATTGGTTTGCAGTGGGCTCTTGACTCACGCTGGGCTGTGAGTCCTGTTGAAGTCCCTTCCCTGACACTGCTGAAATGGAACCCTGGGAGAGAGTCCTTCCCTTGGGGTGCCTGACAGCTGTGAATGGGTTATCTTTTGCTGACAAGTAGAAGAGAATCTTCTGGTGAGAGAAGGAAAGGATGTAGCAGAAATGTAGGAACAGAGATGAGAGATGGGAAGACAATCCAGATTCTCTAAAGGCCAGTTCCAGTCCCTTCCTGGGACCCATGTGCATTTTCACCTCTGAGTTCTTAGACACACCAGCATATCCCTATAAATTTCCATTTTCTGCCAAACTAGTATGAGTGGGTTTACTGTTACTTCCATAATGAACTCACCAGTTTGATGAGTTATTATGTCTTGATTTTAAAAACTAGTAAAATAATCACACAGACACACAGACAAAATGAGAGGGGCTTCTTCTCCCTCTCCCCAGGACCGTCCAAGCTCCTGGTCCTGGAGCACTGTGCCAGGAAAGAACAAACAGGCTTTTGCTCTGAAGGGCTAAGCTGGAGCCCGTGAGCCTGGAGGCTAGGGGCAGGCAGGTCACACTCCACGAGAGCAATGAGCCAGGAGCGAGGGCCCTTCTGAAGGGACACCGGCTACTCAGCTCTGCATGATTCTCGGCATCAGGGTGCAATCACTGGGGCTGGCTTTTTCTGATTTTTCAGGAGAAGAGGGAAGCCAGAACTTCTGTGTAAAATTTACTGATTTGAAAATGTTACAGATAACTTTTAACATGTTTTAAACACCCTGAGCACCAAACAGAGCATGTCTCTGGGCACTGACCTGTCTGCAGCCCTCTGGCTTGAGGCCTGTGTCCTAGGCCCCTGGATGATGGAGCTGGGACAGTGTGCAGTGTGTCAGGTGGAGGGACTCAGGCCAAGTGGGAGGTGTGGCCTGACCCAAGGAAACTGATGGGATGGAGGGTGGTGGCTTCCATGAAAGCTGGGGTGGTCCTATGCAGCAACCTGAAAGGGGGTGCTACTCTGAAGGTGGTGCCAGGGAAGGGGGGTACCCTAAACCCGATGGTCTTGAATGTTTTGTCATGGGTCCCTTGTAGCTGAGGCTGTTGTGGGCGGAGAAGACTACTGAGAGGGGCATTTCTGTGACCGACCCAGAAAAGCAGTCTGATAAGTGATGGAGACCCTGAACTTGACAGTGTGGTCATGAAGCAGAAGGAGCGATGGTAACAATAGGGGGCTTGGTGGATCAAGGACCAGATCCCCACCCGTTCCCTAAAGACAGAGTGAGACTGAGATTCTTATACAGAGAACAGAGATAAATCCCAGTGATATCTGATAAGGGACCTCTAGCCATGCAGGTGGGAGATTGAGCTAGTTTAAAGCCAATTAATTAAACTGTAAAGAAACATGACACCTGCCCCAACCTTAGAATTGGGGTGCAAAACCGTATTGGTTATGCTTGCAACCAGAGGTCTTAATGAAGATGCTGCACTAAAGCCTCCCCAGTGGGGCTGTTCCACTCTAGGTTTTTTTTTTAAAGATTTATTTATTTATTTGAGAGAGAGAGCATGCACACGAGTGGAGGGAGGGGCAGAGGAAGAGAAACCCAAGCAGACTCCCTGCTGAGCGTGGAGCCCCACGTGGGGCTAGATCTCAGGACTCTGAGATCACCACCTGAGCTGAAACCAAGAGTCAGGCACTTAACCCACTGTGCAGGCACCCCTCCACTCCAGGTATTTAAAACAGAGGCCATTTAGTAGGAGGACTTGATTCACAGGATGTGGAAGAGGACAAAGAGGCAATCAGGACTTAGTGAGGTAGCCCCAGAGATGAACAGGTGCAGGAAGGGACCACTGCTATTACGCTAGAGGGACACATGAGGAGAGGTGCTAGTGAGGCCCAGGCTCCGGGATCCTTTAGCAGAAGTTGGAATCATGGCAGGTATGCTGGTGGGAACTGCAGCCAGGGGCGGGGTCAGGAGAGAGAGAAGCTGTAGCCTGAGCAGGGAGCAGAGCCAAGTACCTTGCCTTCTCCCTTCCTTCTGCTTCTGCACAGTATCCCACCTGTGCCTCTGTATGACTTTTAGGTGAAATCACCTGAAAGGGGAGCCTGGGAATCACAGTCCCTGTGCATCAGCCTCCCTGAGATACAAATCAGAGCCCAGGAAGGGCAAGGAGTGGACCTGAGGCAGACAGAGTGAAGATGAGCAGAAGTACCATAGAAGGTAGAGAACGCAGCACATTCCCAAAGCATGGACGCACAATGCCAGACTCCTGGCATTTCTGGAGCTCCCTGCTCATCCCTAGCTGCTCCCCGATCTTGCCCATCGTTTATAAATAGGTTCTTAGCCGGAAGATGGCCAGATTGCCATGCTAGAGAATGGAAAGTAAGAAAAGAACAACCACTATGGTCACTCCAGAATTGTCACTTGTATGATAGGAACTATTTTAAGAGCCTTGCAATGTCTACCTCATTTAGAATAAGGCTTACTTTTCCTCTTTTTCACAGACAGGCAAATTGAGGGGACAATAATGGGTAACATTTAGGCATGCCCTTTTGGGCACCAAACCACAGAAGTCACTCACTGGAAGATGAGTTCCTTGATTTTATTGGCAGTTTGTATCTTTCAGGACCTAATCTGATCTCCAAATGGATTTTATTTTGGCAGCTAGGGTCCCAACCAATTTATCTGATCTTATCCTGCATATTTATATCGTGACAAATATGTATGACAAAGAACAAGTCTGTTAGTATCAGGGGTATAATGGATGGCCAGAGGCTGGTTAGAATATGTAAAATGAGTCATACAAACAAACACATGGCATATATCCCCTCCCCACCCCCCATGCTCTCCCACAGAGCCTGAAATATCAGATGGGTAGTGGTTGACAGTTTTAATTACAGGATGTCTTTTATGGATATTGGTCTCTCTAAGTTAGAGTTGAAGAACACTGATGGTTGTTCATGTCATCAGTTGTGGTTGGAGTCCCTTGGGAACTGTGATATATTGGTTTTGTGGCCTTTGCTTCAAATTCCTCTCTGTAAACAGAGGTCTGGGTTAATTGCATATGGTGGAGCTGGATGTGGGATTGGGATTAATTTCAGCCAATCTTACTTCCAACCACTCCCCCGACACACATCCTCTCTCCTACTTGGGCCAGTCTTACAATTACTTCTAAACCCATCATGCCTGACCTTCTTTCTCACTTTTGTCCAGGCCATTCCTTCAACTTGGGATACCCTTCCCATTTTTCTCTGGAAATCTTATTCTGTAAGCCTGGATCAGGATCCACATCCTCCATGGAACTTTCTCAAGTTAATTCTCTGATGCAATAGCACAAATTCTGCTTGCACTTATAGTGTGCAATCATCCTCATCATTAACAAAATACCTTTATTGAGTGACTAATACATAAAATGCACAGGGGCGCCTGGGTGGCTCAGTTGGTTGAGCGTCTGACTCTTACTTTTGGCTTGGGTGCTGATCTCATGGTTGTGGGATTGAGCCCCTGGTCGGGCTCCGTGCTCAGTGTGGAGTCTGCTTCAGATTCTCTCTCCCTCTCACTCATACACACATACTCTCTCTCTCTCTCTCAAATAAATAAATAAATAAATAAATCTTTTTAAAAAATGCACAGTGCTAGGCACAGAGTTGTCAAAGTGGTATAAACCATAGTCCCTCCCTGTCACGTGTTTACAATCTATTTGAGGAAACACAACATCTGTTCATTCATTCGTGTTGTAAGCACTGAGTATCCACTAAGGGCAAACACAGCACCAGGCAGACAGTGAGAAGAGACATCCATAAATACACACATATAGATGTGAAGCACTCGTTAAGCAACAACACAAAAACATACAAATGCTAAGTGACAAGTTGGTCATCATCCAGCAACACAGTATAGTAGTTAAGAGAAGGAGGACTGAGTCTGGAGCCCAACCCTACGGTTCAGAGCTGTGTGACCTTGGGTGACACACTTAATGAGGACTCCCAAGCACATTTGGGCGGGTTTTGCCCCCTCATTTGTGCCTGGCCTAGAAGGCATGTAAGGGCTGAAATCAGCCCCTGTGCTGCTCCCTAAGCTGAGCTGTTTGGCACTCAGTCTCCATCTTCCTGGAAGAAGGAGTGCCCTCTTGTAAGTCATTTGCTGAGTGGGTGCCATTTTGAAATTGATTCTCCAAGAAGAGGCTCCCTTTCCTGATTCACACAAGGTACCCTAAGAGCTAACAGAGCCCTCTGCTCAAATGCTCTGAGCTTCCATTTCCTTATTTACAAAATGGGGCTAATAATGCCTACTTTAAGAGAATTAAATGAGATAATATAAGTGATTTATCCTGATTCTTTAGCTGCAAGGCAAAGAAACTCAAACTGTAAAAGAAACGAGAGAGAGAGAGAGAAACTTGTGGTGTATGTTGTGGGGAATGGCACAGAAGTCTCAGAAAGGAAGGAACTGCTGCAGGGCCAAGGTCTTGGGCTAGAAATGGAGTCTCTAAGTCAGGATTCAGGAAACCAGAACCACTCCAGGTATCTGGAGCACAAAGAATGGAATGCAGGCACTGGGAGCTTGCACTGGGAGTGGGAGGGCTAGAGAAGCAAGGTCAGGGGCACAACTGGACACCAGAGTTCAAGGGCATTACCAAGGTTGTGGTCCAGGGTTCAGAGAGCCTCAGTGATTGACACCTCTGGTGCCACCATAATCGCCACTCATGCCCCAGGAAGCTGGAGAGTAGACTCAGAACATTCAATCCCTAAGTAAATAATGCCCACGGAAGCACTATGTGAGGGCTCTCATGAGGAAGAGACTGTTATCATTAGCCTCATTTCCTGGGCAGATTCATATGAGTTCTCTCCAATGGGGGGGGGGGTCTCTCCTCCTAAGGCAGGAGGCCAGAGCAGCCTTCTACAGGAGTCTCAGGGGTCAGGCATTAAAATGGAGAGTGTACCTGCACTCTTACTGAAGGCCTCTCCAGGGAGTGGGAGAGTGTCATCTCACCTCCACTTAGCAGGGCCAGTGCCCTCCGTACCCTTCCCCCATGGAAGTTACCCAAAGCCTGCAGCCACCGGGGCTGCAGTGAGGCTAGAATGAGCCCGCATCCCGGGCAAGCAGCAGGAAGCACGCCGTGTCCCAGGGGCCGCCACACAATAAATTCTCTCTCTGTGTTGGCGCTATGCTGAGGTCTCTCGTAGACCAACCAGCGCCGCTCTAGGGTAGTGGTGAAGGCCAGTATACCTGAACCACGACACGCCCCTCCAACAAGCCGCGGCTCACCCACAGTGATGGTCTGACCAAGCCTAAACTGGAGGGTCTATCTGGGTGGACAGCAAAGGCTAATGTTCCTGTTAGTCCGATGAGAGGCAGAGAGACACACAGATGGAGAAAGAGAGAGACAGGGAGAGACAGAGATAGACAGAGTGCAAGAGAGAGAGGGAGGGAGAGACAGGGAGAGAGAGAGATAGTGTAAGAGAGAGAGGGAGGGACAGAAAGAGTGTGAGAGAGAGAGAGGGAGGGGGAGAGAGAGGGAGAGACAGAGTGCAAGAAAGAGAGGGAGGGAGAGACAGAGGGAGAGAGAGAGATAGTGTAAGAGAGAGAGGGAGGGACAGAGAGAGTGCGAGAGAGAGAGAGGGAGGGAGAGAGAGAGAGGGAGGGAGAGACAGAGGGAGAGACAGAGATAGAGTGCAAGAGAAAGACACAGAAAAAGAGACAGACAGAGAGGGTGTGAAACCCAGGCCATCGCTTTCCTCCTGGCAGTTATGAGCTAACCTCTCAGGAGCACCTCTCCGATGGTCTGGCCGCTAAATCACCACTACCGCAGTAATTGAAACAGAAAATCATGCTCCACAGAACAATCTAGCAACACCACCATTAGCAGCTGTGGTTTTTCATTGCGAACTGGGGAGATAATATGCCTCTTTATGTGTGCAGAGGCACAGTCAGATATATATCTTCACCAATATTTCAATAGGGACTGGGCCCTCCCCACTCTTTCCTTTCACCCAGTGATATGTGGGGCTGCTCACTCAGGGAGCCCAAAAGGAATGGTCAACTTTTCTCTACTACCCGAGGCTGCCCAGCTCCATGGCCTTTGCAAAAGTTTCCCCTCCTTCCCTCCCCCCCCCCACCTGCCACCTCTGTCCTTGAGCTTGCGTGTGTGCGTGGGAGACAGAAACGGAATGAATAAGCACACAAATCCGTAAGGAAAAGCAGCAAGGAGTGCTCACATTGAGCAAGCTGTACCTGCAGGGGAATCTGATGTCTTTGGAGGGAAAAAGGAAGGGAGAGTCGAAGCAATGCCGAGAATGAGGTGAAGAGGGGCGACGGAAAGAGAGGACGAGAATGACGTTCTAGAGAAGAGAGCAGCAGATACAAAGGCCCTGAGCCGCGAGGGAGCTTAGCAGGCAGGGGCGGCCCCGGAGGAGGCTGCTGGGAGCGGAGGGCAGAGTGCCAGGGGAAGGGCAGAGGAGGAGCGAGCCTGCAGCAGTGGCCCAGGGTGATTCCTGCATCTGATAAGCAGCTGGGAGATTTTCCTATGTGTTTTTGTTAGAATCATCATCATCAAGCCTAGGTCTGATTTTGTTGCCTCCTTGCCCCCCGTTGTCAGTTGCTTTCAGTGATCCCATCAGGTGGCTCTCAAGGTGAGGAGATAATGGAGATGCAGGGGATGTGTTTGATTGTCCCAACAATAGAGAAGTGCCACCAGCCTTTGGTGGAGTAGGGGGTAGGTGACAGAGTCTCAGACATCCTGTACTATGTGGGATTCTGTGCCCTATCCCACACAATCTCTGAGGGGGGCTCATAGAGGTGAAAAACCAATGTTACCAGAGCCATAGTGGTTGTACTAGATGTCTGAATACTGGTTGCCACATCTCCCTTCAAAGCATGGAGCCTAATGCCCCTCTCCTTGAATGGGGATCAGGCTTAGCGACTCTGTGCTGAGGAGACAAATATGGCAGGAGTGATGCTATGTGAATTTTGAGGCTGGGTTATCAAAAGGATGGCTTCTGTCTGTCCCTATGACTCTTGGATCACTCGCTCTGGGCAAAGCTGGTCACCATGCTGTGAGGACACCCAGACAGCCCTGCAGGGAAATCTGCACAGGGAGGAACGGAGGCCTCCCGCCAACAGCCACCACCAACCCGCCAGTCATGGGAGTGAGCCACCGAGGGAGTGGGTGCCCCAGCCCCAGGTGATTCTAGCCCTCCCCCTGCAGTGTTGCAGCCGAGGCCCCAGACATCACGGACTCAAGACAAGCTGTCCCTTTCGTGCCTCGTCTGAATTCCTGGCCCCGGGAAACTGTGAAAGATGATACGTGGTTATTTGTGTTGTCGGCCGCTAAGTTTGAGGGCTAATGTCGTGTAGCAGGAGATAACGAATATATGAGCAAATAATTCAATTCCACCTACATACCAGCACAGATTTGTTTTTTTTTGCATGGTTTTAATATATATGGATGTTTCTAGATGAATTGTTTATAGTTGGATTTCTAGAAATCCAACTACTGTGTAAATCAGGGATAGTTGCAGTTTGTTTTGTTTGAGCCTTTATCAAAAGTTGTTTTCCGCCGAAAAATAATCACCCATAGAAGACCTCTCAAGGTGTTGGAGTCAGCAAAGCAAACACCCATAACAGTCTGCATCTGCAGATGCTGCATCCACAGTGATTCCTCACGAATTTGAATATTCGGCTGAATACTGTCCTACATTTCTTATATCCCAACTTTCCCATAAGCTGCGAGCTTCTGACTACTTCCTTATGTCTCTTATGAATCCATGCCTGAGGTTTACATATTGAAATGCATATGATATTATACATAGCATTTCTTTTATTCCTTCGTATCAGAGCTGGGCCATCATACTTTTTTCAATGATGTAAGCAATATTTTTAAAAAGAATTTCATTTCAGGGTGATGAAGGGGCATTACAAGCTATTTTTTAAGAAAAAGGTGACTCTTGGCCCACAACTAGAGAACACTTTACTGACTTAGGAAATGCAGATCAGCTGTTCCGACCCTGGCTACCTGGGCAAGCTTCTCACACTCTTTCCTGCTGCCTCATGTCATGAGTGTTCTCCTGTAGTCAAAATGAGTCTTCTCACTCTTCTCCACACTCACTGCCTTATGCTGGATCCTTACCCTGAATTCCCTCTCCTTTCCCTCTGCATTTCAAAAGGCTACTCATGCCTGACTTACACATTCATTCAACACACAGAGATGGAGCGCCTCTATGGGCCGTTCCTTGTGTGTGCACTGCACTGGGGATCCGGGGACAGTGACGCATGACACCCGTATTGTGAGGCTTCCCCCGAGTCCCCAGGCAGCTGACCGTGGGCACGCACAGGGAAGTGACGGCGGGCCAGGCTGACTGCCCACACGCACTGGTATTGCGGGGATGTCATGCAGGTGAAAAGCTTGCCTTGTGTTCTCCAAGCTGTAGCAGTTGTTTTTTTTTTTCCAAGATTTTATTTATTTATTCGACAGAGAGAGACACAGCGAGAGAGGGAACACAAGCAGGGGAAGTGGGAGAGGGAGAAGCAGGCCTCCCGCCAAGCAGGGAGCCCGATGCGGGGCTCGATCCCAGGACCCTGGGATCATGACCTGAGCCGAAGGCAGACGCTTAACGGCTGAGCCACCCAGGCACCCCCAAGCTGTAGCAGTTTTAAAAGATGTTCCTTAGAGCAGAGTGAGCCTCACCTAGTGCTGGAAGGACTGACTGGCAGGTGGGGATGCCATGCTGTGCCCAAAGCCTTCCCTCCTCTCAGCCTGACGCGCTCCTCAGCTCTGAATGTTCATTCAGTTTGCACACGTCTGCTCCCTACAAGCTAGATGGTGTGTGCATCACGACTGGACATGCCCCCCTCGTCCCCCATCCTCCGAAGCTTCCCTCCTGGAGGGGCATTCTGATGAACTGAGGCAGGCCTGGAAAATTCTAGAATGAATATGCCTCTTTCTCACAGCTGCCGTGTGCTCAAACTGGCAAATCGAGAGAGAACACAGGGTCCGTGGGACCTGGCAGCACTGAACTGCGGGCGTCTGAAGCTGCAGGCCAGCTCTCTTCGGCAGCCCACGTGGTCCCGACAGCTTGACAGGGGCCTGGCCGTCCTCTGCCTGCACCCCCGGCTGACTTCCACACGCCCAGGTCAATCCAGCGTGGCCTGCAGGCTCTTCTCTCCGGACTTAACCTCATTTGCACTCTTCCCTTACTTGACCAGACTTTCAAAATGCCCACGCCCATGAACACACACATCCCACAGGATAAACCTTCCACGGAGACACTCAAAACCAAGCTCCAGGGCAAAGCAGCCTGGAGAAGACGCTGTGAGGAAGAACATTTTCCAGAAGACATAGCAAAGAGACGGTCTCTGTCCCTCCCCCTCTGTCCTCGCCCCCTCCCCCAATTCTTTCCTGAGTGGCCTGGAATTTGAAGGGGAGCCTGAGGTAATGGCGGCTTCTTGCCACTTGAGGGCACTCTGGAATCCTGAGACAAGGAGGGAGCGGATTTGTTGGGCCTTTTTACCGGAAACGCGAGCCAGTTAACCATCAGCAGACAATCTGGAAATCCATCCTCAGAAAGGAGCAGTGACAAATGGGTTTTATAATGAGGGCTTGGGGCAAGGCGGGGCAGAGGGCAGACGTGGCAGAGGTGAACCAAACCGCTTCAAGTTTTACTGCAGGTGGAAAACGGTGAGCCTGACTTTTGCTTGCCACTGCTCAGAAGAAAAAGGGTTCAGCTAACCCAGTGGTTCTCATTGGGGGCGATTTTTGTTTCCCCACCCTGGCAATGGGGGAGGGCAGGTGTGGGGGGCATTTGGTAATATCTGGAGACATACTGGATTGTCGCATGGTGGGGAGAAAGTGGCATGACTTGCAACTAGTGAGTAGAGGCCAGGATGCTGCTAAACCTACTACAAGGCACAGAATGTCCCCTGCCCCTGGCAAAGAATTATCTAGTCTGAAATGCCCAGGTTGGGAATCTCTGGGTTAACCCAAGAGGGATTTTAAGCCTGCCTGTTCAGTGTGCAGGAGCGCCCTGTTCTACTTTTTTCCATGGCTGCTATTCTATGCAGAATTGAATTGTGCCCCAGGAAGTGGTCTGGTTTTCCAGATGCTGTCATAGTCAACAGAGGAAGAAAAATGAGCCTGGGATCTTCACCGCAACCCCTTTCTTCCCTGTCCTAGGTTGGGTTTCCCCAGGAGTAGACCCCAAGACAAGGATTGAAGCACAAGTAGCTGATCTGAAAGGAAGCCCCAGGACACACTTTAGGGGAATGGGAGAGGGGAAGGGAAGGATGCCAAGGTGAGGTGTGATCTCAGGTCAGTTACCGCTGTGGGCAGTGCGAGCATGATCCCGCTGAGGGGTCCAGGAGCCCGCACAGATCATGCATTCAAGGTTCACCCCATGGAAGCGAGGGAGTGGGGCCCTACGCTGCCAGTCTCATCACTCACTGACTGAAAGCTGCTGAGGTGGGGAGGGGGAGGCTGGGGCATTCATTCGCTGGGACTGCAGGCTGCCTTGGGGGCAGAGGGGCTCCAGCTGCTACAGAAGGTCTTCGGGGAGAGACGTATAGTGATGGTCGGTGTGCTACACAGACAGCCCACATCTGCTACCTTCCCCCTGCCTCCCCGTGACCCTAACAAGTGTCAGAAATCCTATGCAGGGCTGCTCATCATCTGTTTGAGGACCCTTGCTCCCATAGCATGCACCACGGTGCTTTAATGAAGGACAGGTGGATACTGTCAGTGTTCCGGTCAGAACTCCAGTGTCTTGGTCCCTCAGATTGACAAGGGCAGCATTAGCCAGCCGCAAGCGTGACTCCAGAGCCTGGGGAGCAGAGGAGGATTTACCCAGAAGCTGATGGAATGTTCCAAGCCTCCCATGCACACATGGGCCCTGTGAGGTACTGTCAGTTGACTGGGCACTATAGAGTTCTGAGTTAGGGTCAACCCATAAGAACCAAACCCCCAGGGCCTTGTGAAAAGGCAGCTTCTGATTGAGTGGGTCTAAGGTGAGGCTTGAGGTTCTGTTTTTTTTTTTTTAATTTAATTTTTTTTAAGTAATCTCTACACCCAACATGGGGCTCGAACTTAAAACCCCAAGATCAAGAGTCGTATGCTGCACCGACTGAGCTGGCCAGGCGTCCCTGGTTCTGCGTCTCCAATAGGCTCCCAGGTGGTGCCCCTGCTGCTGGACCACTGAACCCGGAGCAGGACAGTGGGCAGGTTGCAATGAGTAAGCACTTCTGTGTAAGTACTTCTGTGTAAGCATTCCTAGGAAATTGCCCAACAGATCTCAGAAGGACATCTGCCTCTCCAAGGCGCTAGTAATGCCCCATGATGCTTTTTCATTTATATACTTTCAAATCTAGTTTTTTATTTTTTTCTTCAAGGACCCTCCCCGCCCCCCCCCCAAGCCTCCCCTACCAATGTATAAGCCTTGGCTCTGACAAAACTTGGCTCTTCCCTGAGAGTATTTGAGAGAGAGCTAGAATCTTGCTCTGAGAATCTGGGCCCCATGCAGCTTGATTTGTATAACAGGAGTTCTGGAACTTCCAGTTTCTATGTCCTGCTCCAGGATCTCAGGCAGCTTTCAAAGTTAAGAGCCCAAGTGAAACAGAGGAGGAAGGGAGAAATTGAGGAAAGGAACTACAATGGTTACATGAGAGGCAGTGTGAGCCCCGAGCCCTCAAGCCATTGAAACAGGTATGAAAGGATCTGAACCTTCAGACTATTTTCATTCATTCATTCATTCAGCAAATCTTCATTGAGCATCTACTATGTGGCAGGCATTGTTCTAGGTGCTGGGGGTAAGGTACCACACAAAAGAAATAAAAATCACTACCTTCAAGGAAGTGATATTCTAGAAAAGGGAGACAATGTGTTGGGGGGGGGGGGGGACTTTTACTTTATCCTCTTAGGTGATTTCGCTGGGGCCTGCAAATTTAAGTGACAAAAGTCATACAGATGTTAATATTATTACAGGCAGGGAGGCTTCACAAAAAAGAAATGAAAAAACCCAAAGAGGCAGTTAGACCTATGGGCTTATACATCATTTTAACAAAGGGCGGAATTGTGGAGAAGTGACTAGACAAAAGAAAAGGGGATCTGGGCTTGGTGGGGGCGATAAATGTGGGCAGGTTGACTAGGACATGCTGGAGGGGGATGATGGCTGATAAGGGCTGTTTATGCACACTCATCTAGGTCTCATCTCTAATGATAAGAGTTATCTTCCTCTTCTCAGTACAGGAGTGGGGGGGTAACATTTGCAAATGGAAATTTCCTTTACAAAAGGGAAATCACTGCCCTACTTTTAGGCAGATGGCAGGAGCACCAAGAACTCTTCCTGTGTCTTGTTTCTTAATTGCCTTTGGCCCAAAATACTCCTTATGCCAAAGTGGCAGATCTTGAGGGGGCATATTCTGAGTCCCTCCAAAAATAAGTAAGTCCTGAGATCATAGATGACAAAAACTAGAGCTGAGGAGGGGGTACAAGATGGGTGGGTATGGTGGGGTCACAACCAAAACAGGAGTCAGGGACGTTCACCTTGACGTTAATTTAAGACTTGGACAGGAGGAGCGCTTTAGTGTGGAATTTCAATTTCAATTTTACCCATTAGTTTACTTTTTAATTTCATATGGAAATTTAAATTTTTTTGTTGTTGTTTCTTTTCTTTTTCTTTGCAGCTCTGAAGGATGGAATGCAAAGAATTCCACTCTTCCCAGAAAGTTTGAAGATTAAGCTGCCCTGGAGAAAAGAAGTTTCTGGGTTGTGAATGAATTAGACATCATGGTTTATTGTTACAAGATAAGTGGGGAAAAGAAGCCAGAGAAAGGAAAGAGAGGGTGGGATGTTCCCTAGAAATGAAGGAGAAGGAAAGTCTGGGAGCAGTCCGAGGGGCAGTGAAGTTCCCCTCTGCCGACTTCTTGCTTCCCCCATGAGGCACTCACCCCCAAATCTGGGTAAGCACAGAGATGACTGGCTCGAAGTCTCAGAGGACCGCCATCATAATTATCAAGAATGGCTGGGAAAGTCTTTGATACAGGTTAAGAAGGAAAAATAAAAAGATCATTTGCTGTTCCTTCAGTGGAATATAAGATGCACTTTTCTGGGTGGGTTATCAGATTCTGTCAGGGTCTGTCCCTTCCGTTGTCTTTACTGAGCTATTTCCAAATCTGTACATTATAGGAAATCAATTATATGGCTATAATGCATATAAATTTTGTCCAGTGGAGATTCAATTGATCCCCCCTCTTGCCCCCCGCCCCCGCATCCCCCACTTGGAAGTGGATGGTGTTATTAACAAAAACCCACGTCAGCATTTCTGACTACCTATATATTGGTCTGCTTTTTTTCATTCTTCTTTGACCTGGTTGAAATACTTAACTATTTTTTTTCATTAATTAATGAGTTAAATAAAATCTTTGACCTGTGCTCATGATTTATGTGCATAAGAATCATGATTTTGACTTTTCAAAAGTATTTCCCTTTCACACGGGCCACCTGCGCCTACTCCCACCCTGCACGTCCTGTCCTTTCATTGACTGACCAGTCTCTGCCTTTGGGAGTCCAGGGAATTTGGGGAGAGGTAACTGCTTCCATTTCTTCTCCTCTTAGAAGCTGATGTTCGATCTCTAGGAGTGCTGGGGCTTATGCTCTGTCCCGAAGCCTAGGACTCCTTGCTTCCCCGTACAGAAGAGGCAGTATAGTTCAGGGTCAGCGGCACAGGCTTTGGTTGGGACCAGTTCTACCCCTTTCTAGCTGTGTGACACTGCGCAGCTCACTCAACCTCTCTGAGACCTGTTTCCATCATCTGGGATCTGGGCCGTATTCCTAGAAACTTGTCTTGATAACATCATGAGGATTAAATCAGCCCTAGATTTGGAATTTAATAGAGTATCTGGCCACTATCAATCACTGGTACTATATTTTATTGTCACTGTGCTAGATATTTTCCATTTTCTGCCCTCAATCCACTGTTCACCAAGTACCCTCCCCTGCTCCATGCCCCCAGGTGGCTGACTTCCTTGTCCTCCAGTTTCTGGGTGGGTGTCACTAATTCATCCCCTCTTCCCCTCTCTGGAGTTGTCTTGGGTTGGTAGCATCCCTTAAAGGTCCCAGCTCATGCCAGGAAGCCCTTGCCACCTCCAGGGTGGTGTGACGTTCTGCGAGGGTCATAGCTCCCTATTACTGCCCCTGGAGGGCTCATTATCCACTGTCAAGTCCCGACACCCCGCCCACCACTTTATAGATAGTCCCTTGACTAAACACTCTTCAAATGACCCACACGGAGTGTGCCATCTGCGTCCTGTCACAACCCCGACCGACACAGTTATTAACACCCTTGGTACTCAGTCCTCTGCGTTCATCTCTTTTCCTAAGTGAGCGCTGCTCCTCTGGGCCGCCCGGGAACCCGGAGCCGGTACCTGTGCTCCTGGTTTGTGTTAGACCGAAGTGCCCAGCATTGCCAAGCAGCGCAGGAAGGGTCCGCCACCCGTGTCCCTCACCAGAAGGCCACATTCCTGTTCAGGGCCCATCTGAAGCACGCACAAAGCCCAGGAGATGACGAGCAAAGTGAGCCCTTTCCTTCTCCCCGCCAAGCGGCCAGCCTCAGGCATCTGGGAGTCCTTCCTCCGTCTGGGCTGTCCCGTGGCCCTCAGCGTCTCCCACTGGCCTTGCTCTGGGTCTGAGCTCGCCTCCCCCGTGTCCCTGCTCCATCTCAGAGAGGCGGTGCGGCCCCCACCGTGGCTCCTGTGGGAGAGCCGTAAGTCCTGCACCTTCTTCAGAAAGGAGCACCGTCCTGCCCTACAAACCCATCTCTGGCTAGCTGCCTAACGCCCACGTGTTAATAAGCAAATGTTACCAGTCCACCGAACGATCTGGGTTCGGGAAGGGGACAAACAACTGTGTTCTTTTCTCCAGTTGTCCCCTTCAACTGTGCTATGTCTAATCTCGCTTAATGAAAGTTCAACACGTCTCTTCCGTGTCTAGGCCATTTTCAGGTTTGGAAAGTCCAGTCCAGGCTAGCTTCAAGTTCCCATCTCATCTCCAAGCTAACTCTCACTTTCCAGCCCCAGGCATCCATGGCTTTGACCCAGGAGGTCCTGTGAGGGCCGGGGGCATGGTCTCTCCTTTGGCTCGTTCCCCCCATCTCTTACCCTCCCTCCTCTGGTGCGGCAAGGCTTGAGAGGCAGACAGGGGAGGAAGGGCCAAACGTCTGTAAACCGGCCCCCTCGTTTCTCTTTAAGGCTCTCCCGGCTTCTCTGGTAGTGCCTTCTGCTGGGCTGGCAGCCAATACAGGCTTTCTCCTGGGCAGATAACTAAGTTACACAGGAGGCCCCGGGAGAGCAGCCTCCCCACCCGCATTTCCCTGACCTGAGACATACCTTCTGGCTAGACATCTGCCAAACGCCTCCAGGGCACATGAAGATGGCTGCAGAATCTTTCCTACAACTTCTTTGGAGAGGAGGGATCTCTTTCCTCTCGCCTTCAACCTGGGTTGAGAGAACACAATAGAAAGGACATGCTGGGACTTCTCAGGCTCAGTCATAAGAAACCTTGCAGCTGCCGCCAGGGTCTCTTGGAACATTCTCTGGGAGCCCGCAGCTGCCACGTGAGAAGTCTATTTTGAGACTGCCCTGCTGGCCAGGCAACACGGAGGTGCTCAGAGCAAGAGTCTGAGTCCAGCCATCCGGCTGTCCCACCACGTCAGCGGCCCAGCCCGTTCACCTACTGCATACCACCTGGGGACCACAGTCAGCGCCACGGGGAGCCGATGAAGTCTCAGCAGCAGAGTCCTGCCTGAATTCCTGACCCACAAAATCATGACAGAGAATAAAATGGTTGTTGTGTGAAGCCCTAAGCTTTGGGATGGTTTGTTACAGAGAGCAATAGGTAATAACCGAACACCACCAGCCTCTCCCCCTCTCATTCCTGTCCGTGGTGCTGGAGTCACTCCTTGGGTGGGTTAGTGGCAAAATGGCCACAATTTTTGGCATCTATATGACCCACTGCTGCACTGTGGACTTTCCTCTCTTCCCATCTCTCTCTGATTCTTTACCACCTGCCCAATTCTGTGGTGACCTTTTGTTAACGCCCCTTACTTGCCTTTAGGGATGAAGCACCACCCTTCCGTCATCCGTGGGGAGGGATGGGAGATGCAGCAATGCTGCCTTCTAGGTACCCACCGGTTAGGGACATCTCCAAAGACCGCAGGCTGATGCAGGGGGAGGAGGCACAGGAAGGGCACTGCTGCTTGGTGGCAGACCAGGTCATCTGCTTCTTAATAAGGCCTGGCGATGTGTCTGTTTGGTACCTCTTTGACACTTCTTTGTCTTCAACTTTGAGCCCCAGTTGCTAATTTTTTTAAAAAAGATTTTATGTATTCATTTGAGAGGGAGAGCACAAGCAGGGGGAGCAGCAGAGGGAGAAGGAGGCTCCCCACTGAGCAGGCAGCCTGAACCCGGGCCCATCCCAGGACCCTGAGATCATGACCCAAGCCGAAGGCGGCCACTCAACAGACTGAGCCACCCAGGCACCCCTCCACTTGCTAATTTTGAGGTTAAATAAATATAGCTTTTTCTTTTCCACTTTAGGTTGGAAACTGAGTAATGACAAACATGTAAGGAAGTAAAGATTAAAATACCAGTTTTATTTGATAAAGCTAGATCAGAGATGTATTTAGATCTGGCCAAATGACTCACTAATACTGCATCCTAGAATCTGATGTATCTACCTAGCCAGTCTCAGGCAACACTGGAAAATCATAGGCCTTTCTCCTCAGGGGCACGGGTTTATTGCTAAGATAACGGCCTGGCTGACAGCAGACCTGAGTACATACTTTCTGTAGGTAGGCAGGTCCCCAAGGGGGATAGATAGGGAAGGGGCTGGGCTACCATGCCTGGTCTGTCGCAAGCTGGCCATTCAATTAATTCTTCCTCTTCTAATGAATAAATGAAGCAGGAGAAGGAAGCCAAGGTCCTCCTCATTGAAAACAATAACAACAAACAAAAAGCCAACCAACCAACTAAAACACAAGTAGGGGAATAAGAATTTTCCCCAGCAGTAGGCTCTGAGGAAACAAGTTAGTCCCATTCCATGCCCTGTTACACGCCTCTGTTTTGTCACTCTGTTCTGTTAGGTCTCTTTGTTTCCCACTCCAGATCCAGCTCCATCCTGGTCCACCTGTTTGTGTGCCTGGGGGGGCTGCCCCCATGAAGAGCACCCCTGTGAATGGGGCTCCTGTGCCCTTTGGACCTGGGCTGGGTTTGGTCAAATGGCGGGCACTGGCGGGAGAGCATGAGCCACGAAGAGAAGGAGGCCGGTGGGAGGGGTTATCCCTTGTTCCTCTGTGCCAGTTCACAGGGGCTCGGCTCTGTCCCCCTAGTGCAGGCCGCAGCTCCTGTCAGGCAGCCATCGCCAGGCGCCACCCTCCCTGGAGATCTGAAACAATGCTCCCCTTTCCCTTCATATCTACAGGAGGTAATAGTTCTGACTTTTGCCAGACTTGGAATTTTCTCCTACCCCTTCCTGAGCCACTTCAACCCTAGCCTCAGTTTTGCAGAGTCCCTTTATTAAACAGCCCACAAACTAGCCTGTCGGAGTGAGTCATCCGCTTCCTGTCCGAACTCTGACTGTTGCATCTTTCTTACTGGAGACTGTCCCTGCTGGGGGAAAGAATGCACCAGGGCACCGCACCAGCTGTTATGGACTGAACGTGTGTCTCCCCGCTGCCCAAATTCACATGTGAAATGCTAACTTCCAATATGATGGTACTGGGAAGTGGGGCCTGTGGGATGTGATTAGGTCATGAAGGTGGAACCCTTGTGCATGGGACTAGTGCCCTTGTAAAAGAGCCCCCAGAGCGCTCCGTCACCCCTTTCACCATGTGAGGATCCCGTCCCGTGAGAAGACAGCCATCAATCAGGAAGCAGGCCCTTGCAAGACAGCGAACCTGCCAGCACCCTGATCTTGGACTGCCCAGCCTCTGGAACTGTGAGAAATTGAATGTTTGTTGTTTACACCACCCAGTCTATGGTATTATTGTTTTAGCAGCCTGACTGGACTAAGATGTAAGCCTCTTCTCAAAGCCCTCAGTCTGTCCTCACGTTCTAACCTGAACCCTATCCGCACTCCCAAGATAGTGGTGGGAAGAACCTTTGGGCAAAATGAGAGTTAAGAATTCTTTCCTAGGAGGGTGTACTTCTATAACAAGAACAGACATGAGTCACCTGCAAATTTTGAAAAGTGAATGAGAGAAGGGTAGTGTGGTGGGGAAAACCTTGGGCTCTGGAGTCAGCTTGAGCTTGATTTCCAATTCCTGTGTGGCCCTGGATAAGCCACTTTCCCTGTCTCAACCTCTACTTCCTCATCGACATGGGTAATGACAGTGGTAGAGTGAGGTAATGCTTGGGTGCATAATAAATGCTCATTCAACATTAGCAAAGACCAGCAAGTGCAACGGTGCAGACACCAGAGTGCCCAGCCAAGGGGGTGGATAGAGGGGAAACTGCCCTCCTCACCAAGCCAAGGCCTATCATACGCACTGTACCTGGCATCTGGAAACCCTCAGAAAATGGTGGCTGCATTAGACCAAAATTCCCTCTTGAAATGCGGCTTCAGTAAGTTGATTCAAGAAGACTTAAGAGAGGAGGACTTTCCTTCTATCACCCGCAGCTCTCAAAGTTCTCACCTGAGCTTAACCCGGGCCGAAGACAGGGCAGAAGAAAGGCAGGGACAGACAGAGCTACAACTGCTCCTCAGTGCCTCTTGCATGCGTGTGTTTGGATGGGCAGAGCCATTTGATCATGAGAGTTCCAATTTAGTGGTCTGTGAGAATGGGGTGCACCCAGAAGGCCTGCTGCAAGCATGGGATCAGTTCTGAGACCAAGACTGATGGGTGAGCAACTTTAATCACCCAAGAACTGTGTTAATGGCCCTTGGGGTATCTTATTGCTATTCTGACACTTGGGAACATGGCATTTTCCCATTAAAATGCCAATTATCCTCGAGCACTTCTGCAAATCCATCAGCTGGAGGCTGCTGGATTGTTGAGTGATGCAGTGTGATGGTTTGAAGTAAACCTATCAGATCAAGGGCATTTTACCTAGTAGTCCATGACTGCTTTCAGTGCTGTACCACCCCTGCCTGCCCCACTCCAAAGACATGCACACACACATGCACACACACACACACACACACACACACATACATACACACACAGAGTCCACTAAGCAGAAATATCAGAATCTCTAGTTCCAAGTAGCTCAGGAAGAGGAAGTGTCCAGGAGCTGGGAAATGAGCAAGAAAATCAAGATCTGGTAAAGAGCCAAAAAAATGGAATTTTTCTTCATCTGGATAATTGAAAGCACAAGCCCAACAGAAAACATATCTCATTGGGGAAATCAGTTGATTTACCTCATCTGACTACCAGGAGACAGGGTCTGCTTGCAAAACACCCACCTCCCCCATCATGTCTCTGTTGCAGATTAGTTACAGCTGAGGGGTTTGCTAATGCTGGAATTTGGAGCCTCCATCAGATGTGCTCTTCCAAAACACCTCTGCCTCAGCCCACACAGCCTTGGGTTTGACTGATCCGGGTTCTTTCTTCCGGAAGAAATGCTTATGGTGGGATCATGCCTGAGTGCATGGAGTTTCTCGGGAAGGGGAGTCGTAGACCTGTTTGGTCCTCGACTTCTTGGAATTATGTTTAAACTCAATTATAAATCTAAGTGATTATGTCGTAGAAGATCAAGTTTGTTTTTGCTTTATTGTGTTCTCACTGGATTCTATTATAGAACAGCGGTACAGTAGTGTGGCTAAGAGCAGAGGTTATGGATTCAGATGCTGAACTTCCGATTTTAGTTCCACCACTTATCAGCCATGTGAACTTGGATGAGCTATTTAGCCTCTTTGGACCTCAGTCTCCGCATCTGTAAAATGAGAATAATAGTGGTACTGACCTCCCATGGTGGTGAGGATTAAACCTGTTAATGTCTAAAAAGTCCTCGAAATAGTATCCAATCCATTCAAAATGCTTTACTAGGGAGAGTATTATTATTTGAGTGAATAGAATTTTAAAATGTTCTTTCACTTCAAAGGCTGTCCCATTTTTCTAATGGAAGAAGAGTTTGCTGTAGCACATCATTCAAGGGGAGGTGCGGTCTGCAGAGGGCTGGTGGTCACATCTCTGTAGCAGGTGCTCTTGGTGCTGCTCCCAGGTCCCCATTTCCAGACCAGAGTGCCCACCAGGCAGCTGGAATAGACCTGCACCCACCCTGAAGCCTGGCCCATGGCTGTCAGGAGACACGGATCCAGAAATGCCCGGGAGATGACACACTTCCCACAAATTCTTCGCCATTCCTCCTATCCAAAGGCAGATTCCAAATTCTTTTCCCCGCTGAAGATGGGCCAGCCTTAATGCCTTACTTCTAAGAAGCAGGATGAGGTAGAAGTGATGCGTGCCTTCTGCTCTGGGTTCAACGGTATTCCCCAAAAATCTATGTCTAAGTCCCAACCCTAGTAGCCCCCAGTATGACCTTACTTGGATTTAGGGTCTTTGCAGATGTAGTCAAGGTCTGATGAGGTCATACTTGATTAGGGTGAGCCTTAAGTCCAATGACTGGTGTCCTTAAAAGGAGAGACAGAGACTCAGACACACAGAGACACACACAGGGAAAGTGTCATGAATGATAAAGGCAGAGATTGGTGTGATGTGTCTACAAATCAAGGAACACCACAAACTATGGGCAATACCAGAAACTAGGAAGAGGCTAGAGAGGAATCTTTTCTAGCGCCTTCCAAAGGAGTGTGGCCCAACACCTTGATTCTGGACTTTTAGCCTCTAGAACTGTGACAGAACCAATTTCTGTCATTTTCAGTGACCCAGTGTGTGGTACTTTGTTATGGCAGCCTGAAGATGTGCACCCTTCGATGTTAGATTATAAGAAAAGATGTAGCTTGGGTCTGGCCCTCTGTTTCTGTCTCTGTCTCTGTCTCAGAACGTGCGCCACTGCACGTCTTGACATCTTGTGTAAGAGGTCCAGCAAACTTGAAGCCACCACACGGGAGGGTCTGTGTGGAGAGACCACCGAGAAGGAGCTTTGGCCCTTCAAGTGTTCTCCAAGCAAGGACCAGACACGTGAGGAAAGAAGCTTCGATGGGACCTAAGCCCCAGCTGCCCTCTTCCTGCCACCTTGTGACAGCCCCTAAGTCAGAACAGCCCAACCCAGCCAAGCCACTCCCACACGTGTGACCTAGAGACATAGTGACCGTTAATAAATGCTCACTGTGTTTTAAAATTTACTTTATTTTTAATCATGGTAAAGAACACATAAAATTTACCAATTTAACCATTTTTAAGTATACAGTTCAGTAGAGTTAAGTATATCCACTTAGTTAGGCAACAAATCTTCGGGACTTGCAAAACTTAGACTTTGTACCCAGGAAACAACTCTCCACTCTCCCCTCCCCCAGCCCTGGCAACCACCATTCTACTTTCTGTCTCTATGACTTCCTCTACTCCGGGGAGAATCAGGCAGGACTTGTTTTTTTGTGTTTTTTGTGTGACTTCTTTTCCTTAGCATAACATCTTCAAAATTCATCCATATTGTGAGGAACTTCCTTTTTAAGTCTGTAAAATACTCCATGGTACATGCAGACCACATTTTGTTCATCCATTCACCCATCGATGGATGCTTGGGTGGCTCCCATCCTCTGGCTGGGATGAATAATGCTGCTATGAACATGGGTGTGCAGACAGGTTACCATTGATTAAAAACACAATGTCTTGGGTGACTTGTGACTCAAGTGGCAAGGATGTTGCATACCAGCCAGGCCTGTGCACCTCTGGGCAGGATGATGAGGTACAGTTTCTGCTCCGGAGCTCCCTGTGGGATCATGCACAGGCCAGGCTTCTGAATCCACATCTGCCTGTTCCTTCTGCTTTATCATCTTCTCTCACTTCCCCACAGGTGTCTTTTGAGAGTGCCCCCTTTGTGTGTCACTTGCACCAAACTCCCCATCTTAGGCTCTGCTTCTAGGACACTGAACAAAGACAACAGACGCCGCGTAGCCAGGGTGGTGTGAGTCCTTGTGGATGGTTGCAGGGATGCTGCCATGACCTGGAGGCACTGCACACAACATGATGGTCTTTGGTTAGTTCAATACTTGGCTGGGTGGACTAGGTGAGGTTCTCCAGAGAAGCAGAATTGGCTCCCATGACTACAGAGGCTGAGACATCCCATGATCTGCCATCTGCATGCTGGGGACACAGGAAAGCCGGCGGTACTGTTCTAGACTGAATCCGATGGTGTTAGTTCCAGTCTGAGGACAGGAAATGATTGACATCCCCACAGCTCAGCAGTCAGGCAGAGAGAGAATTCTCCCCTTTTGTTCCGTTCAGACCTCTACAGATTGGATGAGGGCCACCCACATAGGGGAGGGCCATCTGCTTTACTCAGTTTACCACATCTCACCCAGAAACACCTCCACAGACACACCCAGAGTCAGGTTCAACCAGATCTCTGGGCGCTCATGACCCAGCCAAAGTGACACATAAAATTAACCAGCACAGTGGGTATCAACTCTGTGAAAACACTGAGTAGCAACTGTACAAATAGACTTAGTGAAGCTAACATAGTCTTCTCATGACCATTGTGCTCTTGTGGAGTTAAAATCCCTGAACTCTGGAAGTCGTGGTAACGCAGAGCGGATCAGGCACAATCTTCCCAATGGCAGAGCACTTCGCAGTTAGGAACCATCTCCACGCGCATGCTCTCTGTGTGTCCTGCCATCGTGCTGGAAGAAGGGCGGGGAATTGTCACTTCGTTTGACAGAGGAGGAAAGTGAGGTCCAGAAAGCTTGTGAAGTGAACCAATCAAATTAATGGCAGAGCCAGGGCAGGAACAGACCTGGTGTTTCAATGCTCCTGTGGGCTCCTGCTTCGACTCAGACCCCACACCTCACAGAGAGGACCCGGGAGTGCTTCAAAAATGTAAATCAGACATTTTTCTTAAGACCTCACCATGACTTCTAGTCATGGCACTTAAGATAAAGTACAAACTCTGCCTCATGATTGAGAAGGCCTGGCCACAGGTTAGGCGGCTCTTCCCTGGGGCTTGCCCTTGAAGTTTTGGCCACAGTGACCGTCAGGAAGGGTCCTGCTCACGTCAAGCTCTTCAGGGCTTCTGGATGTCACCTCTGCCCAAAATATTCTGTGCTGGTTGAGCTGCTGCCTTTGAAAATATGTCCATAAATTCTTTGACACTGCTTCCTGCCAAAGATGAAGCCTCATTATCCCCCCTTTGAGTGTGTCCTGGTCCCAGTGACCCACTTATGAACAGAATATGGCAGAAGTGACACGGGACTTCCAAGACCAGGTCATAGAAGACGCTGCAGGTTTCTCCTTGCTCTCTCTCTCTGGATCACTTGCTTTGGTGGCAGCCAGCTGCCATGACCCGAGGACACTCAGGCGTCCCTAATGAGAGGCCTTCGCAGTGAGGGACTGAGGCCTCCTGTCAAGAGACCCTTGAACAGCCAAAGGAGAGAGTGGGATGGTGTGACAGCTTTGAAATGTGTCAACCCGACTCTGGTGAACTAATGAAGTCCCTTTTCTGTATATTTCCAGATAGGGATTCTTAGACACTTGGGTGGGTTGGAAGGTGGGAAGCAGGAATTTTGTACCATATACACTTCGTTGCTGGTCTTCTGGCTCATCTTGTTTGGTGTGAAGCAGGAGCCGGGCCGGGTGTGTGTGTTCAGATCTGTCTTGAAGGGCCCGGGCTACTGTAGTGTTCCGTCATCATCGGGAACGAACATAGGTTTCAGCCTGTGCTTGTGGGGTCTGGCTTGGGCTCGTGGGATTTTAGCCTGCTTGTGATCTTCCAATCTGGATGCTGCTCTTTGGATTTCAAGTTCCCGCATCAGACATGGGGAGAGCCTTGTAACCAGCTACCACAAGTCCCTGACCTACTTCTCTCCTGCTTGTCTGATGGAGCTGTGTCTGACATGGTGCCCTGTCTCAGAAGCAGATCTATCAGCCCCAGTCAAGGCTTTGGATGATTGCAGTCCCAGCTGACATGTTGACTAAAACCTCTTGAAAAGCTCTGAGCTGGAACCACCCAACTAAGCCATTCCCAAATTCCTGACCCAAGGAAAATGTGGGATAATAAATGTTTATTAATTTAAGCATGAAGTTTTAGGGTAATTCTTTTCTTTTTAAAGATTTTATTTATTTTTGACAGAGAGAGAGTGTGTACAAGCAGGGGAAGCAGCAGGAAGAGGGAGAGGGAGAAGCAGGCTCCCTGCTCAGCAGGGAGCCCAAAGCGGGGCTCGATCCCAGGACCCCAGGATCATGACCTGAGCCGAAGGCAGACGCTTAACAACTAAGCCACCCAGGCACCCCTGGGGTAATTTTTTATACAGGAATAAATGAACTAATATACTCCATCACGGATGCCCTCCTGGATCACACTCCTATGTCACTGCTTTGTTTTCTATTACAGCACTCTGTTTATGCCTTTTAGAACATTTATTATAACCTGCAAATATTTTATAGACTTATATACTTATTTATTTCTTTTCTGGCTTTCCCATTAGAATGCCAACCTCATGACGACAGGCACATTCTCTGTTTTGTCCATCTGTATCCCTAGCACCTAATAACCAGGCTAACTCCACTTCCTACTAGCTATGGGGCCATGGGAAAATTGCTCTTTGTGCCTCAGTTTCCTCAGCTGGCAAATGGGATGATGATAATAGCACCTACTTTAGTGGGCCGTTGTGAGTCTGAATGAATTAATATTTATAAGGTGTTTCAAACATTTCCCTGGCACATGGTAAATATTCAGGAAGTACAAGCTGCTAGTATTTTTAATATTATGGTATAAACTCAATACATATCTACTGGGGGACTAAATGAAGGAATTCATTGCTCTCTCTGTCCTATAATCTTAAGTATCCAAGACACAAATAAAAAAGTCCCAAAGGCCTCTAGACAGCTAAAACGGATGTCCCAAAGGCTAGTAGCAAAGCCCATCTAATTAACTTACAGGCAAGCTCTTAGGCCATTACTCAGGACCTAATTACTTAATAGTCTTAGCAGATATTTATTAGTTACCTAACATATGCAAAGCATTGTGTTAGGTGCTGGGGGAAGGGGACAGAAAGACATAGAGGTGAATTAAGCTCATTGCCTTCCCTTGAAAGAGCCTGCTGTTTAGAGGGGGGACAGATACAAGAGCCACCAATCACGCAATTACCAGAGAGTGAGCAAGGCAAGTCGGTGCAGAACAGAGCGATGCTGACTCTCAAGGTGGCCAGACTCAATTAGTCACAATTATAACATACGTAACAAGCTTAATTATCTGGTTTCCTAGTCCATAATGGATTAGAAACAGCATATTAGAAGAGCAGGGGTGGCTATTGCTAGAGGCAGGTATGTTGGCAACAGGAAAAAAGTGACAGATAACAGGAATAAAGAATATAATTTTTAAAATATTCAAAGGGGACGTTAGATAACTGAAGCACTTTAGTTTAAGGTCATTTAGTGTAGGGGCAACTGCTACGTAAGACATGAGAGGCAGTATAGCACTGTAGTTAAGATAGGATTCTGGAGCCCAGTGGCCTGGGTTTGAATCCCAGCACTGTCACTTACTGCCACCTGCATATGTTACTCAAACTGCAATTCACTTTTCTCATCTATGAAATGAGGATAAGGGCAGCAGCTACTTCATAGGGTTACTGTAAGCATCAAATGAGTTAATATTTGTAAAGTACTTAAGAAGAATTCCTGGCACATAGCAATTCTGAGAGCCTGTATCAGTCAGGATTGGCTGCGTTTGCTGCAGTAACAAACAATCCCCCAAATCTCAATGACTTGAAATAATGAGGTTTATTTTTCACTCATACTCCTGTCCATCATCAATAGGCAGGTGATTTTACTCTGAATCAGGACTATCTTCATGTTGGGACCCCTGGCTCATGGAGCAGCCACCATCTATTACAATGTCACCATGGCAAAAGGAGAAGAGTACCTTCCTAGATAACTCATTGACAACTAATCATTCCCCTTGGAAGGGACACACTTTCTGGCTCACAGCTCATTGGCCAGCGCTGGTCACAGGCTCCCACCCTTCTGTGTGCTCAGAATGGGGATGATCGGAATGTGTGTCTAACAGCACAAATCATTACCAGAGGGCCTCTCTGTACTAAGATATCATACTGTCGTGGTTAGGTCACAGAATTAAAAAAAAACTGTAATGGACCCGAGAGCGAAACCTATTCATTTTGAGGAAGCGAAATCAACGTTCACAGGAATTCCCTGTTTCTCAGGACACCAATGGCATCTGGTGGCTTGAGGGAGCGAGTGGTGTGAAATGAGACCAATTCTTCACTTGTGGGGCTGGTATGTACACCAGAGGACATCAAGCACCCTGACTCCTGCTCACTAAATGTCCAGAGTATCTCTTCTCCAAGTCACTGTGACAATCAATAATGCTCTAATCTATTTTCTAATACTTCTTTTGGGTAGAGGGGAGTGATGCCCTTCTTTGGCTAAGAACTACTAGCAAATGTTTAATGCGACTGTGTTGTTTGCAGCCAGAGCTGGTACCCAAACCCAGCTCCCCACCTCCTTGATCAGGATGTGTCCATCATAGTTTGTTAATTGAGAATCAGAGATCAGTAGTTAAACGGTCCCCAAGGGTATGAGTTGGACCAGTGATGGAGTGTAAATTTACCTGCCCCTTAGGAAGCCTTGGTCATTTTTTGCCCTGGATTCCATGAGATGCTCCTGTATCTGTTCCGTAAATCCCCCATTCTGCTTAAGCTAGTCTTAGGTTTTGGTGACTTACTACCAAATAATTTCTGATTAGGACACATACCTCCTAGAAGCATTTCTTTCAAGTATGATTAAAATTTTTAAATGTGTTGTTTGCAAAGGATAAGCTCCATTTAGTTGAACAATTTACTTTTGGGGAACTCTTCCTTTTCCTACTCAGCCGATCAATGAACTATTGATGTGTGGCTATGCAAAATCGCCTACCAAAGCCAGAAGAGAGTGATGTGTGTGCTGATAAGGAACACTGTGGAAATAGCCTCAGGAGGGTTTCAAAAGAGCAGGGCTGAGGGTCAGCTGTGGGATTAGTATCTCTGTATCCCACACCCAACTGAGCACATAAAACAAACCTGGGGTGAACATCTCCCGCTGGTGTGACAGGATGAGTCATTTAATGACTTTCCCTTCTGTTAGTGGATAGCATTTCTTTCAAGCTCCAGAGAAAAACTGACATGATTCATAAAACAGAAAAATAAGATGATATTAAACCTAATACAAGCGTTCAAACTAAATTTATAAGGCATTTTTAAAGGCAGAGATTTTGCTTAAGCATTATAATAATCTCGTTTGAGGATGAGGTCTCCTGCAAAGGTTTATTTTATCCTCATGAATGATCAGCAATTATCCAAACAGCTCTCTTCTGTCCCTGTGGTGTGTCAGCTCACTCAATTTGGATTTCACAGAAAGTAGATGGGGTCACCGCATGCTCAATCACTAATCCTTCCAACACACCGTATTATATGCATGTGCTGCACACTTTGGGGAGGTAAAGGTGGCCAAAATTAAAACTTGAAAGAAGCTAATTGTGATTCTTTGTGCAAAAAAAAAAAAAAAAAAAAAAAAAGTGTACTGTGTTCAGTAAGCACCATTTCAGGAAAAAACCCTTCAAATTTATTTGATAATAATAACACAGACAATTGAGTGTGTTCTATGTGGAGCTGGGCATGGAGAGGAAGGCTTTCAGTGACTTCTTTCAAAATATTTATTCCCATAAAATCCCAATGAATGCCCACTTGCATGGTACAGATGAACAAACCAAGGCCACAGAGATGCCCTAGATCACATGGTTGATAAGAGATGGGGCCCATGTATACTTCTGCATGCTATAATGTTCTTTTGTGCCTGTTAAATGCAACAGGTAAGACGGCGGGGTGTGGAAATAGTCCACCTGGGTTCAGAGTCAGGCTCTGGTAGTACTAGCCAAGTGATCTAGGCTTCGTTAATTAGAACTCCCGGTGTTCAGATCTCCTTTCTGAAAGATGCTCAACAAATATTGGTTTTAAATTCTTACCCAGAGTCCGTTCTTTCCCACAGCAATGGATCCTAAGCTAGTGCATCAGGCGCCTTGCATGGACTTTGAACTCACCGGGGCAACCACTTCTGTGTGGTCTGATAAAGAAAAACTTATTCCATCACTCATTAAAGGTGCTAAGAAAGACTTTATCCAAGGGTACTGCTACAATGGGGCTTTGCAGTAGGGGAGAGATTGGGTTACACTCCAAATACATCAAGAAAAAGTGGGGATTTATAGCCAAGGAGCAGGGTAAAGGGGGCATCAGTAGATGGTAAATTACTAAGAGGGTAAGGTAATTCTTTGATAAACTGACCTAACAAGATTCTGGCTGAAGGCAGGCCACAGGGATCAGGTATCAGTTGGTGTGGGGAACAGATGATGGATTCTGGCAAAACTGACTTGGCAGGATTCTTGCTAAAATGGGGCATTTGAGGACCTGCCCAAAGACAGAGCCTAGTCAAAAAAAAATGTTCAGAGGATCAGAGCCTGGTCAAGGAGTCTTCACCACCAACACAGCATACCTTAAATAAGCTCCTGCCTCATGCTCACAGGGCCCTCTTCTGCCCTCCTGCCTGGGGGCGTCGCTATTGCTGCTGAGGTGCCGTGTGCCCCCTGCCGCAGCCCCACATGTGCAACCCCTGGAAATGTGTATTTTGAGGGGGTTAACACTCCATGGAGAAACCATTTGACCAGTGGGAGACAGGAGCTGAAGGGTAAAATCTTCCCTGTCCTTCCCCACGAGCACACTGACCTGAGATGTTCACACGGTCTCTCTGACGATGGTGCTTGAAGACAGAGCAATTGGTTTCTCCTCTAGCCAACTAGGTACACACCTTCTCCTATCTGCTGCCATTTGTTCCTCGCCTCATCCCCATTCTCCCCCACTCTAGCTGCCCTGGGATTGCACTGCCCCATAAAAGATTAGCATAGAATCATCTGCCTTGGGCTCTGTTTTCTAAAGAATCTGGGCAAAGACAGCTAGCATCAGGACTCAGAAGGAGACTGGAATTCCAAGAATAATATGTTTGAAGAACTTCATGGCCAGCAGAAACCTTATGTGATGCAGGATTAAGTTAGGATTAAACCTATATCATGCTTGAGGCTAGCTCTGTTTAGGAAGGCTTTCGCATGTAGCCGTTCTCTTTGGCTCTTAATATTTAGAAGGGTGGGAAGGTACAGTCCTTTTCCCAAACAGTCTGACTTCTAGCAGGGCAAAGACACTCAGAGCAGCCACAGGATGATTCAGGCTCTGCCTCCATGGTAATTGTCAGTCCGCATTGATGGGCAGCCTCAGATGGCCACACCGAGGGTCTCCTCTGTGGTTCCTCCTTCATTCTCCTTGGCCTTTTAAACCTCTGAATAGCTGAATACCTCCTTGCTTTGTCCTAACTTATTGCAGACCAGGACCCAGAAAGGGAAGGGGCTATGTACCATACTCCCTATGATACTCTGATAACATAAAAAATACATATTTTGGTCTTCATCCTCAGCTCCTGGCCAGAGCTCCTCAAAAGTTTGTAATTTCCGAGATGATAAAGGTGCTAGGAGCATGTTTTGTTCTCATATTTGGTCTTTAGCTCCAATTCTTGCCACAGAGCTCCTAAATCCCTTGGAATTTCAGAGGTGATAGGAGTGTCTTTTATTCCAATGACGCAACTCTTGGTGGGCTCCTAGATTGGGGGCTGGTCACCAGAACATCCAAGCCATGATTAGAAGCTTAGAACTTTCAGCTTCATCCCCCATCCTCTGGGGAGGGGAGAGGGGCTAGAGACTGAGTTAATAATTGGTCATGCTCACATGATGAAGCCTCCAAAAATTCCTTAAGTATGGTGTTTGGAGAGCTTCCGGGTTGGTGAACACATCCACATGCTGGAAGGCACACCCTCCCTCCATGGCAACAGAGGCTCCTGCACTCAGAACCCTTGCAGACTTCGCTCTCTGTAACTTTTCATGTAGCTGCTCATCTGTATCTTTACCATATCCTTCCTTTAGAACAAACTGATAAATGTACTAAGTGTTTCCCTGAGTTCCGTGAGCCATTATAGCAAATTATTGAACCTGAGGAAGGGATCATGGAACCTCCCAATTTGTAGTCCAGTTAGAAATGTGAGTACCCTGGGGACCCACCACTTGCAATTGGCATCTGAAGTGGGCGACAGGCTTGTCGGACTGACCCCTTAACCTGTGGGGTTTGACGCTAACTGCAGGTAGATAATGTTCGAATTGAGCTAAACTGGAGAACACCATGCTGGTACTCACCCCCAATCTGATACCCAAGAATGTAGTTATTCCAGGACTCATGTAAATGATGACGTACCAACATGTGTGCACCACATAATGTCCTCTGCCAGGGTTCTCTGGAATTTCGGGGTCCCTTCAAATGAGATCGATAGTGTTGGTGCTGTGTTCATCTTATGACGGTACAAAGGAGTTCCAGGTCACGGGTGCTTCCCTCACACCAGACATATGCCAAACATTTCATATCAGTGTTTCATTTTGAAGCAAAACCTTGTGAGGTAGCTATTATTATCCTCAATTCACAAAAGAGGAAAATGAGGTTCAGATTGATAAGGAATTTGCCAGAATCTCAGTTAGCTGAACCAGGATTTGGATCCAGGACCTTCTAACTGCAAAGCCCACAGTCATGAGCATGGTGCCCCACCCACATCCTGCTGGCTGTTATGGTCCCTACATGTCTGTGGTGTCTTCTGCAAGCACCTGTGACCCGCCGCATGTGGGGCTTTAAGTGCCGGGGAACTGAGCCACGCAAGAGCCGCCCTCAGCCAACGATGAATGAGAGTTGGAGGATAAATACCCAGCTTCCTCTCCCCCTGGGTGGCTTAACTCTGAGGGATGTCCTATCCCGTTTTGTGAAAGTCCCAGCAGGATTGAGACCCAGTTGTCTACAGTGATAGGATGTTCAACAACGCACATAATTGGCCTCCTTCTCTTCCCTGTCTCATTGCCCCCCTTTCCTAGTGGGATTGGCTCCCAATTAAACAACCTGTACTTAAATCCTGTCTCACAGTCTGTTTGGGGGTGGGGTGTGTGTGTGTGTGTATGTGTGTGTTTTCTTTAAGAATATTATAAATTCTTATGGAATAATGAATCTCATCTCCCACTGGGGTTGTCTTATATACACACACACGTGGACACGAGAGAAAAAACCAAGAGTATCTCCTGAGGAAAGAACTGTGTTGCACTGTGTACGAAAGTGACAGGGAGGAAAAACTTTTACCTTCTTAAGTTAGTGACTGGGGGCTTGCAAATTAAACTGACCAAAAACAGACTGGCAAGAGAAAAAACAGAATTAATCATGTATATATGGAAGTTCATAGAAAAATGTGACTCAAAGGTGTGGTTAGAATTTGGGGTTTCAGGGCACCTACTGAAAAACAAATGACTTTTGAAATGGTAAGTGGGCTATTAGAAGAACAGATAGGAGATATAATAGTTTTGTGACAAGGTCTGTTTGGTGTGGTATGGAGACTTCTAATTTCTGGTGATGAGTCAATATTCTCTGGTAACTCCTGGGGTGGGGATTTACAACAACTGAGTTCTTTTGGGAGGCTCTGCTTTTAGACAATAAGAAATTTCAGGTACTCAAATGGTTTCTGCTCAAAATAATTGTTATATCACAGTGGTATATCTGGACTCCTTCAAGAGGCAGGACGGGCCTTGATGATACAAAGCTAAGGTAGCCATATCTCACTATCCCTGCCTTTTTACTGAAAGATCTCAGATTCTCTCTCTCTTGCCACCACCTGAGAGGGTACAAACAGAACAAAATTGGGGTCTTTGGACTTTTCCTTCCCCCCTTTCAGGTTCTTCCAAGGGAATCCTATTTTTCCAGAACACAGGGTTCGTTTTGCAAGAAAGTGAAGTTCACTGCAGCATGGGAGGGCCCATGGTCACTAATGTCTTATCATGGAGTTTATCTTCCAGCCTTAAGCCTTTCAGTCATCTTAACAAAGGTTGAAAAGCTCTCAATCACCCAGCTACTTATTCAGGTGACAGCTCGGGTCTTAAGGCAGGAAACAGTATGTTTTGGGAATGATCTGTCATTTCTGTGTGTTCATTCCTTTCTTATACGAGCTTCAAAAACACCCTCCTGGACTCTCATCAAAACTATACTGATGGCACAGATTCATGTGACCGACTCGGTTATGCAACCCCCTCCCTTCCCAACAGCCACCCTGCACTGGGATTATCAGCACATAAATAAATAAAGACTCTACTGCTTTGGTTATCCAGCAGCCAACCCCTTCTGGAATTTTTGAGAAAAAGCAGAAAGAGTCATGTAGTGGGTTGAATGGTGGCCTCCTAGAAATACGCCCACCCAGAACCCACGAATGTGACCTTGGAGTGTTTTTGGAGAAGAGGTATGTGCAGATGTAATTAGGTTGGGATCTCAAAATGAGATCATCCTGGATTATCTGGGTGAGCCCCCAACTGAATAACAAGTGACCTCATTACAGACAAAGAAGACAAAGGAGGAGAAGGTCATGTGAAAAAAAAGCAGACATCAGGGTGATGTGGCCACAGCCCAAGGAATGCCAGGATCTGCCAGGGGCCGGGAGAGGCAAGGGATGGACTTGCCCTGAGGGAGTGCAGCCCGGCTGACCCCTTGCTGTCAAACGTATCGCCGAGATTTCTAAATGCATTTGTTGTTTTAAGCCACCCAGTTTGTGCCAATCGGTCATGGCAGCCACAGGACACTAATACAAGTCGCTGAACAACTTTTTGCCCTAAAAATTTGGCCCTAGAAATGAGAGCTCTAACGGTTTCATTTCATAAGGATACTTGAAGCTAAGGATTCATTTTGCCCCCATTTCATAAGCAAGGAAATGGAGAAACAGAGAATTCGAGTGAGTTTCCCAAGCACACTTAGCAAACAAATGGTAGATGTTGGCTTCAAATCCAGGCCATCCGATCCTAGAGTCCGCTTCTTAAACGACCATGTTCTCCAACACAGTCTCTGCCTCTGCATGTGGAATCACAAGAAGAAACTGCCCCTTTCCACCCGTGTCGCATTAGCTGAACTAGGTTGCTTCCCTGCCCTCCCTCCGCAAGCAGGATGTGCACCTGTGGGATGGGCCGAGCTAGCTGGACTCTCCCTCTGTGGGGAGTAAGGCAAAGCCACAGGGTGGCTGATTCATTCCTGGCAGTGGTGGCATCCCAGACAGGTGCTTCCCGTTCAAACCCACCGTGGACCCTCCTGCTGATTATCTGTGGGCACTGCCTTGGTTCCTGCCCATGTTCAAACACGCAGTCCCCAGTATCCTCCAGGTTCCTTTTCCATGGAAGTAATGAAGAGTTAATTTCTGTTGTTTAAAATCAAGAACCCAGGGCACCAAGGTGGCTCAGTCCCGTGCCCACGTGGAGGCTGAACTCAGTCCTTTCACTAATGCCCCTGCCCCAAATAAATCCACTCTGAAACATACTGCAGATAATGTAGATGTTGCTCATGACCTCGAGAAAAACAAGAAAGAACATTTATAGCACAAAACAGACAGAACTTCATGAAACTCCTGGAAAAGCCTCTTTGTCCTTCCCGGGGTCTGTCTTAGGGAGATGGCTGCCTCGCCCCCTCCCCGTCACCGCCTCCACCCCGCAACTCCCACCACTCTCGGCAATTCCACTCTGGCCCTCAGTTTACCTTCCCTACTCCACAGAAAACACAGCCCTGAATTTAATCCTTAAAAACAAACAAAAACAAAAAACCAAAACAGCTCAATAAACATATGTGAACCTCCTTGGGTACTTGAACGGTGTGGGATCCAGTTTATGGGCCTCCCTATATTCGCTCAGCCCCACAATTCTAAAGCTTCAATCTTTAGGCAACCCAAGCTAAAACATGTCCCAGTGAAAGCAGATATTTTTTGAATGGCTGGGGATGTGCTGTACCAGAGAAGATACCATTTTCCTCTCATGATTCTATCTGTGAAGGCCCACATCCCTATGCAGGGCTCCCTCCTTTCAACCCCTGCAGTGGCCCCGTCTCCCCTGGAGGGAAGGCAAAGCTGTCACCTGGCTTCCGTCACACCCGCTGGGGGGTCCAGGACTGGCTTGCCCCACTGAGGCTTGGCTCTTCCACTGCTTCCAGGCTCAGGAGAAGCAGCATGCTTCAGCCTGGCGTGGAATCTGACTTCCTCCGCAGCCGCCTGGGTGCAGATAAAGTGCCCCGTGGGGCTGACGCCGATGAATCAGAGACTTGGGAGTGAAGGAGCCAGCCCTTAAATTCTTTGTACCTCCTTCTCCTGCTGTACTATGCCACATCACCCCTCTGCAGACATACACCCCCCATGATCCACCTGCTCACCACTCTGCAGACATACACCCCCTATGACCCACCTGCTCACCCCTCTGCGGACATACACCCCCCATGATCCACCTGCTCACCACTCTGCAGACATGCACCCCCTATGACCCACCTGCTCACCCCTCTGCGGACATACACCCCCCATGATCCACCTGCTCACCCCTCTGTGGACATAAACCCCCCATGATCTACCTGCTCATCCCTCTGCAGACATACACCCCCCATGATCTACCTGCTCTCCCTTCTGCGGACATAAACCCCCCATGATCCACCTGCTCATCCCTCTGCAGACATACACCCCCCATGATCCACCAGCTCACCCCTCTGCTGACATACACACCTACATGATACACCTGCTCACCCCTCTGCGGACATACACCCCCCATGATCCACCTGCTGGGCTTCACTGTGCATCTAGGGCTGGCTCAGCAATGCAGATCAGCACTTGTTTTCCTTCCTTCTCTACTTCCTTTCTTTTCTCCCTCATTCTTGTGACCTGGGATGGCATCCTCCCACAAAGCATTGCCAAAGAAGCATTGCCTTGGGATCTATTTCTTATGGAATGTGGACTAAAATATCTCCCAAGAAAAATAGGTCCTTCATAGCAAGGTAGATTTTGCTCTGAATAAAAATAATAAATTTACCACATTATTACACCAGGGAGTGGGCCCAGATCCACATGCCTGAAACCCTGAAGAACTTCTACAAAATGCAATGAATATATGAGATGCTTTAAGGACCGGCTTGACCTGAGTGCAAAGAACCAATGAACTTGGAAAGAAAGTCGAAGAGTCTGCATGAATGAGGTATAACCATGACCACTGATGTCATCCCCACCATCACCACCATCCTCACCACCACCACCACCACCAACACCAGCAGCACCATGGCAATGACATGGCATGACACTTTCTCAGAATTTACCATGTGCTAGGCACTCTTCTAAGCACCATGTGTTGGGCTCATTTCATCTTAATGACATACCCTGGAAGTCAGTACTATTAATATCCCCATTTAACAGATGAAGAAACTGAGATTTGGAGCAAGTAAGCAAATGACTCAAAATCACACAAGTCGGGAGTGGCAGTGCTGGGACTTGACCCCAGGCAAGAGTCCAGACTGCTAACACTACTACTTCTACCTCACATGCTCTTTTCCCTTCATCTGAGTATCCATGATTCAGACATGGATAAACAAAAGTCTCTGAAAGAACCCAACCTGGCTCCCAATAATTCACAAAGACAGACTACCCCGTATAAGAACAAGAAAACAAAGAAACAGAGATTACTGTTTGTGGCAGTGAAAAGAGGACCAACTTGAAACAATAAGCAAATGTTTTCTTATGAAAGATAAAAAGTTAAACACGAGATGATTTATCATTAGTCTTTTCTTTTTTTTTAAGCTTTTATTTTTATTTATTTGACGAGAGAGCCCAAGCAGGGGGAGCGGCAGGCCGAGGGAGAAGCAGACTCCCCGCTGAGCAAGGAGCCCGACACGGGGCTCGATCCCAGGACCCTGAGATCATGACCTGAGCCAAAGGCAGATGCTTAACCAACTAAGCCACCCAGGCGTCCCTATCATTAGTATTTTCAACATGACTCAAAGGAATATCATATCTATGAAATGAGGGCAGATAGTCATGAACTAAAAACATAATTCAACATCTGATAAAGACTGGTTGGAGATGAAAGTGATGGATGTCACATTTATTTATTTATTTATTTGTTTATTTTATTTATTTGAGAGAGTGAGAGCACAAGCAGGAGGAGTAGGAGAGAGAGAAGCAGGCTTCCTGCTGAGCAGGCAGCCCAACACAGGGTTCCATCCCAGAACCCTGAGATCACAACCTGAGCTGAAGTCAGACGCTTAATGGACTGAGCCACCCAGGCAACCCAAAGATGGATGTCACATTTAAAAAACACAAGAGATTTTATATATCAAAGATATTTCAATAAAGCTGTTACACACACACACACTCACTCACCCTTGAAGTGATGTCTTTCCGGGGATACTACAGAAAACCAAGATCAGATAAATATGTTTACGAACTTCTTTAATCATTCTGCAAAAAAGATTAAAGAGGTAAAGAGAACTAAAAGTGATAAGTCCATAAGATCTAACACACATATAATAGAACCTCTAGATAGAAAAAACAGATCAGACTACCTGGAAGTCAACATGAGGGCCTGACTTACACTCTCACTTCCGCACCATGAGTCACTTGTAGAAGAATGGACACCGTTGGCCGGTGCCTTGTGAAGAATTAGTCCCGAGGTTGATTCTCTTAAATTGGTCTCTATCCTGCTGAAAGGGTATCATTGAGGTCAATCCAGCAGTGGGAGTCTGTAAACCTCTTTTTGTCTGTATTCCATTGTAGATCAATATACTGATCCTCTGTGAGGTCATCAAGAGAAACGAATACCCTGTTCCCACTCTCAAAGAGGTTCCAATCTACTGAGGGAGGCAGAATACTCCTAAGAGATCTGAGAACCTGTATAGGAAAGATGGTCATCACAGACACAGAAGTTCCCCTTTGGATCTCTACCTTGCTTGTCTCCCTGCAACTGAATGCTGAAAAGACTCATTTCCCCCCCATCCAGGGCTCCCTCAATGACATCAGTTGATAAATCTCTGTCATATTGTTCCGAACCAGCCAGCTTACTTTAAATATGGTAATTTTAAAATGATTAGTTATGCTTTGTTTATAACTATACGTAGCCTTGGAATCAGTCAGACCTGGGCTTGAGTCCTGGCTCTGTGTGACTTTTATTAAGTGACTCAACCTCTCTGAGGGTTAGGTTTCCTTACCAGTATAATGAACACAGTGGTGTAGTGGCAGAGGAGTTCTCAAACCTTTCCTGTGCACAGACTGTGATTTCCGACCTGGGATGGAGCCCCCAGAGTCTGCATTTCTGACCACCTCTGGGTCCTGCAGGTGCTGCTCTTCAGCCCAAGTTTATTCAGCCCCACAAGCCAAGAATGTTTTTCACATTTTGAAGGGTGGTAAAACAAACAAACGAAACAAAGAAGAATATGCAACAGAGCCCACATGTCGCATGCAAAGCCAGAGAGTAAACTTTTTACTACTTGGTCCTTCCCTGAAGTATGTGGGCTCCTTCTGTCGCACATGCTTTTGCCATTGCTGCCCCCTCCCCTGGACTCCGGGCCCCCCTGAGTTCACCTGCAGCTACGGGCAAAGGCTTTTTCCAGCCTGCTGACGACTTCCCGCCTCACCGCCCTGTGCTTACCCCTTCTCTGTCTAAAGGCTCGAGCTTGCTCAAGGGCCCGAAGGCCTAACGGCAGGTGAGGAGGCTTAAGAACTCGGGGGAAACCACAACCAATAGAGGAGGGAGTCTGACGAGTGTCCCAGAGACCCTGTGGCTGGATGCCAAGGTGCGCTTCACATTGTCCACAGAACACACCATTGCAATGTGCTCTGCTGGCCCACAGTGGGGACCTGCTCATTTATGGCATCTGTCACTGGCTTTATTCCTTTACCTCATTTTGGATTCACCAGAGCCAGCTTGCACGGGTTTGAGAGCCAAGTGCGTGTCTCTTTCCAACTCTGTCTTTAGTGAGGTTATGACGGCATATTACACCATGGGGGTCACCAAGCGCGACACAGCAGTCGTTGTTGGTGGAGAACCAGTGGATACGCATTTACCGCACACCACTTCCTCACTCGTCCTTCCTGGCATCTCTGCTGGAACAAATACCTACACCCCTGTCCTCGCCTCAGGTCGGCTTTAGGTGGAAGCCAAACGAAGAGACGTACCTACCTACCTCATAGTCTTGGTGTAAGAGAAAAACACATCAGATCACATTTGGGAATCATTACCACAAGACTTGGTATGAGACAGTCCCTTCCCCTCTTCTCCCTTTCATTTAGCAAAGGGGAGATTCCAGCATTTTCCAGGACACCTGCACTGCAGGCTTTCTGTATCAAAGTCAGCTCTGGCTCACTGGGCCATGTGGTCACTTTCCTGGAGGTTCTGGAATGACTTCCTTGGCACGCATCCACGCACAGACTACCCCATACAATGGGCAATAGGAGATGGGCTGAAACCTTAATCGGCGTCAGGAAGGAAGCGTATCCATTGCAACCTCATGAAACTGAACACATGTGGGCAAGGCAAGCATGACAGCACCGTGAGTTCTGCCAGCTTTGGCGAATGCAATGCAGACAATGCACCTTTGTGCAGAGCTAGGGATGTATGCCAGGGCTGGGAGGTTGGTGGCTTTTTCAGGTGCTGTGCACTGAGGTTGGAACTCAGAGCAGGACAGGAAGAGATGAGGCCCAGAGAGATACAAAGGAGAGGAAGAAAGAAAATGTAGGGAAGGAAAAGGGGTGGCTTGAAAGAAACTGCTGGGTACCACCCAATATCCATCTTCCCTTCCTACTTAATAACAGACCCAATTTTTAATGCAGTGCTCAGCAAAGGACCACATGACCCAACTCCCCTTGTAGTTGGGTGTAGCCCTCATTCTAGTCAATGAGCTAAAGAGTGTGAGTTTAGTGTGGGACTTTCAGGAAAGCCCCTGAAAGGATGCTGGTTCATCTGACTCATCATGCTGTTTTGCCCTCACCTGCTTTCTCTTTACGCCAGCCCGGGATTTGGTTGTGACAGCGGGAGCTCCAGCAGCCATCTTGGATGATAGGTTGACCTGGAGGATGAAGCCAGTGCTGAGGATGATGGAGCACAAAGACAGAAGGAACTGGGGTTCCTGAGGACGATGTTGCCAGGCTTTGATTGCTACCTCAAGATCTCTCTCGGTGAGAGAGAGAGACAGACTTCTTCCTTGTGTCAGCCACCGATTAACTTGCGTTTTTCTGTTACATGCAGCTAACCTAAGCCTAACTGATACAGGAGGTGAAAATGAACAAGGGGATGCCAGAGATGGGAGAGTGGAAGGGAAGAGGAAGACAAGACCTCTGGAGTGAGTGTGAGTCTCAAACTGCAAACTCAGGCTGTAAGAAACATAACCTTCTTTATGCCTGATTAACAACTTCAATTTTATGCCAAGCCCCCATCCCACTCTATTTCTGTCACTTCAGAGCCCTGTCTCTTCTTGGTGCAGAATTGCCTCGACGTTCCTCGGGGTGAGACCGACAGGCACAATGCCACTGCTGTCCTCTCTCCAGCTGCACCTGGGTGTCCACTGACATGCGGGTTCTGTCTGGCCTTGGACGGCAGGTCCTCCTCCCTGTCTAACCACAGTGCCTTTCGGGACCGCCAGCTCTCGGTGCTGTGTCCCTTCCCTGAATTACTCAGGCCTGGGACATTCGCTGGGTCCTTGGCACATGCCTGTGTTCTCCCCAGGATGAGGCCGCAAGCCTGTGTTTTCAGATGACCCGTCTCAGTGTGGGGGTCCTGCTGTCCCTTCTCCAATAGCACTCAGCTATCTTGTGGGGTCAGGAATGCCCAGAATCTAAGCCGGCTCTTCCCCTCCGGTTCCTATACTTCCTCACACTGCAGCCCAGGCTGTAGGGACTTTATAAAGGGCAGGGGGTACACGGAACAAGGTAACCTCTCTCTTTCATTTTATATTATTCTAGGTTTAAAAAAAATAAAGTTGGAACACAAAATCCTCAGAATTATCTGCCTTGTCCTCAGCACCACCTTTCCCTGAGATAGAGCAGGTGGTCCCGCTGTCCGGAGTGGGGAAAGGGTTGGCCATCGTAGAAAGCACTGCAGAGCAATAGTGTCTGCTTAGATCTCAGATTCTCCTACCACCTGGAGAAGGGGAAGAGGGAGCAGGAGAAGAGTCGAAGAGCATTAACATCGGAAGTCTCTGTTGGGGATGACAGTGGGCACGTAGTTAAGAGCACAGTGGGATTCACGGTGTTAGCAAAGAACCCCAAATACAGGGGTCCTGTAGCTGTGCCCTCCTTCCCCTCCCCGTCTAAGCCCACCACAGAGGCCTCACCGCTCTGCAAGACAGGAGGCTGGTCTCACGCGCCCCCTTTCAGTGCTGGGAAAGGAGCACTCTTCTGAGGATGCCCAGGGACGAGAAGGGGCCTGGGCCCTTGAACAATGGGGTCACATCCAGGTTTTCTAGACCCTCCAGCCAGGCAGAGGGACTCATCTGGGGAACATGGCCTGCTCAGAAGGGTAGCACTCACTTCTTATATAGCTTCCTGTTGACAAGACTCAAGGAGGTCAGCTTGTGGCCCACATCACAGTAACTGATGTTTGCTCAGAATCATCAATGGGTGCTGAAACGAATGGGTAAACAGCTACTCACACAGTCTCAGAGACCCTTCCCACTATATGGATGTTCCTTATAAGGAGGAAAATGGTCATGTGACAGCAGAGAAGCCTGGCAGACTCCCCCCCCATCAATGTTAGCAAGCTTCATGTCAGCTGTGGGGGGACCAGTGGACACGCTGTGCCCTCTGACACCATGCACTGAGAACAACACAGCACTTTCTGTGACACTGTTGCCAAAAACGTGTAACCCGAATCGAATCATCAGGAAGCATCTGACAAAGCCAAACTGAGTGACGTGCTCCCACATAACTGGCCCATTCTCCTGAAAAATGTCCGGGTCATGAAGGCTATAAGGAACAAATGAGGAGCTGTTCCCAACCAAAAGGTGCTGAGTAGTCACCACGACCCAAAGCAATGTCTGGCCCTGGGTTGGAGCCTAGACCAGAGAAAAAAGGATATTTATAAAGGACAATATTGAGGCAAACAGCCCCATTTGAATGGGGGCCTGGATTGGATGCTGGTATTTGTCTCAATGTTAATTTTCTGATTTTGGTAACTGTATTATTTGTATATAAAAAAATTTGCTCCTAGGAAATAAACACTAAAATATTTAGGGATAAAATAGCATATTCTGTTTCTCTCTCTTTCTCTCTCTCTCTCTCTCCTCTTTTTCCATCCTTCCTCTGACTTCCCTTCCTTCCCCCGATGTAGTAAAATGTTCATCAATGGGGAATCTGGGTGAAATGGATAGGGGAGTTATGCTTGGCATTATTCCTGTAAGTTTTATATAAACCTGTATGTATTTCTTTTTTTTTTTTTCTTTTTCTTTGTTTCTTTTAATCTGTATGTATTTCAAAACAAAAAGTTACCATCCCAGCCCCTACTCCACAATGATTTGAGGAATGTGCGGACTAGGACCTAAAAGGGGCCTTAATGAGCATGAAGTCTGATCCTCTCCTTTTACTTCCAAGGTCCTAAGACCCTAGAGACATGCAGCCACTTAGGTCTGCTGGACCCCGAGCCAGGGCCTTAGCCCCTGCACCTCCCTGACTCCTTGCCTCTGAACCCAAGCCTTGCCACCTTGTAGAGCTTGGGTGAGCTACTTACCCTTTCTAGCTCCCAATTTTCTCATCAGACAAATGAAAGGATAGGGAGGCTCATTGGGGAGGAGACTGAGATAAAGTCCCAGTCCAGCACTTAACACAAGACACACCCACTAAATGCTCAATCAGTGTCACCACCAAGACACCAACTAGGCTACTGTTGTTATTAATTATGCCCCGACTGACCGGCCTGGATTTACAAAGGAGGAAATGGACTGATGTAGCTGTTAGAATGCTCCTAGCTTCAAGAGAGAAGACATAGGGAAAGTACTTGTTTAGGTAAAGGAAAGACATAATCTCCTGTAATAGGAATTCTAGATGTAAGATGGGTCCCTGGGGGCTAGGGGGATTGGGGAGATTCATCAAATGGCTTGATGATGACACCAGGGGTTCAGGTTCTTTCCTGCTGGCTGCCCTCCACCTTGGGCTGGGTCCACTCAGCGTCCCCAGGTCACTGCTGCAGTTTCAGCATCACATTAAACAAAAACAAGACAGGAAAGGAAAAGGGAGCTTCTTTTTGTCTAAAGTCTCACTCTTGAAGAGTAAGAAAAAAATTCCTAGACTCCCATTGGATGTCCCATTATATCTCCTTGTTGAGACTAAATTCACATGCCCAAGGCTGAATCAAGCATGGGAGTGAAGAATTAGCATGTATGTAAGTAAGAGTTACATTTGCTTGAAAGAAATGGAAATCTCATATCACATATGAAAGACAGGAGTTGACTTTTACATCTGGAAGTCTGGCCAGGCTGCCCAGGAATCTCTCTTGCTAATCTCCTCCACGGTTCTGTCCCATGTTTCTTCACAGCCCAACATGGCCACTCCAGCCCCAGTCCTCCAGTCCTCACGCCAGCATGGAGGAAGGAAAAAAAGCAGCAGAAAGACAAAATCCCTTCCTATGAACAACACTTCCAGAAACTGTATGCACCACATCTGTTTACTCCCACTGGGCATAACTTAGTCACACAGCCTTACTTAGCTGTAACAGAAGCTGAGAAAGGTCTTTCCTCTGCACAGCTATGGGGATTTCTATTACTACAGAAAATGATGGGGTGGTGGAAGCATAGATATTGGCCACCAGTAGTCTATGTCATACCATGACTCCATCATAGCATTGAGGAGGACCTAGCCTCCCTGAAGCTATCGCTTCCTCATACCTGTACAAAATCAGGGAGCTGCTAACATGGCAAGATGGGGAATGGGTGTTGGGATAGGAAAGAACAGGTTCCTGACACTAGTAAACTCCTATCACTCTTTACCAGGTTACCTATCAATAGAGATGAGCGTGCCCAGCTTTAAAAAGAAGGCAAAAAAAAAAAAAAAGGGCAGGTATTTCTTTTGGCCTTTTCAATGTACCACAGCTTCCTCCCACATTCTCTGCTTGCTCCTCTAGAATAAAGTCTATAAAGCATGCAGCAGACAATCGCCTTACTCATGAGTCGGTCACGTGACTTGTGTTCAGCGAGAGCCTGAATCACTCGTAAGTCTTAGAGCACAGAATATTGCACCTCTATCAGATCCACTTGGGGGAGGAGGTGCCATTATCCTGAAAGTCATTTGAATTGTACTAATCCACCCTCGTTTGCCAAAATGATTCATTTTTAGTTCTCACAATCCTTCTTCCAAGAATAGCACTGCATATGAGTGTGGCGGGGTGGGGGCGGGGGGAGATCTTTATCTCCCAAAAGCTCGACAATTGTGGCTCTGCTGACATTATTTCTAGAGCTCAGAAGGAACAGAATTACTGGGATAATAGAGGCTGTGATTCCAGGACGACAAGACCCCTAGAAGAAAAGGCACAATTGACTCAACTATGCAAATGTTTTATCTACATATTTAAAATATGGTGTCTCATGGGGTTTCATGAAGAATGCTCCAGATTTAAATATCTGGCCATTCCATTTTTAAAGAAGACATTTATTACTTTTCTCTAATTCCTCAAATTTTGGTGACAGAATTTCCCTTGGAAAACCAGCCCTCGTGGAAGACTAACACTGCCCTTGTCTTTACGGTAGACATGTTACTCAGACTGGCACCTGGAACACTGTATTCTCTTGTCCAGCACAGCTGGTTCATAATTGGTAGAACCCAAGTCTTCCAGTGTGACCCATTATATGGTTTTTCTCAGAATGTTAGCAAAGATAGAGGCTCTGTTTTCTGAAGAGGCTTGACTTGGGGTTGAAAGGATACAAGTCTAGAGTGGCTGGGTGCCATGATGTGAAGAGAGGCTACCTCAAAGCAGGAGGGTTTCCTAGTTTCAGTAACCTGTTGGTTTCTGGTATACCAAGCATTCCCTCACTCTCGTTTTAGCAAAGTAGAGCTAAGCAGTGTAGAGCTTGAGTCCTCATGTCATATGTTGAGACACTAGGTCCACTATTTCTGAAGAAATCCCTCTGAATTCTTTTATTTGGTAAGTTAACGTTTTTGCTGAAGTCACTTATACTTGAGTCCCTGTTACTTTCAATAAAAAAAAAATGCTGATCAATACAGCCATCTCAGTCACTGACCTGGTATATATGACATAGGGATACAGTCTGCTCTTCCTGAAATGCTTCCTTCTCCTAATCCGGAGTATCTTATGCTAAACTTAACCATGGGCATTCTCCAAGGCTTGGTTTTGATCTTCTCATTTGATCTTTCTCCAATCACCTTTGAATAATCCATCTATTTCTATTACTTCAAAATTCACTTCTAAGCTGATGAGTACCAAGTGGTACCTGGTCTAATTTTTTCAAATTGTGAGTAGATATCCATTCGACATGACCAACGAATGACAGAGACAAAGAACGCCCCAACGTGTGCAATTCAATGTTGCAATCAAATGAAACTTATGACAAGATTAATTTGACATGGATCTGATGAAAGTTAAATCACAGCCTTGGATGTGTGGAAGAAAAAATTATTCTGACACTTGTTAAAATGGCAGGAAGACTTTAGATGATTGTGATAGGTGTCAAGACTATTGCAATAAGGGAGAGAGATTAGCCTTAACTTCACTCTAAATACAGTAATGACCACTGGGGATTTATAGCCAAGGAGTGGAGGGGGAGGGGAGCAGTTGGTGGATAGAATATTACTAAGAGAAAACATCAAGGATACGTGAATTCTTGCTAATCTGATTTAATAGGGGTCTTGCTGAAGGCAGGCCAGGGTAATCAATTATCAAGGGGCTTGGGGCATGGAATTCTCTTTAAACTGCCTTAGCAGGTTTCTTGCTAAAGCCAAACTCAGCAGTCCAAAGACCCAAGGAGGAGGCATAGTTGTAAAGAGGGCTCAGAAAAGCCTTTGTCAATGGTAGTCCAGATTAGGTGTAAATGGGAAATCTTCAGAAAAGGTGAATGAATACTGTGGGATTACAGTTGTTCCCCATTATGCATGGGGGATACGTTCTAAGACCCCCAGTAGATGTCTGAAACTGTAGAGAGTACTGAACCCAACATATACTATGCTTTTTCCTATATATATACACACACCTATGATCAAGTTCAACTTATAAATGAGACACAGTAGGAGATTAACAATAACCAATAATTAAATAGAACAAGTCTAACAATATACTGTAATAAAGATTATGCGACGGTGTTCTCTCACAATATCTTATCGTACTGAGCTCACCCCTCTCCTTCTTGTGAGGACGCGAGATGAGAAAACACCCACGTGCGGACGTGCGGTGAGGGGAGTGACGCAGGCCATGCCACGTAGCGTGAGGCTGCCGCTGAGCGTGTGACATTTGTCTGGAGAGTCATCTGCTTGCACCACAGGTAACAGGAAAGCGAAACCACGGTAAGACAGAACTACTGTGCTTCTACCCACATCAAGTTCTGAGTTGTGCTTCTCCCCTACAGCTTCATTTCCCTCTCCTGAATTGCTGCTCTTGTACACGGGACCTCCCACATTCGTACGGGGCCACAGCACGGGCTCCGGTTCCGCGGGCCTCCTCTCTGCGCCTTGTCCCTTGTCCCTGTCTTACCCCCTCCCCGGAGGCCTCTGCACAGGCAGCTGGCTCTACCTCGAACTCTGTCTTGAGTTATGTAACTCTGAATCATCCTCTGGATCTCTCCCTGCACCCGAAGTTGGTTTCCTCCGTGGCGGGGGGTGCTTCCCCAGCATCTCTGACTAGCACCCACCCCACGAGGAGAGGATTCCGGAGCACAGGTAAGGCACCAGCAGAGCACCCATCACAGGTGCAACGTGCGCGATTTACCTGAGTGTTTGGATAATGTGTGGCTCCCCCAGTCCACTGCGGGCTCCAGAAGGGAAGAGACCGTGCCCACCTTTGCTCACGCGTATGTGGCCCACACCAGGCACTTCGCGTGAATTTACACAATTACCTAGAACCGGGAGGCCCACTGACGGAGGCTCAGCAGCCGCTCTCCATAACCGAGGGCTGGGCCAGCTTTGAACCCCTCGATTCCGGCGGGGGGGGGGGGGGTTGAGGCAGGACTCATGTAAGTCAACTGCTCAAGAAGGACGTCATGAGAGCTGAGGCCCAGCAGAGCTGCCTCAGGTCCCTGTGACCGAGTGTGGCCCCTGATGACGCAGGCCCAGTGACAGTCTGGGCCAGTCCCCCCAGGGGATCTGGAGCTAGACCTGCTCTTCAGTATCCGGCAGCACTGGGCCAAGGTGCTCCCACATGTGTTAGTCACTGGGTGTGAGCTGCAGCAGGAAAGGGTATGATCTTGGCAGGACATTACTGGGCAGGACACTGTCACTGGATGAGGTCTGGAAGGTGTGCGTCACACCGGCCCCCAGGGGAGGCAGCCCCTTCTGCCTCCAGGGCCCGGAATCCACCTCACCCCTTCAGCCTAGTGGTTGTGGCAGCTGTTGGGTTACACCAGCTCACCCCCTACCCTAGCCCTCACCACCCCTGTGCTGTTCCAGGCCTGGCTGTGTCCCTCGTGCTCGTACCTCTGCAACCAGTCCCCTTATTACGCGACACTCTCCTGTAGCTACTGCTTTGAGCGTGCCCTCTGCTCCCTGCTGCAGCCACGACTGGGGTAAGCTTAGGCTCACCTATCGTACGACCCATGTGAGACGGGCCGATCATGATCCGGGACTACTGTGAGACCTGTCAAGACCACTGCAGTAGGGGAGAGAGACAAGCCTCAACTCTGCTCCAAATACACGTAAGACAGCTGGGGGCTTTAGAACCAAGGAGCTCCACTTACAAGAAGAGACACTTTCCTTGTGCCTGGAAATTTCATAATCCTGGCATGATGTCACCCTCTGCTTCACCCAGAGGATGCCCACCTCTCTACAATTCATCCAGGTCCTGCCTTTGGAGACAACTCTGATCGTGAATCTCAGCTTCAATGGCTAAACTTACCTTCCTATGAACTCTCATAGGATTTATTGCCGAAACTTCTGGAAGCCATTTATCTTATCTTGCTTTGTATTGTAACTTTATTATTTGGCTCTTATTCTTGTTTCTGGTTTTTAATGGGTGGGTACACATCTCATAGCCCCAGTTAGAGTGAATGTGACAGCACGTCTCTGCATTTACCCTCCTTACCTTTCCCAGCACACAGCCATGCACACGGGCACAGTTTGGTGAAAAAAAAAAGAATTGATGAATGAAAGAATATACAATTTGGAAGCTAAAATATCAATCTAGATGACTGACTGACTTTTCTACCTCTCTATCTTTTGGGTTTGTTTTTTTAAACTTAGTTATACTTGGAAGCTAGAAACAAATTAGCATTCAGCATTAGTACGCGCCTTGCTCTATCTATGAATTTGTCCTCTGTATAGGAAATGATACATGGTACTTCTCCCCCGCGTTCTAAGTCAGGGGGCCTGTAACATGAGCTGGAAATATGAGGCAATTAACCATGTAATTCAGACAAAATCGCCTGGAAATGTACTTCGTGAGTAGGTACACAGCTCAGTAATGGAAGACTTGAAAAATTCATTCATGATAGATATGGAATCATTTATTAGGGGAAGCGTGGGATGTGCCGGGAACATTTCTAATCTGTTAAAGTCAGCATCTTGCAGGGAAGCAGGCTGGATGACACAATCCCCCGTGTTGCCATCACTAGAGACAGCATCTGGGACTGAGACGAGGGGACTCTGGCTTGTGCGGGGATGGTGGGGCTTTGTATTTGCTGTGCTGGTTAGGGTTCTGGGGTGGCAAGTGATAGAGACTGAACTGCACAATCAGGCCAAATTGAGGAAAAATAAAGAATTGATTGGAAGCTAAGGTATAGCTCTGAGGAATGGATGAAAAGCTGGAGATGAGGCTTTTGGAAAAAATAGAACCAAGGAAGCTCTATATTCCTGGGTAGCAGGAACTAACACTGGACATTTTCATGTGAAGTCCCAAGGGGACCTGCCATCCCCAGCATCCCCCCTCTGCCTTAGAGGGTGCGAGTGTCTGGATAAACCTGCCCCAGATGCTTTCTTCCAATGTTACCCTCTGCCATGTGCCTTAAAATGGGCTAATTATATACGGATTTGTATGACATTTTGGTGGGTCCTTTCAGCAGTCATTCATTCATTTAACAAGTATTTCTTGTAACATATTATGGAGGACTCAAAAGTAAATTCATTATAGATTCTACTCCTAAGGGAGATATAGGGAAATAAGTGTTCAAGTACTTGTAAGATGGGATGAAAGGCTGCATACCCATCAGGATCTTTCCATTACATGGAACAGAAACCAGTCTCAAACCATCTTCAGAAAGGAGGAGAAACTGATCCACATAAAGGGAAGTCCAGGGGCACAGTGCTAGCTGACACATGCCGGATGCAGGCGCCAGATGGTGAGGTCAGGACTCAGTCCTCTGCATGATCTGGGCTGGCTTGGTTCTCAGGGAAGGTCTCTGCAGCAGATCCTGTGGGTCCCTGTGTACAGCTCTTCCAAATTAGCATGGCACCCAGGTGCAGTTCCTGTGAGTCTCAGCCCAGGAGCTTTCTCTGGCAAGGGAGCAGGTTCAGGCTGTTGGCCAGGGACCCAACAGTCCTGGGAGCAGTCCTCGACCAAAGAATGGCAGAAGTAGTAGATTCAAACATGATTATCTTTGGAGGGGACAACTTTGGGCCATGACCTCTACTTTTCTCTAGATATCTCCAGTAGGACTAAGCCCCAGTTGCCCACAGCAGTATCCCACTCACTAATGCACTTTGCTTGGGCTTACTTCCCTTTTGCCGTCTCACTTCCCTATTCTCCTAGCCATGCCCTTCAGGAACACCTGCAAAATAAACCTTTTGCACCTAAACCTTTGCCCCAGTCTTCTTCCTGGGGGGCCCAGCCTAAGACACCCTTAGTTATAAAGTGGCAAAACGGCTGCAAACTGCTGTAGGTTTGCAACCTGCCAGTTTCTGATCGAATACAGAGACAACTTTCTTGCAAACACTTCATCTAAAATCCTGAGTCTGCCTCTCATTGTTCAGGGCTGGTCACATTTCTATCCCTGGGTTAAAATATACCGGTTGACAAGGTCTGGCCATCTACTCACCAGAAGCCCAAGAAAACTGGAGCTATTTTTGTTCAATTGCCACGGTCTGGGGGAGGAGGAAGGATGGATTCCTTATGAATAATCAGGTTGCCTTTACCAGGTCTTTGCTGTAAGGATCATTAGCAGGTCAAATCACCAGGTGTTCACAGCATGTGGGCCCCCAAAGAGGGACAAACACAGTTCAGATGAACAAGATGTAGGTTTTGGCTTGGTGGGGGAGGGTCACAGGAGTTTAATGCTGAAATTCCACTTTCTGAGTTTCCCAGACTGACCCCCTTTTAAATCAACAAGAAGCTCAATAATTTTCTTCCTCATGATAACCCCTTGTTTTGTGTTTTGAAATATCGTGTCGTTCAAATGAAACAGCATGCAGTCAGAAGTAATTCTTTCTCGCACTTTAAAAATTAATAAATGGCATTATTGAGTCCATGTTCTTCATTATAGAGAAATATACCCTTTCTAGTGGAAATACAAAAAAGAACTTCTAGTCCCTTTTATTCTTTTTTTCTTTTAAGATTTTTATTTTTCAGTAATCTCTACATTCAACAAGGGGCTCAAACTTACAACCCTGAGATCAAGAGTTGCCTGCTCTACCGACTGAGCCAGCCAGGCGCCCCTTTCTTCTTAGTCCCTAGGAGCTGAGGGACCCCCTCATTTGGTGGTTGAGGTCCTCCTGCAAACACAAAATTTCAAAAGGAGACTGGCTAGCAAATTGGACCATTTCATTTATATTAGTAGACTTCATAGTTGGGTAAATTATCCTTCAGGTCACATTTTGCAAGGAAACTCCCCATGCTTCATTATCATAGCATTTATATACTAGGAGGGATTTCTCGGAGATTATCTATTTCAACTGTTAGCTAAAAAATCTGACATGAAGTAATGTACCCAGATTATCACATCCATCCACAAGCGTAGAATTTCGAGCACCTATTATAAGCAAACCCATACTCCAGGATCTCAAGGAAACCAAGTGAATAAAACGAAGAAGGTCTCTGTCAAGTAGAGAGGCAGACAAAACATCATAATTAAAAACATCACTGATGGGGCGCCTGGGTGGCTCAGTTTTTTAAGCGACTGCCTTCCGCTCAGGTTATGATCCTGGAGTCCCGGGGTCGAGTCCCACATCGGGCTCCCTGCTCGGCAGGGAGTCTGCTTCTCCCTCTGACCCTTCCCCCTCTCATGTGCTCTCTCTCTCTCTCATTCTCGCTCTCTCAAATAAATAAATAAGTAAAATCTTAAAAAAAAAAAAAAATCACTGGTTTCTGGTCCAACATGTAAAGAGCAGACATTGTCACCTTCACCCTTATTATAAAGAAAAAAGGTTAAACAAAATGAAAGTAAGCCAATCTAAGATCCAAGGGGGAACTGAGATCATAGGGTAAACAGCTGACCCCAAGACTGGAGAGACAGACAGGTGGACACAGAGTATCACAGCTTACTGAAAGAAGGCCCAGGACTGTAGCCAATGAGTAGGAGCATGCTGAACTCTAGTTGATGAACTGCTGGGGGCTCCACATGGACCAGCGAGAGAGTTAGAAATTCCAAGGGGGTCCCATCCTTTTGTAAGTTTTACCCCCAGGGGCCCTACCAGGATCTCACAGTGAAAGCAGGGAAAAAATACCCTCATGCTTCTGGCATGGCAAAGGGGGAAAGGCAACATTTTGAAAAGCTTATAGTGCTAGGCACTATGGAGGTGCTAGAGTGACTGCGGAGGAGCCGAGAACGAGGACCCTGATGGAGGGGACAGCAGGCACCACCAAGCCACCGGATGAGAGAACTCGGCCTGTCCCGGGGACTGGGAGGCATCCCTGCAGCCGGGGCAGATGAGGGAGGGAGGGTGGGATGGAGGGGACTGTAGAGGAAGCAATGTCAGAGGGCTCAGGGTCATGGGAGGGAGTTGGGTCCCATGCTTCCTCTAAGAACTGCATTCCTTATACACAAGCTTGAATGCAGATGAGCTGGGACAAGGGGCCAGGCAGCCCTGCTCCAATCTCATGCCTACTTCCTACAGCCCTGACACATAGATGACTAATTCTGGAACGTACGGTCTGGAAAAAAATAGACTCAGAAGCAGGCAAGCTCCTCAGCAGCCTCAAACCATGGAGCCTCCTACAGGTGCAGAGAAGGAGTGAAACAACCATGTACAGTTGTGCAGTGTTGAGTACAGACTAACTACTGTCAAGTTCTGGCTCTGGCCAGGGTTGCAGTCGGGGACAAGTCACTTTACTCTTCTGAGTTCCTGGTTCCTCTTCTAGGAAGAGGAGATGATAAAAGTACCTTTAGATAGAGTTGTTGAGACAATTAAATTAAATGGGATGAAGACTGATTTTCCCCAGAGTTGCTCATTCCCAAGTTTCCTAGCTCCATAAAATGGTACTATCTCCCATCCAGTGTAATGGCTCAAGACAAAATGCTTAGTCAACCCTGATTTTATTCCTTTCCTCAAATCCCAAATCTATCAATAAGCCCAGATGATTCTGTTTCTGGAATACATCCTGAATGTGTGCACTGTGGTTTCTCTCCATTGCCTGGATCCTAGACTCAGACGCTACTGTATCATCCCTGGTCTACTGCAATGGCATCCTACCTGGTCTCCCCATCTTCCTCTTGCTTCCTACAATCTGCTCTTCGCAAAGCAGCCATTTGTAATTGTTCAGTGTAATTACATGTAACTCCTTAGGTCATATCCATCCAATGGCTTTGCAGGGCATTTAGAATGAAATTCACAGGCCACCCCTCTATTCTTGCCCAGTTTGTTTCTCCAGTCCTACCCCCCTCTCTGCCATGCCCAGTGAGATAGAGATGGATCTTGCATTCCATTCTTAACGTCCCGTGAGAGCCTTGCCACGTCTTTACATGATAGAGTAGACTTCCTGGTCCCTGAACTTGGGGCTTGGACATGAGATTTGCTTTGGCCAGTAATATATTAGTAGTTATGATGTGGGAAGAGCCCTGCAATTAGAGTGTGCCTCAGTTTTCTTTTTGATTCCTGCCATTTCCTTGCTGTTCTCTCTCTTTAAAGCTATTCTCCTTATCTGGAACCGAATTTTTCAACCTGGTGTTATTGACATATTGGGGCTGGATATTGGTTGTGGGGACTGTGCTATGAGATGTAGGATGTTAGCAGGATCTTCTCCTCAACCCACCAGAGACCAGCTGTGGCAACCAAAAATGTCTCCAGACATGATAAAATGTGCCCTGGAGAGCAGAATCGTCCCTGATTGAGAACCGCTGGTCTAGAAGACCTAGGGAATCTAGGTCTTCCTGGACATAGCTCCTTCTTGTCATTTACTTCCCACCTCGGAGATCCATGACCTTGCTCATTTCTTTCTTTACTTGTTTTTCTGCCTCTCTCTCTGGCACTACCACAATGGAACCTGGCACATGAGACAGGTACCCTAGAAACTGATTCTAACAAATGAAGGTTGGAAAGCATCTTGTCAACTGTGTTGACTGTCGAGCATTATGCAAATTAATTATAAAAGTAATAAAAGAGAGAAAAGTCATCAGAAACAGATCCACACAGAATCTAGCAGCTGGGAAGTTTCCGATGCTATAATTTTCCCTTCTGCAGCTGCTATCCTCTGAATGTTGGACAGAACTACCATCAGAATGAATGAATGTTCTGGAGCCAGAGCTGGGTTTGATTGACTAAGAAAGAAAGAACCCTCATTGGTCTTAGGATATCTTTAGAATGGATTTAAACAGCAAAATAGTTCAGTGGACGTGATTTAATTTGTTTCCCCCAAACAGCTGTGCCCCCCACTGATATCTCTGGCTCTGTTTGCATATGAAACCTTCAAATAGCCACAAGTTAATAGATGGGGGAGGATGTGTCAGAGTAGATGAATAGGGGTGCCAACCTGTTTCTTAATAACTAATTATGCAGGGAATTTATCATCACCCTCCACACATCCTCTTCCTTAATAACAGTTGACAATGCCAGTTTTCCCACTGGCGTCAGCCCATCACAGTGAGGTTTCGCTTTCTTTCTCTCTTCCCCCCGCCCCCAAATGAAGACATCACCTAAATACAGAATCAGCAACATCAAAGGGTTTGCTCGGGCTTTTGGTGGTTCAGTGGATGGGAAGGCAAAAAACGGGGAGGTGGCACTGGCCCTTGGGGCCCAAATCACACTTTGATCTGCAAGTTGATGAGACAAGAAATGGCCCACGCTGTTCTGGGCGATGGCAGTCAATGAGATTTGGGACAGGGGAGAGCAAGTAGAGACAAAGACAGATAAGGTCTTCCTGGACACCAGCCAGGACAGACCTGCTTGGACTCCATCTGACAGGACCTGAGACCTAATGGTAGATTCTCAGAGCCTGGCGATTCAAAAAAAAAAAAAAACTTTTTACAAGTTTTCCCGAAAGCCTGATTTAAATTCCTTGCGTTCCAGTGTCAGCCTATTTCACCTCGATCTTGCTTTTCTGGAAGCTGTGGAGAGTTGCTTCCAACTAATACTACAACTCCCACTGTAACTGGTTCTACCTGGACGCCCTCCCCCGGCTCCTTAGGTCCCACCTTGTCTGTCACTCTGCCCACCCAGTAGCCATAGTTTGGCTGAGTGATCCTTCCCAGGGACATCTGGCACTGGCTCAGCCAATCCGAACCTATCCCCACAGAATGGAGCCCCACAGAAGGCAGCGGGGTCACATCCCAGCAAAGCGCTAAAGAAGAAATGACAAGCGGGGCAGATGCAGCTGGCAGACGTTTTCTTTGGCCGGCAGTTTTTTAAAAAATTGCAAACTTCACAAAAAAAACCCCAGATTTTCCTTTTCTTTTGGAAAACTGGACGACCTGGCCACACTGGGCCGGTGCTCCTCTAAGGCGGATATCGGCTGGAGCAGAGTAGCGCCCTCTTCAGATGGGGCATCTGTGCTCCCGTTGTCCACACTGTTTTATTATTGCCCCCTTCGCTTATCCTACCTCCTAGTGCTCGGAAGCATATCGGCTGGAGAACCAAAGATCTCAAAAAGTGGGAGGAGCAGCCCCGTATCTGCTCTGTTGCAGTCTGTTTGCTTAACTTATTGATAGAGTCCACGAAAGATCGTGTATCTGTTATGGGCTGAATTGTGCCTCCCAGCAGCACCCCCCCGCCCCGCCTCCCCCAGACCCTGCCCCACCACCTTCATATATTTAAGTCCTAACTCCCAGTACCCCAGAAGGTGACTGTATTTAGAGATAGGGTCTTTAAGAGGTAATTAAGGTTGTATCAAGTAATTAGGGTGAGCCCTAATCCAATATGACTGTGTCCTTATAGGAAGAGTAAGAGATAGCAGGGATGTGCATGCACAGAGAAAAGGCTGTGGGAGGACACAGCAAGAAGGTGGTCAATCCTCCCGCTAAGAGGGGAGACCTCAGAAGAAATCAGCCTTACCGACGCCTTGACTTCAGATGTCTAGCCTCCAGACCTGTGAGACAGTTAATTTCTGCTGTTCAAGCCACCAGTGGGCCTGCCTCTGTTACGGCAGCCAGAGCCGACCGATGCAGTCTCCCATCAGTGAAATCCCCCGCCCCTGCCAAAAGTAACTCTTCCACGTACTTGCAAACCAAGGGTCTCTACTAATGAACGTGTTTTCCCCTACAGTGTGATTAGTCTCCTTCATTTTACCCAGGCCCCTTTCTTGAACTTTTCAGTATATTTTACTACAAGCTCCATGTTTGAAGACTCATAAACTAAGTGAATGAGTTAAAGTCTTGGCAAAAAAAAAAGGCAAGTCATAAATGGAGGCAAATATTCATCCTCTCTTCAGGGCTGGGTTGACACATCTGAATACTGTGGCTAGACAAACACTAATCTCCATCCTCAGAAAATATGAACTCTCTGTCTGAAAGAGCGCAAGGCGGTATCTAGATCATGCCTTCCCAGTGGGGACCCTATGACAGCCAAGAAAGAGAAAATTGAATCTCAGATGGAAAAACATCTTCCTCTTTCTATGTATAAATCACACATATACATATAACACACAGACGGATCTACACTACTCGTTTTAAAATTTCAGGGGAGGCTCATCAGAGAAAAATGCCTATGAAAGCTATTTGGAGAGGATGATGATAAAAAATGGTTGAGAAACACTGACTTATATGTTTGGTGTGGTGTTAATACTCCTTTCTTGGAAGGCACCGTGCTTTGGGGACTTTGTTTTCAGGTCCTTTGCATAGTGATACTAATGTGGACAATTTGGGGGATTCCCAAGTAGAAAAGGGATCTTTCTACTCTTGTGTAAATCAAACACAGACAAAACTATTTAATCTTGCTGACTGAAGGGTAAGGTTAAAAAAGAAGGAACTGGTGACGTTATGGCAGATACAGGTGGATGCCTGCCTGACAGTATCCCCTCCACATTTGTTTTGGCAAAGTAGCCTCCCAACATGGAGGCTGAAAACTGGATACTTGTTTTCTCAGCCTCCTTTGCAACTGAGCATAAGCATGTGACCCAGGCCCTAGGGATGGAGGCTTCTAGAAAAGAGGCTCTTAACCAATAAAAAGAGTCTCAAGAGAAGAACAGCCCTGTCTCTCCTTCGGTGGGTTGCTGTCATGTCCCATGTGTTGCCTGGCACTTCAGCAGCCATCTTGGGGCCATGAGGCCATGAGGCTCAGGAATCAATGAGCTAAGTACAGTGAAGTGAAAGAAGCAAGAGCCAGAGTCACTGATGAAATGAATCAGAGAGGTAGAAATGACAAGAGAAAAGAGTAATGAATAAAATTGACATTTCATAGCTAAAACTCACAAAGCTAAATTTGGGGAACAAGTGATCAAGTACAATAGACCAAGGGGAAAGTAGAAGAAAAAAGTCCTGGGTCTTACTTGGTTCTAGTACTAGGCAGATGGGTAACTTTGGACAAATTGTTTAGCTTCTCTAAACTTTGGAGGGGAATGCTTATCCATCTTTCTTTAGAGGGTTTTTTGGTCTGCACTGTCGATTTGGCTAAGCTGGAATGACATTTCCTAGAATCCTTTTCCCTGTGTGTGTCTGGGTTGCTGTTGGCAAATTAATTAATTAATTAATTAATTAATTAATTAATTTTTTACAAAAGCATGAATTTGGAAGGGAGAAGTGAAGCAGCAACCATGATTCTTGGGTCATTATACTTGATGCATTAAGAGACAGATGAAGTGGTACCAGTAGTTCTAGCTTGGCGTCACTTCCTCCTACCCGACTTCCACCTCTTCTTCGCCTTTTTTTTTTTTTTAAGATTTTATCTATTCATTTGAGAGGGGGGTTGGGGAGAGAGAGAGCATGAGCAGGGGAAGGGCAGAGGGAGAGGGAGAAGCAGACTCTCTGCTGAGCAGGGAGCCCAATGCGGGGCTCGATCCCAGGACCCTGGGATCATGACCTGAGCCGTAGGCAGATGCGTAACCCATTGAGCCACCCAGGCGTCCCCCACCTCTTCTTCCTGACTGCCAGTCCTACGTACGGACAATGACCCCACACCTCCTGCCAGACTCCATGATAACAGCCTTCTGAAGACTTCATACCTGGTTCTCCTTTGCTGCCCCCACTGTGGCTGTGGGACATGCCTGACCTGTATCCCCTTGCAAACTCCTTCCTAGTTTCCACCTGTACCAGCTCTGCAGGGGGACTGGTTCGAGAACTGGGTCTTGTCAACTTTACTCTGATCCTCCAACTCTTCCTTTTGGACCCTTAGTTTTCAGCTCCTCCCACAATTGTGTGAGGTCTTCTTCTTCAAATTAATCCTTCATTCCAAAGTATTCACAGTGGTTCTGCTTTCTGGATTAAACCCCATGCGATACAAGAATCAAATGAAACAATGAATCCAGAGCAATTAGCACAGCACCAGGCACATGCCAAGAACTTAGTAAGCTATTAATAATTATTATCAACGTTCTCACTCCTATTAAAGCAAAAGGACTCAGAGACCCCACTTTCTAATTGCCTCATTATGCAGAAGACTAAACTATGATCCTGCCCGGTTAAATGACTTGCCCAGGGTCGTACAGCTCAGGTGTGACCCAACCAACCAGAATTCAGGTCTTCTAATTCCTAGTCCTACCACTTTTCACAGATCCTGGCCTGCTGCCCAAACGATCCTACTATTCTGGTTACCACACAACACGATGCCATGGGCGGCAAATAGTATAGTACACAATTCTAACCAGCCTAAACCACATGGAGGGTTTATTGGCTCATGTAACCAAAACGTTGAGATAGAGGGCTGACTTCAGACATAGTATCATGATGTCAGCAGGGCTAAGCTCCAATTTTTCTCTCATCTCTTTCAGCTAGGTCCCTATCAGGACTCTCTGCTTAGAACCAGAAACAGCTACAGCAGCGCCACGCCTCACACTTCCAAACTACAGCTGTCTTGAGGAAGACAGAGTCTTTGTTAAGAGATTGAGATTCAACAAGCTGCCGAAATAGCTCAGTTGGGAGAGCGTTAGACTGAAGAGATTGAGATTCAATATGATTGGACCGGTGTAGGTCACGTGTCCACCTTCACCCAATCTCTGTGGTGGTGGGGGGGGCAGAGTTGGCATGCAGTGATTGGCTCAGTCTAGGTTACGTGCTACAAACCTAGGCCTGCGGGGATCAGAGGTGGGTGGGGAGAATCAGCCTCCCCAGAACCACGTGGACCCTTAATACAAAGTGGCGGGGGGAGTAGGAAACCGGGACGTGATTGCTGGGGAAGCCAACACGTAGGGGGTGAGTTATTACATTTCTTGCCTTAGTATCTTTTCCCGGGTATCTGGGATGAAGCCAGATGAGCACCATTTCCAAAAGAAATGCACAGTCATAAGTAATGTCTTTAAAAGCAGTGGCCCTGTCATTAAATCTTTATGGTGATTTAGTTTAATGTAAAATACACATCAACGCGAGGCTCTTGAGTCATGGGGATGGTGGGGGCATTAGGGCTGCATCTGACTCCTGGTCTGTCCTATTAGTTGGTTTAAGAACACGACCTCCTCCCAGGTGACATCCCACAGAATGGAAATGTGGGATGAGAAATCTGCCAGGATATAATAATGCTGTCCTTCTTGAGAGTACAGACCCAGGAGAGAAGCAAGAAATTTGTCCTGTACCTTAAAAAGGGAATCTCTGTTTTGTTTTTTAATGGCTAATATGATGTATAAATAATGTACAAGGAGGTGCACAAATCTTAAGTTTTCAGTTTAATGTTCTGATAATTCTATGCGCCTGGGTAACCACTATTCAAAACAAGGTATGGGACATGTTCATCACCCTAGAAAGTTTCCTCACTCCCCCTTGCAAGTCAATTCCAGACCTCTACTCCAAACCACTCTCTGATTTCTATCGATGTGCATTAGGCGTTTGTCTCTTCTTAGAGTCTACACTAATGGAACAAGATAGTATGTGTCTGGCCCCTTTAGTTATAACATTTCTTGAGATCCATTCACATTGTTGTGTGTAGCAATAGTGTGTTCCTTTGTATTGCTCAGAAGTATCCCACCCTATGGCCATATGATAATTTTATTTATTCATTCTCCTACAGATAGACATTTACATGGTTTCCAATTTTTGGCTCTTACGAAAATAATGCAATAAACATTCTTGTATAATTTGTTTTGTGCAATATTTTCATTGCTCTTGAGCAGATACCTAAGAGTGGAATTGCTGGGTCATTCGGGTGGATGTATGTCACATTTATCAGAAACTGCTAAGAAGTTCTCTACAAGTGGTTGTGCCATTTTATACTCCCAGCAGTGTAGGAGAGTCTTGGAATTGGATCCCCATTTCTGATAGAGACTGCCGACATTTTTGTTTCCCAAAGGTCCGTTTCTTCCTAGGTGAGAAGGGGAATGATCCACATGGAAACCCAGCAATGGCAGCTTTGGGGTGACAGATGTGTGAAGCCCTAGGTCTCCTGGCCCCCCCATCCATTCTCTCCCCACTCTGCTCTGCTCTGTATCACAGAAGGCTCCTTGCCTCAAGGCTCCTGGTTGGGTGTGGCCACTAGAAGGTGCTGGGTTGGGTGTGGCCACTGGAAGGAAGCTGTCGTGAATTTGGAAGGTGGGAGGAAGGGATAAGGCAGAATCTCTCTCTTATTCTCTGTGTTCTTGCAGTGACAGTATGTCTTTCTTGGCATCAGCTTCCACCGCACAGACCTGGCCAGCTCCAGCCTCTGGTGGGGAGCTGCAGCTCCTGGACCCAGGTAACACCACCTGCTCGCTTGCTCTCTCTAGCCTGGTAGTGGTAGCATCTTCCTGCCAGTGCAAATCTCTGGGTTGCCTCTCAGTTCACTGTCCCTTGCTTCTCAGCCCCTTCCTTCGTCTGAGTAAACAGTTTCTTGTATTACATTGCTTTTGTTCAAATACTTCGAGTGGGTTCTGCTTTCCTCGTTGGACCTTGACAGATACACACAGCATCAAGGATTAACAGAGACCATTTTGAGGCCAAATCACATCTGAGGCCTGCCAGGCAGATTTACTGTCAAATCCTAGAACTGCAAAAATAGGACAACCTTCTTCAGAAACACCATCTGGTACCACAATATTCCCCTAATGTCTAGTCTAAGTCCCTGCTGTGACAAAGTTTGCATCTGATAACCATACAGAACCAAGTCACTTGGCCGCAGGAGTGAATGTAAGCCTTGGTGTTAGTGGATTCATAGGTCATGTCTTAGAACTGACAGAAACCATAGTTGTGTTGCTGGGAGAAGAAAGGGAGAGGCGGGGAGGAAAAGGGATATTTCTAAGCAGCCACCATAATTGGATGGTTTGACCCAAATTCTAGGTTGTCAGGCCACATACTTGGCTTTCAAGGGAGGCAGTGATTTCTGCTGTTCCTCTGCTTCTCTCTTCAGGACTTAAAACAATGCCTGCCAAATAGATACTCAGTAAATATTTGCAGAATTGCACTTGCTCATCCATTCATTTGTTGAATACTAACTAAGTACTTGGATGATTTAGGAGTCTCGATTGCAAGTGACCGAAAGCCAAATCAAATTGATTCAAGCAAAAAGGCATCATAGTAACCCATGTGACTGAAAAGTCTAAGGATATATTAGCTTCAGGCATGGCTAGATCCAGGTGCTCAAATGATGCATCAGGAGTTCCTGGCTCTCCATTTCTCAGCTCTGCTTTCCACTGTGTTGATTTCATTGCAGATAAACTCTTCCAAGGGAGGGTGAGAAGGCTTCCCATAGCTCCCAACTGACATCCCATCAGAACAATAATCATAGGGGAAGGAGAGCGCTTATCTTTTTAAATACTTTTTGTGAAAATCTAGGGCTCATCACTCACCACTCTGATAGTCCTGGCCTGGGTCTGCTGCCTCTCCTTAGCCAAAGAAGGAGTCAGGGCACTTTGATTCATACTCTATCCAAGACTGTCTGCAATGGGGGAGGGGTTGTTCCCCAAAGGAAAAACAAGGAGCTACTGTCAGAAGAAGGACAGATGGATGCTAGACAAGCAGAAATGACAAATGGTTCACTATGGGCATGTCTATGTGACAGGCACTGTGGACCAGGGGTAACAGCAGGGAACATTCCACAGTCTCTCTGTTCTCAAGATGCTTACACTCTAGCAGGGAAGCCTGGTGGGGAGCAATGACTGAGAATCAAAGACATCAATCTTATCACAGCAGAAGTACAGGTTGCAAGAAGAGCAATCTCCCTAAATGTTTTTCATAAGTTACCATTCCAAAACCCGAATGTCCTCAGATTTGGCCAGCCTGGGTGCCAGGAAACTAGCTCTGTGTCCACATTGGACACTCAGAGTTTCAGTGATGTCTTCCAGAAAGCTTTGCTGGAGCTAGAGTCTATAACAGATTGTGCAGCTTACGTGAAATGCCAAGAGTCTCTGGGAGAATGGGCTGTAAACAATTTGGTCCCATTATGGCACGGGGCAAGGGGGCATGGAATGGAATCAGCTGGGCTGAAATGCACTCTGGGAAATCTTCCAACTTTCAACCAGGTGGGAAGACAAAAAATTTGATTTTTTCCGATTAGACTTTCTTATGTTCAGATAATTCGTTTCACATGAAATTGTAGGCAGTGATACAGAGAGATCCCATGTACACAGCTCCCCAGTCTCTCCCAACGAAAACATATTGCAAATATGAGCAGAATACGAGGACCAGGTTTCTGACATGGATGCCATCCACACACTGTATTCTCCAGTTTTACTTGGATTCATTTGAATGTGTATCTGTGTATTTAGTTCTATGCAGTTTTATCCCATGTGTCAGTTCGCATATCCAGCACCACAGTGGAGATACAGAACAATTCCACTCCCACAACGATTCATCCAGTGGCTTAATTATAACCCCACCCACCTCCCTCCCAAGGAACTCATCTTCCCTCCCCCCTAACCCCTGGCAACCACTCATTTGTTCTCCATTTCTATGATTTTGTCATTTCCAGAATGTTATGCTACTTTTTGAATTGGCGTTTTTTCGCTCAGCGTAATTCCCCGGGAATTCATCCAGTTGTTGCCTGTTGGGTGGTTTGTTTCCTCTTATTAGCGAGTAGTGTTCAAGGGTAAGGTTGCGCCACCCAGGGAAGGACATCAGGCTTCTTTCCAGTAAAGCTACTACGAACATTTGAGCATAGGTTTTTGGGTGAATGTAAGTTTTCACTTCTCCGGGATAGATGTCCTGAAACTGTGGTTCTCTTTGTACTGTAGCTCACCCATATCTGTGCCTTCCTTGGTATGACCTCCTCCCCTCCACCCACCTCCCTCCTCCCTTCATTGGTGGAGACCTTCCTGATGCTGACCAGCTCAGGTGTTCGGCAAGCATTTTTAACCATTCAGAGCAAGCTGACGTGGATCACTCATTGTACATTTCACAACATTCTCACTGAAGGGGTATTGCCTTGTGTTTTTAAGTGTTTTCTTTTTTTCCCCGTCATCCCACAACACTCTTTTGCTTCCTTTCTTCGGCTCAAGTGTTATCTTCCTTCCCAGCAGGTCTGGCCTCCTCCCGTTGGTCCCTGCCAAGTGTCACTGTATCTTCGGTGCTTTCTGCACTGCCACACACTGAGTTTCAGGATGCCAATTCCCTGACGCCTTTGTTCATGCCCGCAACACGTGCTTAATTAGCTGCTACTTTGTGCCAAGGGTGAGGGAGACAGTGGGAAACCCAAGAGATACAAAGACACAGTCCTGCCTTCATGGAGCTTCAAGTCAATGAAGTGAAAAAGATCAGAGAGAAAAAAAATAATAAATGGAGTGATTAAATAAACCAGAGAGATACATATTGTCACGAAGGCTCTGATGGAAATTTCGTGAGGCCGCATGAGTCAGTGACACGAGGGAGGTGCGTGGTCCTGAGGGAGGTGCGCGGCGCTACGTGAGGTGGTCAGGGAAGGCCTACCTGAGGATGCGGCATCTCATCTAAGACAGCCCTAGCTTGAGAACTCATGTGCCACCATCTCCCTTCCAGTGCCTGTGACAGACATCCTTCATCCACCTGCATACAGCTTCAGAATCCTTCTCAACACTCTTCTCCCCGCGGCCACTCCCTAAGGACCTGGATAGAACACATGAAAGGGAACTGTCTTGCCGATGTGATGGAGTAGTCCTTCAGTGAACATGGGGTTAGAATGAACACACCATCCTCTAGGAAGAATGGACAGATATTATGCAATTCATTGGCTCAATAAAGAAATAGATCGTGGGATGCCTGGGTGGCTCAGTCAGTTAAGCATCTGCCTTCGGCTTGGGTGGTGATCCCAGCGTCCTGGGATCGAGCCCCACATCGGGCTCCCTGCTCCTCCTTCTCCCCCCGCCTGCCGTTCCCCCTGCTCTGATAAATAGAGAAATAAATCTAAAAAAAAAAAAAAAAAAAAAAGAACGTGGCAACAAAGTTACGTGGCCTGCCGGATAAAATGCAGATTCCTGGGCCTTGCCGCAAAGATTCTGTTTTGCTAGGTCTTGGGTGGGACTTAGGTGGCTGTATATGCACACATATTTCTGGTGATTCTGATGCGGGGGATCCATGGACCAGAGTCTCAGAGTCCCTGGTGTGCTTACGGGCTACGAAGACAGCCTTGTTCCCTTGACTAACAGATCACCCCTTCCCACCCATGCATCTACTTTACCCACTTATTTACATCTACCGGCCCATGGCACCGAATGTCCAGCGTCACTGGAAACTCTAGGCAGGGCAGTGAGATTGTGACCTGGCGCTCTCTCCTATCTCCCTCTCCAACCTCAGCAGGTACCATGCTGCCCTCACTCTCTTCGCTCCAGCTTCCTGGCCTCTTTTCAGTCTCTGGGAGGCAACTACTCCAACAAGTACCCATTGTTTCCTGTACCTGGGACACCCTTCCTTCCCTTTCTTCACCCATTGAGCTCCTACCCACCGTCCAGTTCCCTACACAATGTCACTCACTTGGGGAAGACTCTCTTTCCGTCCCTGACAGAAGTTTCACTAGGCCACAAAAATTAATTTTATGCAATTTAAGAAGTGGTACCCCTTTCTTAAGACATTTTAGATATCATCTTCCAGAAAACTATCAAAATAAATATTCATATCTATGATGAATGGTTCTCCCCAGAGCTGGGCAGTGCACAGCCTACCCAGCTATATACAAGAGTCTTGATATTTGTCGTGGTCAGATTCCCATCTCACTACTTCTCAGGGCACTAAGGACTTCCCCTTGGGAGCACTGATCACAGTTGCAATTGTAAACAGCAATGCCGATTAATACCTCTTTACCGGGGTGTAAATAGGGAATCTGTCTGGTTTTGTTCACGTTTGAGTCCCTGGGCCCTGTGACAGTGCTTAGCTCATAGTAGTCATTTAGTGACTGTCTGAGCAGCTTTCGCTCCTACATTGCTCTCCAGTCCCCGCAAAAGAGCTCTTTCCGGGTGCCTTTTCTGCCCTACTGTGAGTCCCCATAGCACCCAGCTATCCCTGTCATCACATGTATCACAAAGTATTGCCACTGGCTGGTTTCTTGTCTCTGTTTCAACCCACCCATTCCCTAACACTCTAGGAAACTCTGAGCTCCTTCAGAGCAGGAGCCGTGCCTGTCTTGTTCATCCTTTGTCTTCCTGTGACTTGGCTGGTGTGCAGCCGTGGCAGAGTGTGCTGAGCACTCGAGCGAGTTCTGCCAGGCTGCGCTGGGACTGGGAGGTGAGGGGGGGACGACCCCTGCACGGCACCTCTCCAGGAGACCCTCCCCGTAAGAAGCCTGGCTCCTAGCTCACTCCGCAGGGCAGAGGCTCCTGTTGTGTCAGCGATTACTATAATTCGAGCCACTTCTCACTCAAATCCCATTGGCTGATAAGAGAATGAATTTAGAGCATTGTCTTTCAAAGAATATCTTTATTCAGTCCCTGCCAATTTCCTATTCAGTCCCTGCCAATTTCCTACAATGCATCCCCCTAATAAGCCTTGAGACCCCGAAGCCGGAGGCAAACAGGTGCTCCAGAATGGGTCAACCTTGCCGTCCCAGGCAGCCCTTGAACCCACTTTCTCAGCCTTCACAGGCAGATCTCTGCAGAATAATAAGACCCACAAATCTTTTGTCTGGAAAATTATCTTCCCGTAACACTGGAAGCTGTTACCATGGAAATAAAACAGCCTATTAGCCCAAATCTACCAAAATACGGGAGCAGCCTGGCTGCATTTCTGAGGCCCTTCATTAATAAGGAGAAAAGCAGATTAACCTTTAAGAGAATTGACAAGAATGGCCATGACTTGCTGGGTTATGATTTCCACGTTGAGTTTATCGGAGCTAATATCTCAGCCTGGAGCGGCCATGCTCCAGGATGGGAAAGGAATAAAGACACGACTCAGTCTGAAGATTCAAAGGCCTGCCTGGTCTGGCCTGTGGGTCTCGGCCACCCGGGGCTGCTTCTGGCCCGCGGATTCCCGGGGAAGGCTCCTCCCTCGACCCGGTTAGCTGGAAGGAGAGCAATTTTCCTGTCTCCTGTTGAGCAGCTGCCGAGAGAGAGGCAGGGCACTGCAGAGGGCTCCTGGCAGCACAGCCACGATGCCAAACAGAAGCCGGCGACAGATGGAACTGAACCCAGCCTGGCCCGGTCGGCCCCCTGCTTCCTGAGGCTCCCTGGTACCCAATCCCAGACACGCAGGCTGCTGAGAGAGGCAGCAAGGATTCTGCGGCTTCCTGTGGCCGGGTTCTGAGCTTGCAGGTGCCAAGCAGGGGAGTTTGCAGCCCTCCGGCAGCCCTGGGCATTCCCAGGGCCAGGCAGCCGCTCCCTGCAGGGCCCTCCCCTCTAACCACAGGCAGGTGGGAAGTGTCAGGGTCTTGACAGGTGTCAAGAGGGACTCAAGCCTCCGGAAACTGACAACAGCGCACAGAAGCTTGGGCTGTGCTTGACAACGGCTCACGGATTTCCGTGGATTTCTTTTTCATCCTGTTTTTGGTTCCAAGTTAAAGGAAGAAAGGTAGGAGAGTGTCCCCGTGAGCACTGGTCATCATTATTAAAGGGTCTACCACCCAAGACACGTCGTGATATCCTCCTCAGGTGTCTTTCCGTGCCTCTGGTGACTGACAGCAGGAAATGAATACAAGGCACCTGTTCCTGTCAGCAGTGGCCTCGTGGTTCTGTACATCCTTCCACTCCTTTTCAGTAGGAGTGGCACACGTTGTACTGGAATGTTCCCCCAAATAACCACCGTTAGGCAGCCTTGGCGCCTGCTGTAGCAAATGAGTCTCAGACCCCAGCCATTTCAGAAAAACAGAGCCTTCAGAGGCCCAGATCCTCTCCATCCAGTGGCTCCACCGTTTCCTGGGGCCTTGGGACACCTCACTGGATCCTTGTATCTGGCTGGGAGTTGACAGGGGACGGTATGGAAGACCTGCGTAGGGGAGAGGGGCAGTTTCCAGAGGCCAGGTCTCCTGCTCTCATCCCACTGGCCAAGACTAGGCACAGACTCCACCTCTAGAGGTAAGGGGCGGGGTAAGAAAAGCTTGCTAACAAGGTGCCAGGGCAGGAGAGGGGACCTCAGGTATCAGAGATAACAAGAGGCTCCAACACAAACACTGGGTCCCAGCTGATAACAGACCCTCACTTCCCTATCCTCACTGTTGAGCTTCTACCTCTAAGAGTAAGGCGGTTCCGGGTGCCTGGGTGGCTCAGTCGTTAAGTGTCTGCCTTCAGCTCAGGTCATGATCCCAGGGTCCTGGGATCGAGCCCCACATCGGGCTCCTGCTTGGCGGGAAGCCTGCTTCTCCCTCTCCCACTCCCTCTGCTTGTGTTCCCTCTCTCGCTGTGTCTCTCTGTCAAATAAATAAAATGTTTAAAAAAAAAAAAAAAAAGAGTAAGGCGGTTCCTAGCTTTTGTGCCGTCCAACATTGCCCAAGGTGTATGTCGTGGAATTCAAACACTGCAATGTGCTTCTCATAAACTGGTTTCCTTGAACAGTTATGTTTGGGAAACAATGAAAAAGACATATTCCTCCTGGGCATTCACACTAGACAGGGGTATATGAAAGGCTCTGATAAGTCCTGCATTTCAAAAATCTTTCTTTAGTTAAACATTCCCCTCATTTACTCAATGAGAGGACTCTTGTTTTTTTTTTTTTTTTAGATGAAAACTGAGTAACATTTCCTGGAGTCAATGTTCTAAGCAGTACACTTTAAGAAAACAGACCTAATCCAATCTTGTTTTGTTTTTTTTGGCACACAAATGCACCACGGCTCAGAATGAGGACCTGACAGATCAAACAGCTTCTGAGGGAGCTGCAGTCCTGCACCAGATCCTCAGTGTGTTCCTTTCTCTAAACTTCTCCTACGAGGTTGTGCCTCCCAGGAACACGAGATCAGCAAGTATATACTAAGCTGCAGCCTAACCTCAACATTTTTTACCAAATTCATTTACCAAATAAATGAATAAACTGTGCCTCAGCTTTCTCACCTGTAAAATGGGTTCATAAGATTGTGCATTTAAAACACTTAGCCCACAGCAAGGCACTGGGCAGCAACTGGACAAGCATGGCCCCTGTCCTCATGGGAATGACCCACCACAGAGGTGACAGACAGATAACTAAAATAATCATGAACTGTGCAAGTGCTAAGCCGAAATCACCCAAGAGGCTGAGAATAAGCAAGTGGTGAATGAGCTGTTGTTGGGGTATAATGTAATTAAGATTGTGACAATTCTGATTTATGGGTCTCTTCCAACACCACCAAGCAATTCTCTGAGATGCCAGCTGGCAGACCTACAATTTAACTCCGTTCTGACACTATCTACCTGACACTATCTAACCCACAGGTTAAGGGCTTGGTCCTACAAGACTGCCCTTTTGCCCCCTTTTAGAAGCTAGTTGAAAGTCCAGATTGTCACCTCTGCTTCTGAACAACAGGCTATAGATCGGAGGTTCCAATGATCCCCTCCTGGGGTTTGATTAATTTGCTAAGGCGGCTCACAGAACTCAGAGAAACATGTTACTAACTAGATTGCTGGTTGATTATAAAAGGAGCGTCCACATCTTCTCCAGGCACGCTGGTCTCCCCAAATCTCTCTATGCTCATCAACCTGGGAGCTCTCCAAATCCCCTCCTTTCGGGTTTTTGTGGAGGCTTCATTCACAGGCATAACCGATGACTGACTCCATCTCCAGCCCCTCTACCCTCCCCAAAGACCAGGGGGTGGGACTGAAAGCTCCAACCCTCTAATCACAGGGTCTGTTCTCCTGGCAACCCGCCCCCATCCCTAGGTGTGGTCCCAGAGCCCCCTCATTAACATAACACAAGACATCTTTATGGCTCTCATCACAGGAAATTCCAAGAGTTTTAGGAGCTCGGTGCCAGAAATGGGACGGAGACCAATCTATTTTTCTTGTTCTAAATCACAGTACCACGGTAATATTTGGAAATTTTCAGATAAAACACTTCAAAGAAATGTCCCCTTTGCACCCTCGTGCACTTAGGGCATGCCTTTTCTCTTTCACTGCTCTCTGCGGACGGGGTTAATTCAGGAGGAATGTTCCAGATGTCTTCCTGCAGGCCCTCTCAACCCGAGCACTATGGATGTTTGCTCAGATAATTTGTCCTGTGCATAGTAGGATGTTTCGCAGCATCTCTGGCTGCTACCCGCTAGATGCCAGAACTATTCTGCCCACCTCCTCCCCCTACTTGTGACAACCAAAAATGTCCCCTGGGGGGCAAAATTACCTTCAGGTGAGAGCCACTGCCTTGTGTCGACTCAAGGCATTTCATTGTAGAGATGGGAAACAGGGACCATAATATCACCAGACCTTCCCTTGTCTCCTCACCTGCATCCTTCTGGAATGAGTGGCGTACCAGCTTTCCAATCAGAGCAGGTCTGGAGGAACCGTCTGTGCTTCTCTCTCCTCCTTCCCGTGCCCCAGAAAAGTCCAAGTTAATTTCCAGCCATCCCACTACAACCTCTCAAGGGAAGAAAGGGAAGTTCCTTGGTTTTGCTCTCCAGCTGCACAGCAGCCTGAGCCCTTGGTGTTTCTGATTTCTGTGCTAGGGCTTACAGTAGGGAATAGACACTTCTTTGAAAGCCCTGGGCATTGCAGGGAAAATCAGTCAGCAGGCTCTGAAGGAGAGAGCGCGATCCAAGGACTCATGGGTAGGAGGTACCAGGCCCATCACGGGGTGTGCAAAGAGAAAGAGCGGCAGGATGAGGTGTGTGCACATTCACAAGACATGGCTCTTCATTTACCGGGTGTCTCTGCCAAGTCACTTGAACGGAGGCTGTTTCCTCGCTTGTAAAAGGAGAGTAATGCTCTCGTTACTAGGGGCTGCCATTTAGGTACGTGCTAAGGGCCACGTCCCAATGATTCTTGCCCTATACAACTCAAAGAATCACGGGTGAGCGTTACATTAGGTAATGTGAATTTAAGGGCTTTGTAAACTGCAAAGTGCTGTAAAAATCCAATGTCTAATTAGAATTACCACCTGCTTCAGATACTTATACCTACGACTGAACAAACCTCCAGGAGGCAAAATAGCAAAGTGGTTAAGAACACAGGTTTCAGAGGCAACCAGCCCTGCTGTCAAATCCTGGACGCGCCACACTGGCTGTGTGACATTGGGCCCATGATTCAACCTTTCTGTGCGCTCACTTGCGAAGTAGAACTAAACAAGGTTTTTCCCAGAAATTAATCTATTCATTTAAAGCATTTAACACAGGGTCCGCCACGTAGTGACTCCTCACTGACACACTTTCTGCGTATTGCTCCATCCTGGAGGGATCTTCAAGGAGAAGAGGACAAAGCCAGGGTTGAGAGAGAAGGGAGGTGGAAGGATGGGGGAGCCTGAACGTGCCAGTGGAGGGGAAAAGGCCCAGCTCACAGGAATGATTCTGGGACATTTTGACTCAGAAGGCAAGAAATAATATGACTTTGCGTGTGCTATGCCAAGCATGATCAAGGGGAAGAATCTTGCCAGTAACTCTTCTCAAATTCTGCATCTGTCTCTGCCGCCAGGATGGGCTCCTTGGCCGTGTTACTCCATTTGTGCTGTACCTGGGAGGCTGAAGCTAATCCCTGGGGTTCTTCCTGTGTCAGGTCAGCCCCCACCCTTGCACATGAACGTGTGCGCGTGCACACACACACACACCAGCCGTGGGTATCTCCACTTCAGCCCAGCCCTGCTTCCTGGCAGTCTTGCCCATCCACTGGAAGAGGCCAAGGAAGACAAAGGCAGGTGGCAGGTGCACCTCGGAGAACAGTGCCCTCAAGCCTCTGACAGTATGAGAGTAGACATTTGTGCTAACCGACGACACTTCTCTAGGTTTCCGGTTCTTGCTCTTTAATTCGGATCTCCCAGGTGGAACTCTCTCCCCTATCTTATAGGCAAAGATTTGTGTGCAAATAGTTTATTTGGGAAGAAGCACAAGTGAGGGGATGGGGCAGTGAGCCAGGGAAGGGAAAGAAGCCAGTAGAGGGCATTGTTAAGCAAGGTCCTGTTGGGGACAGTTGGGGCTCATTCCTTCTGGGGAGCCCTGGGAGACCGTGTAGACGATGCCTCAGAGTTACCCTACCTGAAGGTGCAGGGCTGGGTCTTGTGCATCCATCATACTAGCTGAGGGTGTGTCTTAACCCATTTGGGTTGTCGTATCAAAAATGCCATAGAATGAGAGGCTTATAAACGGCAGAAAGTTATTTTTCATGGTTCTGGAAGCTGGGAAGTTCAGGATCAAGGTACTAGGGGATTCAGTGTCTGGTGAGAGCCTGCTTCCTGGCTCACATGTTCTCCCATGGTGGAAGGGGCAAGGGAGCTCTCTAGGGTCTCTTTTATAAGGGCACTACACCCATTCATGGGGGCCATACTTCCCAGAGGCCTCACCTTCTAATACCATCACCTTGAAGGGTGGGATTTCAACATTATGAATTTGGAGAACACGGATATTCAGTCTATAACAGACTGCTCCCAAGGCATTCATTCTCTGCCCTGCCTAGAGCATCTATCCTATGGGGAGAATGCCCATAAGCAGAGTCCCAGCGGCAGCCAGGAGCTAGCTGCCTTCACAGGTAGAAATGAGTGTCAAGGGCATACAGGGTCCCCAATACTGTCTGCTCCCATTTCCTAAAACTTCCCGTGCCTCAGGGCCCTAGACACAAGCCCAGCATTGGCCGTGGCAGGGGGGAAAGGAGATGTCAGGGGCCCCTCCCTCCACCCCAGCCTCCCAGAGGGGAACCATGTTGAAACTGCTGAAATATTGATGGAACTCTAAAAAATATGTGGAATCCGCTAAGGAACTTGGAAAACATCAGTCACAGTTCTGTTTATTCGTTGCCTCTCTAACCATGGCAAATTTTTCATCAGGAGAGAAAATTAAAACAAAGTAAAACCATGAGCACTTTCTCCGGGGAGAAGCCCAAAACTCATTTCTCTGTCTGTTCCCAGCCAGCCCCCTCAATGCTAATATTGAAATGTGTTTTAAAAAGCTCCCCCTACCCTCTTTCTCCCCCTAGTATTGCAGATCTCCATCCCTTTCTCATTAGACTGGCAGGCTGGGCTGGGAAAGAGGATGAACATTCGGCAGTGTGCTCTGCAGATGATCTCCCCCAGCTGATAGAAACCAAGGTCCCCAGACCATCTCGGGAGTGTCCTGATTCTCTCCCCCTGGGCACTGTAGCTTGCTGCCTGGGTGAACTTTTCCCACATGCCGAATCCCCTGAAACTCCCTGGTAATAACAGGACCCACCTCTAGGGGTTCTTGTGAGGATTAAATGAGATCATAAAGGCACACACTGAGCACCGTGCATGTCAAGAGTCCCATCCTGGGGGTAGAGTGGGGGGCTGAACTTCCCCTTCTTACAGTTCTGATCCACTGAATCTCACTCAGTGCTGGTGATCGACTTTCTCAATGGATTATGAAACCTTTATGCAAAAAGCCCCTGGTGGCCTGCCTGTGATTCCTACACATGCTGGAGCCCCAAGGGGGGATGTTGCCAGGAGCCTGGCACATTTTCCCAGGGATCGAGAGAAGGGAGATAATGCTCCGTCAAGTGCAACTGCCCTTCAGGGTCTGGGTTCATCCCTCAATGACCCCAGCATTCAGAAGTCAGTGTAAAGAGGAGCATGGAGGAAGGGGGGATTCATTCCAACCAAAGGGGTCATGCTTCGACCACATCTGTGTTCTTCTGTCCCTTCCTGGGTGTCACACTCTGAGGGATGCTGGCACATGGGAACACTTTTGAGATACACAGATCAACCGCCAGGCTGTATAGGACGCGGTGCGTGGGTGGAATGTGAGCAGAGAAGGGGCAGGGGGTGGGCGGTGAGAAAACTTACATTTCTAAAGCCTCTAATGCAAGCGGAGCAGGAAATACTAATGAAATCGAACTAATGAGAATATTAAAACAGAAAGCTGCGCATATTGGATCAGACCGTTGGGCTGCGCATAATCATATTTTAGCAGCAGGTAGCAGCTCAAGCTCTTAGGAATATGAAACCCAAAATGGAAGGAGGAATTCCCTTCTTTAGAAGGCTAACTGCTCAAGCTCTAAGAAATAGTAAGCCGAGGGGTGCATGGGTGGCTCAGTCGGTTAAGCGTCTGCCTTCGGTTCAGGTCATGATCCCAGGATCCTGGGATCGAGCCCCGCATCGGGCTCCCTGCTTGGCAGGAAGCCTGCTTCTCCCTCTCCCACTGCTTGTGTTCCCTCTCTCGCTGTGTCTCTCTCTGTCAAATAAATAAATCCTTAAAAAAAAAAAAAAGAAAGAAAGAAAGAAAGAGTAAGCCGAGAACAGAGGGAGAAATTCCCGTCTTTCAGGAGGCTACTGAGATCTCAAAGCACGGGACTCACAAACATTGGCAGTGGGGAAATTACGGCGTCTCTTCCCACCCTCCCAGCGCCAGCCAGCATCTGGTGCCCTGCTCCTGGGATGTCCAGTTGTCCTGTTTCTAGCAGCTGTCTCACAGGACCAGGAATCGAGCCGGCTCCTGTTCATCCCTAATTCTATTTGCTTTGGCCAAAACATCAGAACAGAGGTGTTAGATGTGGTCCCTGTTCAAATGTAGCTCACAAGGGAGACTGATTAGGGAATCTAAGCAGTGCGTGGTCATGAATATTCAGGGAGAGAGAAAAACAAACAGGGTTTGTGGGGCATGTAACTGAAGACAAATAAATACTCGAGCAGAGTCACGGGAATGGAGCTCAGGGATCATGGAGGCCACTTCACCAAATGGACTCCCACGGATGCCCTAGTGATGTGGTACCTGGAAGATCAAGGCCAGGGGTGGGGGGCTCTGTTTGCTGCTGTATTCTCAGTGCCTCGCACGGTGCTGACACCCAGTGGGAGCTCAATAAGGATTGGCTGAATAAACGAAAGACCAAACGTCCGAAGCCCCCAGCCCCTTTCCTGTAGATGTTTTGTTTGTCATAAACAAGATTTTAATGCCTATTAAAGTTAAGTGCTGTGTTAAGCAGAATTCTAAATGTGGTCCCCCAAGATTCCCATCCCCTGTTATTCAATCAAACAGGAACCTGGGCCCTGCTGTGAAGCGATTTTGCAGATGGAATTAAAGTCCCAAGTCAATCAACCTAATTGAGATTATCTGGGTGGGTCTGACCCCCATCAGGCAAGCCTTTAAAAGCAGAGTTGTTCCCCCACCCACAGGTGGCAGAAGGGCATCAGAAAGATTGACAGCACAGGAAGGACCTAACACACTGTTGCTGGCTTTCGGGATGGCTGGATGGTGGAGAAGGACCCAAGAATAGCCTTTAGAGGCGGACATCAACCCTGGGCCTACAGCCAGCAGGGAAATGGGTACCCAGTCCCACGCCCACAAGGAACTGAATTCTGCCAACACCACGAATGAGCTTGGAAGCTGATTCATCCGCAGAGCTTCCAGATAAGGGCCCAACCCAGCTAACACCTTAATTTTGGCCTTGTAAGATCCTAAGCCCAGATCCCAGTTGAGCCCATTCCAACTTCAGACCTATAGAACTGTGAGCTAATAAATGGGTGCTGTTTTAAGCTGCAAAGTTTGTGGTAATTTGTTACCCAGCAACAGAAAACTAATACAAGTGTGAACATAAGAATCTAGACGTTTTTTTTTCCGGCTAACAGTAAAGCTTGGTGGTTAGGGACTTGGAGCCACACTTCCTAGATTCACTTTCCAGTTCTGCCACTTTCCAAGTTGATAGACCTTGGGCAAGTTATTTAATCTCCCTGGCCCTTGGTTTCTTCATCTGTGAAATGATGGTAATGATAGTACCTTCCTCGTAAAGTTATAGTGACAATCAAATAAGGTAAAATAACTGAAGTGCTAAGAGCAGTGCCTGGCATGTTGTACATGCTTTATAAATCCTTTTGTTATTGTTTAAAAAAAATATTGCTAGAATCTCCCTGCAAAGCCCAGGACCTGGGGAGAGCTGGGCCCACAGACCCATATGGCAACCATCATCTGAAGCTACCCTCTTCACCCCACCACTCCTGATTTTCTCCGGTCCAGCCATCTTTGCTCATGTGTATTTCCTGCCCGGCCCCTGTAGGCATTTGGGCTTGCAATCCCAAATCCTAGATTGATGAGCTGGAGAGTCAGGCAAAACCTCAATTCCAACCTTCACCTGTGAAGGCAGGCCAAAATCCTCATTCATTAGCTGAGTGGGCACAGTTTTCTCCTAAGCCCTACTCCGTTTTTCTTTGGAACGATTTATAGGGCTGGCTGGAGTTTGGCTTGAAAGGAAATGTGCAAGGACTCTTACGGGTCTTTGAAATGAAGATCCCAATGGACGCAGGAGAAGTGGCCCATAAGGGCTCTTGAACATCTAATCCATTTGGGGCTGTCATTGCCGCCCCGCTTGATAAAATAAAGGACAACACGAAGCCTATGAAAGTTGCCATCCATCCCTCCAGCGGTCTCAGAGTCCAAGCCCACTAGATGCTCAGAACTGAGGGCTGGCCACTCAAGGGCCCTCACGCCCCGCTCCCCCCTTCTGTGGTCCCTAAATGATCCCATGGCCTTGGAGCCTTGCCAAGAAGCAGGAGGAAAATGCCACTTCAAGCCCAAAGCCATCTTTCTGTCTAGCTCCAATTAGCCCAGAGCATTTGTGGAAGCTGTGTGTGAGAGACCAGCAGCAGGGCAAGCAAAGTGCCTTCCAGCCGGCGGGCAGATGGATGGGAAGAGGGCCAGCATTTGTTTTCAATCCAAAGGAGGGCCTCGGGTGGTGAACACAGGCAGCTCCCATCCTGTCCTGGAAGGGTAATCTCTGGAGGCCAGGAGGAAATGCTTCCCTACTACAGTACCTCAGTTTCCCCTCTTAGACTCTATGACCTCCCCAGCCTGTAAAAATGGACTGGTGACAATAAATTCTTCACCATTTGGTTTTCAGCCTCAATTTGGAGCAAAAACAGAGGAGCAGACCAGTTGGCTAGTCATCCCTCTCAATCTCTCTCTCTCTCCCCCCCCCTTCTCTCTCCCTCTTTCTCTTTCTCAGTCTTGTTCCTAGAATTCAAGTTTCTGAGTGGTACAAGAATGTTTTGAAGTATTAGATGATGTGCCTGTTCTCTGCTCTTTCATCCTAGAACTTTTCTTTTTTCCATAGAGCCTTGCTACTCAAAGTAAGCTTGCTGGGCCACCAGCATCGGCATCACCTGAGAGTTTGTTGGAACTGTGCAGTCTGTTCCAGACCTATAGAATCAGAAACTGCAGCTCACCAAGATCCCCTGGGGATTGATATGCACATTAAAGTTTGAGAAGGAATCCCTAGCCTAGGGGTCTTTCTCCTTAGCCCAGACCGGTAGACTGAGTCACCCCCTGCTTTGTGGAAACTCAGTCACCATGGAATATATATTAAAAAAAAAAAAGAGGAGGGGATGCAAATTCCCGATTCTTGAGTTAAAACAACCCACTATTTTAAATTCAAGCAGAAATATTTACATGCATACTTCCAGAACACATATTCCCCCCACTGACAGATAAATTAAAAGATTCCACCCCTGGGAGAGAGGAGGAGAAGAGGGACCATGGAGGCAGGAGCCAAGTGAGATCAAGAGACTCCAGGTCTCTGGGAGTGAAGCCATCCGTTCTAGTGCCAGGAAGCCACATGGCAGCCCAGTCAGTGCTCAGTTGCCCTTCTCATAGCCATCTGCTGGGGAACACTCACGGACATGTTGCCAGCCAATCATAGGGGAGGACTGCAGCTCTCTGTGCTCAGAGAATTTGCCTCAGTCCCCATCTGACTACCCACCACTCCTGAGAGCCCAGCCCCCAGGGAACGCAGTAGGGGCCTTAGGTACCTAAAGCAATAATGTGGCCTGGACAGAAAGCTCCACTAGGACCAAGACGGCACTCGTGTAGTTGGCTCTCAATCCTTCGCCAAGTCAGGGATATCCCACCAACCCACCCTACACTTTTGATTTGTTTCCTCCTTGAATGGCCCCTCATGTGAAGAGAAGGCTCTCAAGCTTTCAATTTCATCCTTCAAAGAAGAAGTTGAGACAATGCAGTAGGCTTAAAGCATAATAGATTGTCAGAACTGCAAATTACCTCAGGGGTCATAAAATATAAATAAAATATAACTTCTCCTCCTTCTATCTGTCCATTTATCTCTCCTTTCTTCCCCCTTCCTTCCTTCCATCCATCATCCATCCATCCATCATCCATCCATCCATCCATCCATCCTTTCATCTAGTATTCCCTTACTTTGACAAACACGTATTGAGTGTCTCCCACAAGTCAGGGATCATGCTAGGTACCAGCGTACTCATTCCTAGGCAAAACCAAATCTAGACCATGTCCTCGGGTAGCTTAACTTTAGTAAAGAGACTGTCACTAAACACATGAGAGGAGCTACAACATGCGGTTCACTCAAGGTCATGCAGGTAGTGACAGAGTGTGAGTTCTCATAGGGGATTTAGAGCAGGACTTCTTAGGAAAATGGGGAGTGAAATCTGCTTTTAAGAAGGAACAGGTAAGGTTAGACAGAAGCCCTATGATTGCCTCTCAGCTTTTCTCTTAGCAAATGGGACCAGGTTGAATCTGTGATAAGAGCAGCGCTTGCCAGCAAATAATGTCGGGGGTGACGAAGTACGTCCACTTTCTTATTTATGGTAATGGAACCCTGCCCACTGGTTTGTTTCCTTTAGCTACTCATCAGGTACAGTGAAGGAGGGAAACACAGGATCCCTGAGCTTCGGGAAAGTGTGAAGGACTGCTTCTGGGGCAGAGAGATAAACTGGGAGGATGGGTCCCTTTAAAGGTTGCTTTGCTAGCGATGGGTAACAGTTGTCACAATTTTGCTTTATGTCAAGCACTAAGCTAAACCCTACTTGCATGATCTCCTTTAATCCTTGCAACAACTTTATGAGTCGGGTTCTATGGTGTTTGCCATTTTATAGATGCAGACACTGGGGCTTGGGGAGGTTAAACAATTTGCCTGAAGTCACAGAACTAGTGAGTGGCAGAGTTGGGATCTGGATCCCAGGCTCTACCTGGGATGGGAAACAAGGTGTGGAATTACAACACAACAGTTATCTCCATCCAGGGCCTGCTTACTAGGAGTCTAAGCAGTGCCATCAGCCAAGGCCCACACTCAGAGGGGCCCTGCGCCTGGGGCGCTAATGGTCTAAGGGTGCCATCTTGAAATTCCCAGTAATTGTAGGCTTGATTTGAGGTTTCACAGGTCACTTCTGATGGTACAGTGGAGCATGTCCTGTCCCATCTCCTACTGCGTCTCCACCTCTGTCTCCCCAGGATGAGTTCTCTGCTGCCTGCTCCTGTCCCCTCTGATACCTCGGAACCCTGCTTGGCCCCCCCTCCCTGCCTCTGCCCAGTGACTGCAACCAGCCCCACCACCTGGCTCTCAGGCCCTGCCCAACAATGTATTCCACCCTCTCTGCTGACCGGCCTAGGAGCCACCACCCAAACAGTCAGGATCAGGTGGCATCTTGGGGCAGAGCAAGACCCAACAGTGCCATGGCATGTTTGACTGGCTGCTGGACAGGAGTGAGTCTTTTATGCATCCTGATCCATAGTGGATGTGTCCCAGCCAGAGGTTGCCTGTCCTCTGTGGGTTGGGGGTTGACTTCTCCAGCCCTGGTTGGGACATGGGGGCTTCTGTCTGGTGGCTTCTGGAAGGGGAAGGGGAAGTTGCTGGTGGGGAGGCATGGGGTGCTAAGTGCTTGCATGTGACGAGTTGCAGGGTCCCAGGTGCCTGTGAGGCACTGCATTGGCCAAGTGAGAATCCCTGTGCCCCAGGTGGGACAGCAAACAGCAAACAGACACACAGGGGGAGAGAGCCAGAGAGAGACACAGAGACAGACGGTGGAAGAACGGAAAGAGTTTTCTATTTCAGTACCTTCCAGGGCACCTTTTTCTTGATTTTTGAACCAGAGACCCTGCATTTTCATCTTGTGCCAAACCTCACAAATGATTTAGTGTGAACTTTTCTGTTGATGGGGGAGAGAGGGCTCCTATACTCGCTGTGTCTCCAAGAGAACCTTTTCTCACTCTCTACCCGGAGGGAGAGACCACTCCTTTAAAAGGAGCTCCCCATTGAAATCTCCATGCTCCAGCCTGGAACATTCTGACAGGTTAGGTCTACACACATTCCACCTGTCTAGCTTCTTCGAGTTCATCCCCTCTTATTTTACTTAGTTTTGCATGCTCGTGTTTGAGTGTTTGCAAGGACTGTTTCACTTAATCCCCCAACAGCCCCACCAGGTACATGGTATTACTATGTCCGTTTTACATAGAAGAAGACCGGGGCCTGAGAAGCTAATGAGTTAGCCTGTGACAGTGAGGATCTATCTGCCGCCTCTGTGCAGACCCAGCTTTGCCCAGAGATCCCTACTTGATACAACAGCCTTCCTTCTCGTTCCCTTCTAGCCCCATGGAACCTAAGACTCATGGACTTCCGAACGTCATTCTGAATGCATTTCCTCGGTGCCTGGGATCTGCCCTGGACAAGCGTTCTGGAGTAGGAAGGACCAGCTGCTGGGCCTGGGAAACGCTTTCCTGAAAGAGGAGATAGTGGGGACACGTCAAACAAGCTGTCTGCAGAATCTATGGCTCGGCCGAGACGTTTCAAATACGGCCAGCAGGCAGCGATGTGTGCCCGGCTGCCCCGTTATTTACCGAGGGAAGTCTGCGGCAGGTAGGCACACTGGAGACTTTCTTCTGCGGGTCTTTCGTTGCCAAGAGACACCCTGAGAATGTCGAGGTTACAAGCCCTGGCACCCGAGAGCCCCGCTGCCGAGCGAGAGCCGAACAGAGCGCTCTTTGCAAGGCCACGCCAGGATTACAGTAAGTGCGGGCCGGCTGCCGGCTCTCTGGCGGCGGGGCCCAGTGCAGGCTGCCAGCTGGCCCTGCTAATTACCTGTCGCCCAGGATGGGGACGGAGCTTGAGAGAGAACTGAAGAGGCCCAGACAGAAGGCACTGGAGCGTGGCAGGTTGGCATCTCCGGGATCCAGGCCGCCCAGCCGGCCCCACGGCAATAGCTCTGCTGTTGCGGAGAATGACTTGGCATGTTTCTGTCTCGTTCCTCCCAAACAGCTCCCTTGCGCGGGCCTGCCTGTCTCCCCTTCAGAGCGATGAACCTCTCTAGTCTCAGACTCTCCCCAAGGTACCAAGAGAATCGCCGAGGAGGAATTTTTGGGCAGGAGCTCAGAGGGAGCGGGCGCAAGGGGCTCCTTCTGGACCAGTGCTGTCCAATAGTAATTTAATGTAAGCCACAGATGTGATTTTAAAAATGTCTAGCAGCCACATTAAAAAAAAAGGTAAAAAGAAATAGGTGAAATTATTTAATAATATATTTTATTTAATACGAGATCCAAAACATTATCATTTCAACATAAATGATAATCAACATAAAAGAGTATTGAGATATTTTCTTTGCACCCAGTCTTTAAAATCTACTGTGTATTTTATACATCCAGCACATCTCAATCAGGGTTAAGTGCCAAGAGCCACATGGGGCTAGTGGCTACCATAGTGGACGGCACAGCTTCAGAGGAGTGATAAGAAATATAACTCCAGGGGCGCTTGGGTGGCTCAGTCGGTTAAGCGTCTGCCTTCGGCTCAGGTCCTGGGATCGAGCCCCATGTTGGGCTCTCGGCTCAGCTGGGAGTCTGCTTCTCCCTCTCCCTCTGCCCTTCCCCCTGCTCATGCTTGCTCTCTCCCTCTTAAATAAATAAAATCTTTAAGAAAAAAAAAAAGAAAAGAAAATATAACTCCAAGCATACCATTGGCTTTCCTTGACCACATCTGAGTTTTGTCTTCCAACTTCCAATCCTTCTTTTCTTCTGGGCTTGACATTAGCTCCTGTAACTCTATGTTCCTGATGTCACCAGGGAGCTTGTCGGAAATGCAGAGTCTCAGGCTCCAGCCCTGACCTTCCAGATCAGAATCTGCATTTCGACAAGTTCCCTCAAGTGATTTGTGTGCACAGTGAAGTTGGAGAAGCGCTGTCCTAGGCCCCTCTCTCTCTCCCTCCCCCTCAGGATTGCATTTGACCTTCACTTCAGTCTCGGGCTCCCTTGTTGCCTCGATCCTCTTGCCCAGCAACTGACCCTTTGGTTATTGCCAAGCGCAGATGGCACCTGCATTATCTGCTACTGTCCCCAGGCTGCAGAAAAGCCAGGTGAGTGGAAACCGAACAACAAATGAAACCATTGACCTGGCTACCATTCCCTGAGCACTTACTATGAGCCAGGCCCCATGCTCAGCACTTCTCATGCATCATCTCACTGAATCTTCATCTACTTTAGGAGCCTGATGCGTTACTATACCCATTTTACAGGTGAGGGTGAGAGACTACTGTCCATACACAGCCCACTTCTGGTGGAGTGAGAATTAAATCCTGGGTCTAACCTGACTGGAAAGCCCATATTTTGGCCTTGTTCAAATGCAAATTGTTTTAGTGAATGTGTGGTGGCTGGAGGGAGTATTGACTCTTTCTCTTTTTTTTTTCTAAGGTTTATTTATTTATTTGAGAGAGAGAGAGAGCATGAGTGGGAGGAGCAGAGGGAGAGAGAGCATCCCAAGCAGACTCCATGCTGAGCGCAGAGCCTGACGTGGGGCTCGATCTCACGACCCTGAGATCATGACCTGAGCCAAAACCAAGAGTCAGACACTTACCTGCACCACCCAGGTGCCCCAGGAGCACTTACTCTTGCTCAAAAATCTTGTCAATCTGATTTGTTCATTCTACATGGTCTTCCTCACAATGGCTACTCTACACTTTGCTGTTCTTGAACCTCAGCCTCACCAACCACACCTTCTGAAAACGCCTCCTCCTTCCTCTCCTTTCTAAGGGAAGTTCAAAGCCATCACACATGAATGACTTCAGGTTCTCTCTTCTCAGTCTTAAAATCTCTGTGCATCTTTGCTAAGCCTTGACTTTGGCTCTGTTTCATGGCTCCCCAAATAACCCCATGACTTCCGGATTACGAGTTGGCTTCAGCTGGGAATCTTCTTGTAGGGGAGGAGAAACACTGCTGAGCCTACAGTAGTACTCCTGAATCTGCCTGGCAATTGGCAAAAATTCACTTACTCTTAGTTCACAACTTGGCATTCTGATCTATACCGACTCTTGGAGACTCGGTTAATGTGAGTCACTCTCCAAGCTGGGTCAACTCAGGATGCACATGCCCCAGAGAGATCTGGATATACAAAGATGAAGAGCCAGGTGATACACACAGTTATTCCTTGCCATGAGGTTCTAGCTGAGTTGACTGGGCTTGATCTCTCTCTCTCTCTCTCTCTCTCTCTCTGTAACAAAGGGGCTGGCTGATAGGGCCCCTAACACTTACTGGTTTAAAACCTTGCCACCTTACTTTTAAAGTTCTTGAGATATAGGCCTTGTCTCCTGTATCTTGTACTCTACGAGCCAGTGTAGAGCCTCTGTCTCTGAGCTACCCTGCCCCAGGGGTGAGGGAGCTGGGAATTTATTTTTTATTTATACAGCAACTCCTATCAGTAATTAGTTGAGAGCTGCTCAAAGGAGATTCCAGCAGCAAGAGAAAGCTCCCAGGCGAAGAAACAGAGGTGCTGGCAGGTGGAAGTCAAATCAGTACATACTGAATTGGTAAGGGAGAGGGGTAAAGCTGAGGCCTGGTAGTGTGTGACCTGGCACACTAGATCCATGACCTCCTCACCATTACCAAGTCAAGAGGAAAAGAACTACACCCGATCCTTTAATGCATAGCTCTTGAATTCTTCTAACATCATCTCTGGTGCTTATTTTTAACCAGGTATCACTCGTATTAAAAAACTGGAATGAGCTGAGGCATGGGCAGTTGACCCATCTGGTGACTTGTTCCAGACCCTGACCCACAGATGCCTTTGAATGGATCCCTGGAGAGGCATATGGCCCCACATCTATCTCTGATGGTTTCATGATGGTTTCTGATGGTGGCTGGGAGGCTCAGCTGTAAAGTCAGGCTCTGTAGGAACATTGGGATCCTACCCATCTCCTATCCCATGTTGTCCAGCTTGACAGGCCAAGCTTGGCTGGGCACAAACAGACACACTGCAGCTCAAAACACCTGTTTCAAATGCTTCAGCCACTTGCTTGCTATCTCTGTTCTGGAGGCAGATATGACTTTAGGAGAAACTAATCTATCCCAGGAGAAGGGATACAGGATTTTATATATACATATAGTTGTAGTTTTGGAAGGGACATTGTGGAACAAGGTCAAGGACAGGAGAAAATGTGTCTTGGCAGTAATGCAAAAACCCAGCAGGAGAGGGAATGATAGTCTAGAAGGCTGGGACCTCATTTTGCAGAAATCAATGTTAGATGGGTCTGTGTTTGGATCAGTTTTCTCTCTAGAATATTTATATTAACATTACTCTGTGGAAACACTCCATGCCTCTGACATTTCAATCTTTTCAGAGTGCTATTATGTATTCCGAGGAAATGAGAGACAGGGCCGCGGGAAGAGAGAAGGGGAGGGGGAGGGAAAGATAAGGGAAAAGGAGGTAAAACTGAACTGAAGACTGAAAAGCAAATTTGGTGTATCCTTTTAAAAACAGAACAAGGCAGGGTTTCAACATATAACTTTTGGGGGGACAGCGTTCAGTCCATAACTTCCTTTTTTTAAAAATTATTTATTTATTTAAGTAATCTCTATACCCAACTTGGGGCTCCAACTCATGACCCCAAGATCAAGAGTCACATGTTCTCCACACTGAGCCAACCAGGTGCCCCCAGCCCATAACAACTTCTAAGAGGATCCTGGATTCCCGGGCAGGTCCAATCAGATGCTGGGAGACCAGGCAGGAGGCCGCAGCTGTAACTCACGTGAGAGATGAAGATCACCCGGAGCAGGATAAAGTCAGGGCTGATGGAGAGCACCAGATGGATTCTAGATACAAAGGTTTGTGCAGAGCTGGTATGTCTGCTATGGAATGGAAGTAGTAAGTAAATGAAAAGAGGATCAGGAATGACTCAGAGATTTGTAGCTTGAGCACCTAGACAGTAAAGATTCATGCACCTGGGACCTCCTGTCTCCTATGTTGTATCTAGCTACATTTGACCCTTGGGCTCTTCCAAAAGTAACCAGAAAGCCCCAGGTCTAGAAGCCAATCCCAAAGATCCTGAGACAGGATCTCTACTGGATACATCTTCTTGCTCACAACAACTGACACCAGCTCTGAATACACAGGGTGTTGTGAATTTAATTGTGATACGTGCCCCCCAACATCCTAACCCCCATGCACCTCAGATTGTGACCTTATTTAGAACACAAGAGAAATCAATATTTCTTGCCTTATTCGCTACCAAATCAAGGTGCCACACTAGGGATAATTTATAATATAGAGAATTCTCATGGAACCAGAATTTTGGGGCTGAGCAAAATTCAGAGTAGAAAAATCTTCATTACAAAATAATAGATAGAGAAACCTAGGTCAAGAGAAAAAAAGGTGATTTTCCCAAAGATAGCATATCTATTTTGGAGGGATCGCATCTGACCTCAAGGCAACAGACAAATTCTGGTAAGTTATGGATTCCAGGAAACTCCAGAAGTCAATGTAGTCATTTTTCCTGCACCAGCACTGAGGGTTCACAGATTTATTTACAATTTCCAAGAGATAAAGCTGCCTGTGGAATTCCAATAGAGGATCAATCTGTAAAACTGATTTGTTTTCTCTTTAAGGAAAACTGTAAGACTCTTTCCTTAAACAAACCGTAAGTCCTAAGACACAGACGGAAAGTAAGTGTTGACTCGTATCCAGCTACTTCTTGCAAACAATTGGCTCACCATCTGACTATTCTAGCTCTCAAAAGGAAGACTGGTTGAGGAAAAACCTATAAACTGGAGATACCCCACAGTGGCTGCCTACCTATTGGGCTTTTTCTTCAGCTCTTGAAAAGATTCCTTTTCAGAAGCAATAAAAAGGGTTGGTCTTACTTTGTGGAGTCCCAGATAATGTCAGGTGGGTGAAGTCCCATGCCTAAATGACCCATAGGAATTTTTTTAAGCAAAGCTGATACCCACCAGATACCCAGAAATACTTCAGAAAGAAACCTTTTTCAAAGGCATGCTCTCTTTTCTCTACCCTGCAACATATTTTTATAAATAGTAATAGTCCTGGAGTTTTATAAACTTGACTTTCATACACAATTCTGTGTGCCCCAGACACTGCCCTTCTCTCCCACCCAACCAGTTACCACTCTCCCCTTGATCATGCCTTCCAAATCATACCGACTTTTTTGGTAGTTTCTAAAACAAAATGGGTTCTTTCCTACCTCAGGCCCTTTGCACCTGTTATTCTTGTCATCTGGAATGCTCTGATCTCCTGGCTCTTAGATGCAGTTCAATGTTCAGTGTCTCAAATTTAAGTCTCAGTTCGAATGTCTGTGGACACCCTTCCCCTTTCTATCTGTGATGGTCAATTTGGGTAAAGTTCCCAGTGAGTCAATGAAACACTAGTCTAGCTGTTGCGGGGAAGGTATTTTGTAGATACAATTAAGTCTATGATCAGTTTCCTTTAAGAAATAAATCCATAATCTGGGTGGGCCTGATACAATCAGTTGAAAGGTATTAGGAGCAGGGCTGAGGTTTCCCTGAAGAAGAAGAAATTCTGCCAGTGGAAAGCAGCTTCCTGTTGGGCCCTAGCTCTAGCCTACCCCTCCTGATGGACTGCCCTACAGGCTTTGGACCTGCCTATCCAGCTCCCATAAGAGAGCTGGATATTGCAGGAAATCTCCAAATACAGATATTTGCAATAAGTCTCCAAATACAGATATCCTACTGGTTCTCTTCCTCTGGTGGAGCCCTGAATGATACACCATCCCAGTTACTCCACTTACTTACTCTTACTTACTTACTAGCATTGCCTGACTTAGCAAATAAAAATGCAGGGTGTAATTTTGATAAATACATCTAAAAACAGTGGTTTTTAAAAATCTGAGATCCAAATTTCACTGGACATCCTGTATTTGATCTCGTAATCCTAGAGAAGAGCAGAAGATGGCTGAATGGGAGGACCCTAGACTCACCCAGCCCCACGTTTACAAGTAGCTATCACTCACATCCACGTAAACCTGGAGAGTGATCCAAAGACGGGCAGAACAAACTCCACAACTGAAAGGTAAAGAAGTAGCAGCATCTGAGAGGTTAGGAAGGGCCGGAGGGAGGGAGCTGCGGGCACAGAGAGGGGAAAGCACCAGGGAGCCCACTGGGGGAGCAGATGAATCCCCATAATGTCTGGCTTTGCAAACCAGAGGGCCTGAATTTCTTGACTTTGTATAACCAGCAGGACTTGGAGCCTGGAACTTTAAGTCAGCTGACTCAGCCCTGGGCAAGTCAGGAGGGCAAGTGATCTGACAACCCTACTTGTCACACTTTGAGCTTACCTTGTTTATGCGTTTGCTTGCATGCTTATTGTGGGTCTCCCCCATCTAGTCTGGAAGCTCCGGCAGGGGACCTACATGGAGAGTTTGTGGCTGTTATCCCTATCCTGAAATGGTGCCTGGCACAGAGTGGGTATTTAATAAATCTGTATAGAGGAATGGATAAATGAATGAATTTATATTATCTGCACATTCATGCTTTCCGCTTTGAGAGCCCCAAATCATCCTTCACTCCCAGAAATCAGGTTTCAGTTCATGAGCAGCTGAATGGATGATATCAGAGCGTGTGGCCTTCCTTTCCACCTTGCAACTGTGATTGCCCAGGAGAGTATTAGTTAGTGTGATTATCTGACTGTTTTAAGACCACTTGGCTCTTAATATTTTGGAAAAAATGAGCAGAAAATGGGAAAACAAAAGTGCTGATAGCAGTGATAAGAGGCTTGTCTCATAAACTTAGTATAATCATGATGACGATGGAAATCGCAAGGCATGCCAAATACAGCAAATCTTCAGCCCGATCAGAAGCTTACAGAACTCAGACTGCTTGGCTGCTCAATTATGAATGGAGAAAAAAGAGCAATAATCAGAATGTGCATGGAGTCCCAAAGCTCGTCACTGAGGAGTGGCTGAAAGTCAAATGAGGAAGTTTTTCTTTCGGCATCTGGAGGCAGAAACCACTTTCAAGAAGTGAATCTATTGTTTGATGTGGGCCATTGGCCTTTTGTTCTGCCTGCAATTTAAGCCTCTGTTCAAGTGGCACCTCTTCCCTGTAGACTTTCCAGATGTCCATCAACCCACCCTAAGAACCTTGCTCTCTTTCTCTTCCCTGTGGAAGTGTAGGGTTTGCAACCATTTGAAACACATGTTCTCACTTTCACTTATATTTTAGACCTGCTTATGATTCCATCTCCCCTTCAAGATAACAGATTCCTTAAAAGTAGGGAGTATTTTACAATCCCTACCATCCACACACAGTGCCTTGCTGTGTACAGGGGGCTCAGTTCCATGGTGGAAATCAATCTGCACTTAAAGTTGAAAGGCCTGGGTTCGAATCCCAGCTCTGCCGTTTGAAAGCCACGTGCACTTAGACAAGTCACTTCAAGCCTCCTGGAGGCAGTTTCCTCTTCTGTCAAACAGGGATGCTAACACAGTACTGAGAGGTCTTAATGATGTGGATTTCAACAGAAACAGGGATTGGAAATGTTGGCTGAATGAGTGTCTGTGTTGGTCCAAAATCTTCACAAGAGTTGGAAAAGGATATAAAACTCAGGTTTATATTTAGGAATGTCTCTGAATTCTGGTGGAATAGGCCTATCAGCCCTATTCCTACCTGTCTACCAACAGAGAATGAAAATACCTGTTCCTGAAAGAATTCTTTTTTTTTTTTAAGATTTTTATTTATTTATTTAACAGAGAGAGAGAGCACAAGTAGGCAGAGCGGCAGACAGAGGGAGAGGGAGAAGCAGGCTCTCTGCAGAGCAGGGAGCCCGATGCGGGGCTCGATCCCAGGACCCTGGGATCATGACCTGAGCCGAAGGCAGCCGCTTAACCGACTGAGCCACCCAGGCACCCCTGTTCCTGAAAGAATTCTGTCCTGCCAGCTCCAGTGCCTGAAATCTCCACCATTCTGATCCCGCCCTTGGGCTGAAGCCTCTTATCTACTGACTCTAGGCTAAAATCAACGTACCTCGAGCCAGGCTTGGTAGACAAAGTGGGGGTGGAGAGAAAGCGGTGTGTTCAAAGCCCAGACACAAGGACTTCTGCTCCAGTTCTGCTACGGACCACCTATTCCATCTTCTACCCCCTTCTGTAATTCAGCCTCTCTTACCTTCTTTTCTCACTTATGAACCATGCATGATAACTACACCCACATTCACAAGATTGATGACACATGGTTTCTCAACCTTAGCACTATTCACATTTTTGTCTGATAATTCTTCCTTGTAAGGGCTGTCCTGTGCATTGCAGGATGTTTAGCAACATCTCTGGCCTCCACCTACTAGAGGGGGCCAGTAGCCCCCTCCACCAGTTGTGACAACCAAAAACACCTCCAACTATCCCCTGGGGGACAAAATCACCCATTGTTAAGAATCATTGCGGTAAGATTCTGATGCTCCTTTGCCCCTCTGTCAAGGACCTCTGTGATTATATTGGGACTGCCAGGATAATCTCCTCATCTCAAGATCCTTAACTTAATCACATCTACAAAGTCCCTTTTATCGTGTCAGGTAACATACTCATAAGTTCTGGGGATCAGGGTGTGCTTATCTCTGGAGGGGGGCATTATTCAACCTACAGCAATCCACTATCTGTCGCCAGAGTTTCATGTCTGCCTCACATGCATTTACCCCATCCCAAGTTCCCCAAAACTCTCATCCCATCACAGCATAGCTCAAGTCCAGAAACTCATCTAGGTCTCATTAGCTCAGAAGTCTCAGATCTTACCCCCTAAATCATCTAAATGAGGTGTGGGTGAGACTCTGGGTACGATCCATCTAGGGGCATAATTCCTCTCCATTTATGGACCTGTAAAGCTAGCAAACAAGTTAGCTATCCCTGGTGGGGCAGGAGTCCCCAGGATACATTACAGACGTTCCTATTCAAAAAGGGAGAAAAATGAAAGGAGAAAAGGTCCCAAGCAATTTCTAACTCCAACTGGGCAAACTCTACTAGGGTTTTGAGGCCTGGCTCCCAGCTCTGCCCTGAGCCCACTGCTCTGCTCTCTCCTTCCTTTTTCTTTTCTTTTTTTTTTTTTAACATTTTTTTTTTAAAGATTTCACTTATTTATCTGAGAGAGAGAGAGAGAGCATGAGCAGGGGGAGGGGCAGAGGGAGAAGCACACTCCCCGCTGAGCAGGGAGCCCGACCCAGGGCCGATCCCAGGACCCTGAGATCATGACCTGAGCCGACTGAACACACTTCATTGACCCCCACACTCTCCTTCCATTTGTTTGCAGCTGAGTAGTTTTGTCAGCCTGTTTCCTGCTTGTAGAATTTGGGGGGTCTGACAGTCTTCTTGCTCTTTTTCCTTTGTCCCTTTCAGTCAGAGTTGGCGGTATATCTGCTGATAGAACACTCACAGAAGTCTGGTAGGTCTCCTACGTATGTCACAGGGATTCACTACCTTTGGCCCTGAGGCCAAATCTGACCTATTGCCTCTATGTATAAATAAAGTTTTATTGAAACACAGGCACACCTGTTTGTTTATGTACTGTTGACGGCCAGGTTACTTTCATCATCCAATAGCAGACTGGAGTAGTTTCAACAGGTACCATATGACCTGCAAAGCTGAAACTATTTATGGTAGCCCTTAACAGAAAAAATTTGCTGATCCTGGGAACAGAGTAGAAACTCAATAAGTAGTAGCTTAAAAAAAAAAAAAATAGGCTTGGGTGTGTTACAAAACCGGTGCCACATGGAGGCGGTTAGTGTTTCAGAGGTGGTTGTGGGAGGTGTGAGGAGGAAAGTGAGAGGAGGTGAGGAATGAACGAAGAGGACAGGACAGACTTGAAAAGTAAACTTGATCTTCTTGGTTATGCTGCCTTGGAAGCCTGGAGCCAGAGTAATAAGCAGTAAAAACACAATGAAGGAAAAGAGTCAACCAAAAGAAAGTAAGGCAAGACACCCAAAGTGGGCTCAATTGAAACAGGAAAATCACACCTGGAGTGGAGCATCAAGTCCCTTCATTGGCAGGAACCACATTGCTTCCTCGTCATCCTCCCTCCGACAAGAATTCTGGGGTGCGTACATACTGGGCAGCAGTAGCTTAATTCTGTGTGCCAGTGTCAGGCTCCTAATGAGCCTCTCGCCTTTGCTTTTCCTCAGTGGAAATGAGAGCACGCTGAGGGTGAGGTCTGTGTGTGGTTTTGGGGGCTTTTACAAAAAGACAGCTTGATTAGCCTTATTTAAAATATGATTGCTCCTTGAATCCCTGTGCATAAATCAACTTGAGGTGATTGTGCCTGTCACAGGCCCCTGCTCGCCTGGTTACCAGCTCAGAGTGTGCTTTGGCCTAAACAAAGTGGGACAAATTAGAGGCACAGACCCACTCGGGGTCCTAGACATTAATAGAAACTGATTTTCCCTTAAAAAACAGCTCACTTTGGGAGTTGTAAATAGGAAGAAATAAACTCCTCAAAAGAGGCTTTGAGACCACGGTGTGGAGCAGTGTTGGCTATTGGAATGGAGCCGGTTTGGGTTTTGGGGTTTGGGTGGAGATGGCATGTCAAATTTTGTGGTTACTCCCTAAACACACACAAACTGTTCCAATATCAGATTTGAATATGCCGCAACTCCCCCACCTCCATGGCCATGTCTCCTCCCCAAACAGCTAAGCCAAGAACCCAGGACAGTTTGGTCTCTATGCTGATAGACTTTCTGGGGTTAGCAGGCAATGTATTCTATTTCAGGAAATCAGACCAAATAAAAATCATTCCAATTAAAAAGTGCCACTGGGCAAACAGAACAGCAAGTGCCCACCTCACACAAAACAGATCAACCAGAGAGTTCAGCCTTTCATATGTGTTGTTGATGGCGAAGTCACTGCCTAGAGTTTATTCAATGGGATAAAAGTTGCCTGGTAATTTGCGCTGAGAGAAGCCGTCACAAAGCATTTTGATGTGCTTATCATTTACAACTGCCCAGAGGAGGAGAGGCATCTAAAAGTGATTTTGATTTCAAATACTACAGAACCCGGTAATTATATGGCTTATTAATACTGAGCCTCAAATAATCACCAGATATATTTTGAGAAACACACATACACAGACACACACACACACACACACACACACACACACACACAGACTCACCCCTCAAGCCCTCTGAACATGCTTCAGTAAAAACTTGAAATATGGGGCATCCTGTAGGGGTACCTCTTCTTATTGAGCGAGTCAGTCTCTAAATTTTCACAAAGATGAAAATTAGCTACAGTTAGCTTTTGGAAAATGCCCTCAAATGCCCACAAGTCCAGCAAGATGCTCACCTGTGAGAGGCTGGAACTTATCCTCCCAAGCATCCACATGGGAGGAAGGGCTGGCTGCCCTCCTGAACTGTCATGCCCTTTGCTGGCTCTCTTTGTCGAGGGCATGGTGGTGAATTCACTTTAGTCAAATATGTAGGTTATGTAACTTTAGCCTGATGGACACCCCAGGAGTGTTAGTCCCCACTACCAACATGAGAAGTACTAGGGTGCTTCTTGTAGGAACCATTCCTGACCACCAGATTTTCTACTACCTGATGATGAAGACCCTCCATTTTCTCATCAACTAAAAACACTACCAACATCCTCCACCACTTTTTGTTTCTTTTTCTCTCCTAAACAGACAGACTCGGGCATGTAAAGATTAGTAAGCCTTTGCTCTTTCTTTTTTTCCCTCTCTCCCATTAGCATTCCCAAATGTAATGCTCAAAGCTTCCTATGGAGACAATGCCCTGAAATTTCAGGCATCTCCAAAGGACTCCTTCCTATGCTGATGTAGGCATTTGAGTATGGAATACTCCATTTCTCAAGTACAACCTGATTTCTGGAAGTTAGAAGGTCATATCGGTGGATATGTGAACTTTGTTGTTCAGACCCTTTTAATTAAAAGTGCCAGGAACCAACTCAAAGCTTAAGGAAAAGAGGCAAAAATTTCTGACTCATGCAAATGAAAATCTGCCTGTAGTGTCGGCCTTGGGATTCTAGTGATACAAATGATAAAGATCTCTCCAAGTGTCAGGTTCTCATTTCTCTAGGGTTGGCCTCATTCCTTTCTATGATAAGACGACTCCATCATGTGTGGGGGTTCGGTGAGCAGCATGCTTCACTCAGACCATCTCCGCTGAGTGCCTTCAGAGGAGAAAGGTTCTTTCTTCTGACACCCACAGAAGAATCCCACAGAAGGATTCTGATAGGCTGTGCTGGGTCACGTGCCTCCTCAGCCCAATCGCCAGGGCGGGAGGGATGCGGCTCTGTGATTGGCCAGCCTTCGATCTGGTGCCCACCCTGTGGCCAGAATGGAGGACCAAGGAGTTTGACAACCTGACAAGCACCATATGGAGCTTATGGTGACAAGCAATTTCCCTAAGAAAGATGAGGGGAAAGTCCAGGTATAATATAAAGGAATGCTGAGGAAGAAACAGCCACTGTTCACCTCAAGGTCATACAAAAAAATAACACAAAAGCCTGTCTCGCGCCTACCTCCCACGTGCACCCAAACATCTCAGCTAACTTCACCAGCATTATTTATGACATTACCCTGCAACTAGTCTGTGTCATTTTAGCAGGTGGCCTCGAGTAGTCAGCCCTGAACAGAAATCTACAAGTTGGAGAAGGCAGGAAAGCGGTGTTTCTCCAATTCCACTATCTACTCACTTCATAAGCCAGGGTTTTGCAAGTTTTATAATTATAGTGGTTTACCCTTAAAACAGAAACAGAAACCCAACGCCGTAATTGCTTGCCGTTCTTGTACCAATTTCTCCGGCAGCTCCACATACCACCTACATTATCCATCATCTACCACAGGGCGGATTGAACATTTGCGGAGCAAGCATTCTGCTGCCGTTCCAGACGGCAGTCTCAGCCAGAGGTCACACTAGTCTTTATTCGTTTCTCTTCCTCCCTCCCTGGAAGTGGGGTCCCTGGGCTAGCAGCATCTGCATCACCTAGAAACTTATCTGAAATGCAAATGCTTGGACTGCATCCCAGGAGGTGATTCAGATTCTAAAGTTGGCCCAGTCCTGCCTTATATAATGCTCTATTGTCATAGTGACCCCAGGCTCTGCACACATATGCTTCCTCTTTTGGTTTCCTGCTCAAAAACTTCCCATTGCCTACAGAATAAATTATATACCCAGCTTAGCCATTCAAAGACCTTAGCCATCTCATCCTCCAAACTTACTGCCTATTAATGTGTTTATTGTTATGAATCTTATTTATCTATTGAGCACTTGCAATGAGCCAAGCACCCTACAAGGTCCCTAACATATGCTGTGTATTAGTCTGCTCGGGCTTCCATAACAAAATACCATCGACTGGATGGCTTCAGCAACAGACACGTATGTTCTCATAATTCTAGAGGCTAGAAGTCCAAGAGCAAGGGGCAAGATGCTTTGGTTTCTGGTGAGACTTCTTTTCCTGGCTTGCAGATGGCTGCCTTCTTGCTGTGCCCTTGCATGGCAGATAGACAGCAGGATCTTGCTCTCTTCCCCTTCTTACAAAACCACCCTCATGACCCCATCTAACCCTAATCACTTCCCACAGGCCTCTCTGCCAAATGCCATCACTTTGGGGCGGTAGGGCTTCAATATGTGAATGGGGAGGGGAGGCACACAATTCAGTCCATAGCATGTTGATTCATGTACCCCTCCCACCAAATCTATATTATTGAGCCCAGGGACTGTTGAGAAAACTAAGGCTTAGAGAAGCCAGGGAAGCTGTCTAAGACCATAGTTAGTAGGGAGTGGTGCCAGAGTTCAGTCTTGCTGTGGTCCTCAATCCCACACAGGGAGTCCTGTGGACCGTTCTATCCGTGGCTGCCCACTTTTCCAGACACATCTCATGCCTTCCTTCCTTGATCCCTTGTTCACGGCACCCCCCACCTGAATCGCCTCCCCAGACATCCCCTCTGTTTATTCAAATGCAGGGAGTCCCAGAAAACAAATCCATCTTCACCTACTGTCCCAACCAGAATGATTTTCTTTTTCCTTTCTTTTGTTCTTTTTTTTTTTTGCAGTAACTTTCTTCATTCTTTCCTTCTTCTAACTCTCAGAGTTCTTTTGCTCTTCCCATTGCTATTTGCTTAGCCTGAGCAGTGTCCAAATCCCCAAAATTCCTTACTAATTTCACTTCCAAAAGCTCAGGGGATACCCCCATAGACCATTATTAATAAAGATTATTAGCATTTCTAAACATTTTGGAACTATCTGCCACATTCTAGGTATTATAGGTTTCCTAGGAAATCCAACATACTGTCTGGAAGGAGGTCATGACCTCAAGTTAGCAAACTGAAACAATGGGTACAAAGTTTATTTGGCCAATAGTTTTCAAATACTTTCTTTGCTCTTCCTTTTTTTTTTAATTTAAATTTTAGGAATAGTGAAATCAAATGAAGCAGTAACAAGACAAGGTGCATTAGAAGGAATAGTAAGGAACAGTAAGTGAGACCACTGCCAGTGGTTAGTTCTGATGTGAGTATGACAGGTATATAAAGCAGGGATCAGCAAACCCCATCCGAATCACGATTACTGGGAGGGCTGTTTATTTCTTTTAAAGATTTTTAAAATTTATTTTTTGACAGAGAGAGACAGCGAGAGAGGGAACACAAGCAGGGGGAGTGGGAGAGGGAGAAGCAGGCTTCCTGCCGAGCAGGGAGCTCGATGTGGGGCTCGATCCCAGGACCCTGGGATCATGACCTGAGCCGAAGGCAGACGCTTAATGACTGAGCCACGCAGGTGCCCCAGGAGGGCTGTTTAAACACAGGTTACTGCTGCCTTCATTCTTCCTTTCTGATCCAGGAAGACAGGATGGGGCTCGAGAGTTGGCTTTTCTAGTAAGTTTCCAGGTGATGCTGATGCTGCTGGGCCAAGGACCGTCACACTTGGAGCACCACTGATCCAAAAGTCTTCCTTGTTGTTGGAGATATAGAGGTGAATGGTCATATATCACTCAGATGCTTGTCAACAAGTAACAGAAAACCTATCTGAATGCGGTTTGGATGATAGGCATTATAAGAAGTAAATCAGCAAATGACGATGTGATAAAGGAGCAGCCTCTTTCCATCTTTCTGTCCTACCATTATCCTCACGTTCACTTCGCTCTTAGGCTTACCACTTCATTATTACAAGGTGGCTGCCACAGTCCCATGTATCACATGGGAACTCAGAAACATCTGCCTGAAGAAGAGGAGGGTTTTCCTCCATATGTCTCTTTTTATTCAGGAAGATTGTCTCTCCAAAAGCTTCCCAGCTGATATCCCACTGAAAACCCACTGGCTATGAAAGCCACATGCCCTTCCTTGTTGGCAAGGGTAGTGAAACTACCACAATCAAATGAGAAAAAGCAACATCCCCCTCGTAACATGGGATTAAACTCTTGAACTTAAGCAAGGCTCTGCCAACTCTGAGGAAGGTGGAGTAAGGTCCTTCGGGGAGGGAAGTGACATTGTCAGCTACAATCACCCACTCCACTTCCTCTGTGGGTGCCACCCATGGGAAAAACTAACACAAGCAGGCAGTGTGGGGACCCAAGTACGGCAGGGCTTCGTGGAACACTGCATTGGGGACCGTCTGCAGTGCACATCTGTGCTTCTCCTACCCAGCATCCAAGCCCTCTCTTCTACCAGCAGCATCCCAATTTCCTCTGGGAACCACACCACCCCCATTTTGGACAGTCTTGATAGGTTGGTCGAGCAAGGTGTGCTGACCCCACCTGGCCTTCCCCATCATCCAAGCTTGACCCATCCAAGTGTCTCTCCTGGGGATTTTAACCTTGCATATAGTGATAGAAGAATAGAACACATTTAGAGTGGGGAGGTGTCCCCCTTTCCAGAAAGACAGAATTTAAGTATCCTTCAACCCTTATCATTCTCCTCCTCTTCTCATCTTTTAGCTACATATGCCGATGTTCTGTTGGATACTTTATATACACAACCTCATCTAAGCTCGGTGAGAATCCTATGGGGGTGAGTACTGCTATCACAGTTTTACAGATGAAAAAACTGAAGGTCTGAGAGGTTCAGAGCTAGTAATTGGTAGAGCTTGGTATTGAATTCACACCTATCAGATTACAAAGCCCTGTCTTTCTTACTATTCTACATTATCAAGAGAAACAGGGTTCTTCCCGAATAGCACGGTAAAATGGCTGAAGGTCTTTTGTCCTTTTTTTTCTCTGTCCACATACCCAGGAGACTTAGTACCCACACCACACTGGTGTCTAATCTAGGCTTGTCAGGACTGGGCAGTATTTCACAATCCCCCAAACAGACATCTGTTATTTGGGGGATCTTTCCTCCCGCTTCTGATATCAACCCAGCTTTTCTGTGGTTCAGGAGTTAACTCACTCTCCACTCTCCCTCAAGGGATGGTGTGATATTGTGATTTATAATCAGAAATGTGTATTGGGTCAGCTTCCCATTTCTGGCACAGAGCTCCTAAAACCCTTGGAATTTCCTAAGTGAGGAGCGTGATAAAGGTGTCTTCTGTTATTTTAATGAGGTGACCTCTGGACAGCACCTAAGGATGGGGGGGGTGGAGCTGACTGCCAGGAGAACAAACCATGTGATTAGAGGGTTAGAACTTTGAGCCCCACCTCACCCCCTCTGGGGAGGGAAGAGGGGCTGGAGATGGAGTACCATCAGCAGTGGCCAGTGATTTCATCAGTCAGGCCTCTGTGCTGAAGCCTCCATAAAAACCCAAAAGGAGGGATCTGGAGAGCTTCCAGGTTAGTGAGCATGAGGAGATGTGGGGAAAGTGTCACGCTTGCTCAGAGAGGGCGTGGAAGCTCCGCATCCTTTTGCGGTATCCTTCCTATGCATCTCTTCCACCCAGCTGTTTCTGAGTTATATCCTTTTATAATAAACTGGTAATCTAGTAAGCAAAATATTTCTCTGAGTTCTGTGAGCCGCTCTAGCAAATTCATTGAACCCAAGGAGAGGGTTGTTGGGACCTCCAGTCTCGAGCTGGTGGCCCAGAAGCATAGGTGACCACCCGACTTGCAGCTGTCCTCTGAGGTGTGTGGTCACAGCAGCTGACTGAACGTGACAGTCACTCACAGAGCACCTGTCCTGGGCGCAGCATCACGCCACACACCGTACATGCAGGATCTCATGATCTCCCTGCCAGCTCTCTTGGTCAATACTGTTACTCTTCCCTTTGGACAGATGGGGAATGGAGGCTCGAGAAAGTAAGTAATTTCTACAGGGTCTCTCAGTTAAATAAGTGATAGGGTCAAAAATCCAAATCCAAGAGTCAGACCCCAGGGCCTGGGGCCACTATTTTTTGAGGAAAGACCTGTGTGTCTCTCCAAGGTACCTCATTAAAATGAACCTCAGTCATGGAGGAGAAGTGTGGCTTTTTTTCAGTCCCTAAGGAATGTTGGGGGTGAGTTTTACTGAGACTCCCCAAGGCCCTGGCTTTCACCCTGGGTGGCAATTATCTAGTGCCTGGAGCTGCCTAATGAAACCGGTGCACACACTCTGATCTCCTTAATTCAGGTTTCTCTCCATCTCTGTCTTCTGGCCCCCTTCCTTTGAACTCTTCATGCCCTGTCTAGGTGATCTCACCCACTCCCAGGTGTTCATATCCCCTTTACATGGCTGAATCCCAAGCTCGAATCTTGGCCCAGACTTGGCTCCCAATCTCCATTGCCCTAGTTCCCCCTACTGCCAGGATCTTGGCACTTGGATTCTCCCTAGGGTAGCAGAGGCTAGGATGCCCACCCAGATCCTGCAGGGGCCTTCTGCTTCCCATTTCCCAGCTGCAGTCTGCAACCCTCTCCAGAGGATTGCCCTGAGGCCAAGACAGAGCTGCCTCACCCAGGAGTTCCTGCCAGATCCCATACCCTGACCTTCACCTGACCTCAGGTGTGGAAATGGTAAAGCGAAGGTGAAGGATACGGGCAGGCACTTAAAGATTCTGTTCCAAGAATCCAGTACAGATTCTTAGACTAGCAATCAATACCCCTCTAACCAGGCTACAAATCTTCCCTCCTACTCAGCCACAGAGCCATCCCTCAGCCCTCAACATTTCCTCTGCTTTCTGCCCTTCTTGTCTCTGCCTGAAATGCCATCTCTCTTCCAACTGCCAAAATTCTACTCATCCTTTGAAGGTCAATGACACTGCCCCTTTGCCCATGAGGCATTCCCAGATTATGCTTGCTAGCTTACCATATGGGTTGCTGTTCGATATGCACAGGTCTCTAGTCACCATGGTCGAGAAAGAATCTGATTCGCCTTCACTATTTCTAAGTGCTATGGTTGAATCGTGTCCCACTAAGAGCTGTTGATGTCCTAACCCTCAGTACCTGTGACTTTGACCTTATTTGGATATGGGGGTTTCTTTGCAGATACAATCAAGTTAAGGTGAGGTCATTAGGGTGGGCCCCAAACCAATATGACCGGTGTCCTTGTGAGGAGTAGAGACGGAGGCACGCAGGTGCTGAAGGAAGACAATGTGAGGACTCACAGGCAGAACAACATGCGAGCACAGAGGCAGAGACTGGAATGCTGCATCTATAAGTCAAGGAATACCAAGGATTGTCGGCAAGCCCAGAAGCTACAAGACAGGCCTGGAACAGATTCTCCCCTAGAACCTCAGAGGGAGCACGGCCCTGCCAACACCTTGACTTCAGACTTGAAGCCTCTAGAACCGTGACAGAATAAAGTTTCTGTTACTTCAAGCCCCCCAGTTTCTAGTACTTCGTCACAGCAACCCCAAGGAATACACTCAGTATTTTGCACAATGCCTTACACAGAGTAGGTAACTGACAATGGCTTGTGGAATTCACAGGGTGGTGACTTACTTCTCTCAGGAGTTCTTTTAGAAACTATTTAATTTTTCTTGCATGGCAATGTACTTTGCAATATGTTGGTAGAAACTCAAATTTTCTAAACCTCTGGCTATTTGTCATTCCATACCTGTAAGCTACCCTCTCCTCATCAACTGCCCTGACTGATAAATCCTGTACGTGTAATATTTGTGAGGGAGAAGAGAGCTTACACCAATATATTAGTTACATGATGTTGCCCTTAATAAGTGTTCTATAAGTGATTGTCACGTTGGTCAGGTTCTATGGCCAAACGGGGTAGTATTTGTGGTCAGATGAGACCTTCGGGGTCTCCTGCATCACCTCTACCCTGCTAAAGGGCAGGAGCTCTGGAGCTACAAGGGAATTCAAGTTCGGGCTGTGCCACCTTCTCAAGAGTGGGTGGCGCAACTGGTTAAGCATCCCACTCTTGGTTTTGGCTCAGGTTCTGATCTTGGGGTCATGAGATCAAGCCCAGCACTGGACTCCACGCTGTGTGTGGAGTCTGCCAAAGTTTCTCTCTCCCTCTCCCCCTGCCCCTCCCCGCTTCATGCACTCGCTCTCCCTCCCTCTCCCCCCACCCTTTCTCTTTCTCCCTAAAATAAATAAATCTTTTTAAAAAAGAGTTTGTACCTCAGTTTCCTCTTCTGTAAAATGGGGGTGTAGATTATATAATCTCAATTCTTCAAGGTTGTTATGTGGATTAAAATAAATTCATGCATGTAATAGGCTTAGAATGGTGACACTAGTGAGTATTCGAGAAATGACTATCATAATACTTATTAGTCCTCCTCTCCCCCTAATCTGACTTAACAAGGGCCAACCTCACAATGCGTACAGCTCCATCCAGTAAGTTAGGATTCCAAATGAAGCAGTCACTGGAGATACTGTGTTGGGTCAATTAGAGTGGGTGTAGAGAAGAAAAGAACACTGTTATTTGCTAAATGGCTCTGGCTCAAATCTCTCTGTGCAGGAGCCCATCTTTATGACTGTCTTTTGAGAAACTCTGCAGGGCTCTCAGTTGGGAGTCAAGCCTTGATTTATCGTATTTTAGAATAACCCTCATAAACCCACGTAATCCAGTTTCTGGGCAATAGCCTGTGCAAAGAAAGAGAGACACAGCCAAAGGTAACCTCTCAGATGAGATTGAAGAGGCTTCCACTCACAGCCTGCTGTAACTTCTCTGCCCCTCTCCCCATAGCTGGCAGCCGGTCTGGAACCTCTGCCCTCTGACTCTCTCTCCAGTCTTCATTCTCAACCTTCTGCTCCCACTTCCACGGACACCCAGGCTCCAGGGTCTTTGAAGTCCTATTGCCCTTCCATCCAACTTTTCAGACCCATCTCTCTCCATCATCCCCTGAAGCTACAGCACCAAATCTTGGAATGGCCACAGATCTGACTCTCAGGAGAGGACCTCACAGAGGAGAAACTGAGGGGAGAGACAAAATCCCCCTTGGCTCCAGGTATGTGGAGTGAGGGGCAGAGGGATGGAGCTGAGGTGCCCCGTCTCACACCATACTCTCTGTCTCAAGGCCTTCCTCAGGCAGCCCACCCTACAGCCCTCACTTCCACAGTCCCCTTTGCCTGCCGTGTTCCCCCCTCTCCTGCCTTGGCTGGTTGCCCCCCGTCCCTCAAGCCTGGACACAAATGTCTCCCCTTCAGAGAAACCTTTGCAAGTCCACTTATCCATGTAGCCCACCCCTCTCCCCGTCCTTCCATCCTCAGCCATTTGGATTTGTTTTATGTTTGGATTTTATTTTCCTTCACAGCATTTACCATAATTTGTAATCATTTGCTAACTTGCTCCCCCCCCCCTGCTTTTTCTATCAGCCTCTTTAGAATCCAAGCTCCATGAAAATAGAAACTATGCAGAAACATCCCCAGAGTTAGGCACTTAGTAGGATTCTCAATAAATAGTTATGAATAAACAAATGATTGTTTTAAGTTTCAACTCACGAGTAGCTGTGTGACCTTAGAAAAATCACTCGACCACTCTGGGCTTTATTCCACTTGAAAGGGGAGGGTGAGACTTGCTGTGACTTCCTCCTGAGGTAGTCCTCCTGAGGACCAACCTCATAAAACCACCACAAAACAACTTCGAAATGCAAAGTATTACGATGTAACAATACTGAGTCGTGAGGTTGACATTTTGTAAAGAGTCACACAGCACCCCATGGCACGTGTTGCTGCAACAGGGGCATACATGTTGCTGGCCCATTCTCTCATTTTGCTGTCTCACCCTTTTAACCATCTCCTGCCCCACAGTAATTTGAGGGATGAGCACCCAAAGGACTGTGTAAGCAAATAAACAATCTGCTTGCTGGGCACTGCCCCTCTCCTCCTGTCAGCTGGCAAAGTGGCCCTCTACATGGAGAGCAGCTTTCTCTCGGGAAAACGCGCGTCACTTTCCGCTGCTGGTGTGGGCTGTCATTACCATACTGTTCAGCTCCTGCTGCATTAAGCAGCCTGCTGTCAGCAACCAAAGGTCTCCAGGAGAAACAGTGCCTGGCCTTTTTTAAAAAAAAAAGATGGGTTTTGCTGAAGGGACTGAACTCCCTCCCAAAAAGAAAAACTCTACCCTGCAAAGAAAAACCACCTAAGCCCCCAGCCTCATCACACTGGAGCCTGGCTATGATTTGGCTGACAAAACGCCCGTTTTTCATATTTGCACCTGGAGTCACCCATCAGTCACATCTGGTTGCCGAGTGCTTTTCTGCATTGTGATTATCGGGAAGTGTGTTCCTGCTGCCTTGGCCTGGGACTGACAGGGAGGGTGGGGACCAGGGTAAGAGTCTTATGTTCCTTCTAGCATTTGAAATTCATCTTGCTTCTCACATTGCCCCTCTCTCCCCCAGCCATCTGTTCCCCCTACCCTACCCCACACACAAACTGCACTTATCCAGGGCTTGGGAAGATATGGCTGTGCTCTTGATTTAAACTGAATGGAAAATAATCTAGATCTATACCCCATGTGCCAAATTGAATGTATCTCAATTTTGTCCCATCCAAGTGAGTAGCCTTGTCTGCTATCTATATGCCTGGAGCAGCCAAAGGAAACAGATGATGGCTAATTGCCCCCCCTTTCCAGAATGTTCTAGAGCAATGCTCTCCAATAGAACTTCCCGCAATCATCAAGATAGTCTCTATTTTCCCTGTCCAATATGGTAGCCACTAGCCACACAAGGCTACTGAGCATGTGACATGTGGCTAGGGTGACTGAGGAGCTGAATTTTTTAATTTAAATCTAAGTAGCCGCATGTGGTTAGTGGCTACAGTACTAGACAGTGTGGTTCCAGAGCAGTGCTTTTTCAACCTCAGTGTGGACAGGAATCACCTTATTAAAATGCAGATTTTGAAAAAACAAAAAAAAATTTAAAAATAAAAATAAAATGCAGATTTTGAATTAGTAGGTCTGGAGGAGAGCCTGAGATTCTGCCTTTTTTTTTTTTTTTAAGATTTTATTTTTTTAAGTCATCTCTACACCCGGCGTGGGGCTCAAAATTATAACCCTGAGATCGAGAGTCACATGCTCTACCAACCGAGCCAGCCAGGCGCTGCTCTCTATTTCGAACAAGCTCCCAGGGATGCTGATGATACTGGCCACTGGTCCCCCCTTTGAGGAGCAAGGAGCTGTGATTCTCAGATTTGATTGTACACTAGGCTTCCCTGGAGAGCTTTAAAAATACTGCCGCCTGGGTCCTACCCCTGGCGACTCTGATATAGAGGGTCAGGGTGTGGCCTAGACACAGACAAGCTTAAAAAGCTCCCCAGGTGATTTTCGTGGACAGCCAAGGTTGAGAACCACCCACACTGCACTGCCAATGACCTAGTTAATGCTTTTTAAAATAACTCATCATCCCCAAGAACAGAGCACTGGTTCATAATAATCTCTGAAGGGATCTTATGGGTACACAGCCAAACCTTTAGGGAGTTTAGGCTGATTTTGTCCATCCAGACTAGAAATGGGGAACAAGTTTTTGACAGTCAATCCAATTAGAGCAGATGTGGCTCCGGAGAGCCAGGGGGGCAGGGGTGAGGCAGGCAGAGCTGGGAGGGCTGGGAAGAAACCCCCAGGGCGGGGGAGGGAGGGAGGGACACTCAACCCACAACCACCTACTCCTCCACAGCCCCCACCCCGGCTTCTGTGTCAATCCACAGTGCCACAAGGGCTGGCTGCTTCTATTCCTTCTAGAGGAACCAACAGCCAGAGGGAAGAAGACCACAGGCTCTGGAGTCAGAATACCTGGATCTAAATGCTAACTCTGCTGCCCATCAGGTCTGTGATTCGCCCAAGTCACCTAAACGACCCTGGCTGTGATTGTCTTACCTCTAAAACGGGGACACATGTGGCATCTTCCTCACCAGTGTGTGAGGAAGTTGCCAGCACTGCGTGAGCTGTTCTATACCAGCTGTTACTACAACTCCATCACATCTCTATCCCATCCTGTGCACTTGACCTCACGGAAGTCCTTTTAGTTCCTCAAGGCCCTGAGCTCCCATTTGGACCAGGGCCTCCGCCCATGTTCAGGCTTCCTGCAGGCAATCAGGCCCTTCCCACGAGGCACGGTTATGACTCTGGATGCTTCTGAGATCAGCCCGATTTGGCACTTCCCCTGAGAAGCCTTTCTTTTCTAGTCCTTGTGAGCCCCATACTTGTCAGTACTTGGTCCAGCTCATTCATTCAATAAGCATTGTTTGAGTAGCTACTGTGTGCCCTCTACTCTTCTCAGCTCTGAGAATACTGAGGAGAACAGAAAAAGACTTTAAAAGAGAGAGAGAGAGAGAATCTCTACTCTCACGAAGCTTGCATTCTGGCATAAATTGACCACCAACAAGGAAACAAAAGAGAAAAGAAAGCAAGGATGCTGGGTGGCCCGGAGGTCCTCCATGAGGAGGGATCACTGCAGAAGAACTCTGGGAATGTGGAGCAAGCCACGTGCATATCCGAGGGGAAAGCCTTCCGGGCAGAGGAAAGAGCAAGTGCAAAGACAAAACTGCAAGGTGACGTTTTGTGAATCACTGAATTCATCTCTAACACGCAACCTAGAGACTCCGTGACAGGGGAAAGGAATCCCACGCTTTGTGTTCAGTCCCTGGCTACTGGGCATGCAGTAGGCACTCAATATGAGTGGCGGAGTGGTTATGTGTTCACTGAAAAATCTGCGACCACTCTCACTGCCTCTCACCTGTGGAAAATACCGACGGGGAGAAAAATCTCTTGAAATGAGGCTCTCCTCTTTTCTTTCTCACATTTCCTTTAAATGATCCTCCTTCTACACAGCCAGGGGGATCCATCACGGAGAGGATGAGGATTTCGTGGCAGGAATGCACAGAGGGAAAAAGAGCTGATGTTCAGATTTTAACTCCCGCAAACAGGCACTTGAAGCCCATTTCCGAGAATTCAATAGTCATGAAAGCCAACGCGCTTCTGATGTACAAAAACTGGTATCTCTGCAAGGAAAACATTTAATAGCTTGATAGAAATGGGTTTTTTCCTCCTCCGAATCAAAAGGCAAAGCCGCGAAGGAGGAGGGCATAAATTTATCTACAAGAAAGACATTCAAAAGTGAGCAGATGCTGTGGGGAGACCCAAGCTGGCAGGGGGAGGAGAGATGGAGGAGCTGGGGTTGGGGGGGCTAACAGGGCCGGGAGGGTCACTCAGAAACAAGTCTTTCATCCTCCAGTGGTGGCCTGGTCCATCGTGTCAATCAAGGTCCCCACAGAGTGTCCCACCGAAGACCCTTTCCTGAGGAGACCATCCACAGAGGTGCGGGCAGGACGAAAGGAACCAGGAAGGGGGTGGAGACACCCTGAGACCAGCAATCCAGGGAAGCCCTTGTTCCTCAGCCAGGAGGGGTGAGCGGGCTGGGGTCTCTGACCCAGGGCGAGCTGGCCCCCAGGGGCTGCGGGAAGCAGAGCTTCTGCCTGAGCACTGCTGTGGAGGCAGCAAGGAGCAAGGAGAAATAACCGCCCGCCCCCTCTTCTCTCACCCTCTGCACTCCCGGCTGGTGCTTCTGCTGGGCCCCAGCACCTACGCCTAACACGTTTTGGGGGATCCCATACCATGCCCCCTGCACCCTCTGCTGCCTTCAGCCATAGCCACAGTGAGATGCAGCATAAAGCTCTGACTCATGCGGATAGCATCCCATTTCCAGTGCACCCACTTTCTGTTTGGGGTCCTCCCCGAAGGTGGGGAGCCCTCTCAGCCAGTACACAGTGATGCCCAGGAATGCGGGGCTGTGAGAGCCCTCGTGGGCAGCTCACGGGCAAATGACCCTCCAATGGCAAATGCCAGGAGGCCTCGGGCCCTCCTCGGAGGTCCTAGCAGCACCTTTGGCTTTGACAACACACTCTTATGTTGCCTTTCCCGCCTTCCCTGCTCCCCCTCTCCTGGGTCCTGAGACCAGCTCTGCCACAGCCTGTGTTCTCTAGAGGCAGATTCTCAGGTGGGATTTAGGGGGCAAGATGTTTCTTAGGAGACCAACCAAGTGAGGGAAGGAAGCAGACTTAGGCAGAGGCGAAAGCTGAGACGTGGTGCAGCGTCAACAAAGCTTGGGCAGCAGGGCGGGGAGTTTGGAGGGAGCCCCCCGGGGCTGAATGGCCAGGCCTTTCTAAGCCCACCTCACTCAGTCTGGGGGTGTGGGTGCAGAGGAGGGTGCTAGCAGCCCCCAGCAGGAAGGGCCTGACCTCAGGCACTTCAGCGGCTCTCTCTGCAGCGGGGACAGATCCTGAAGGAGCGGACTGCCCCAGCCATCAGTCCTTCCTCAAAGGGGGATCTGAGCCACAGCTCCCTGCTCACCCGACCTCTGAGAAACCAGCAGTCAAGTCCTCATGTCCTCATCTGAGGCTCTGCTTTGAGGGAAGCCCAAAGACAAAGAGTGAGGCACCGCTGGGGTCAGCGTCCCAGGGCACTGAGCGGGGGAAGAGGGTAGAGAACAACTTTGGATGCGGGGGACCAGCATGCCCGTGCAAGCATGGCTCACGCCCAGTGCCCGGGAGTCCCGGAGAAGTGCAGAGAGCCCAGATCTGCCTTCCTCTGTGACTGAGCTCTCCCATTCAAACACTGCCTACCTGAGTGTCACGGCAAAACTGTGTGGCCACTTGGGACACTCGGAGAACCCCAGAAGGGAAAGCCTTCCCACCGCTCCTCAGGAGGAACAGCACAGAACCTGTTCAACTGATTGCTGCTGGAGCTAGGGCGTCATGAACCCTACCTTCATTTAGGGATCATCCCATTTATAGCTTTTACATGACATTGAAGAAAGCATCACCTAGTGAGTGCCTACAATGACTTCTGGCACCACCCTTGGCATTTAGGATGTTTACTTCCTTTAGGAGATGAGGAAAATGTGACTCAGAGAGGTTACGTAACTTATCCCAAGTCACACAGCCCAAAGCGACAGAAGCAGGGTTAAGAGACATCCTGAGTGACTTCACATTCCATGTAGCTGGCACCATCAGGCACGGTCTCGTAAGTTTTCTGGCCCTGGATTCCGCCCCCATCACCCCCGCTGAGGCAAAGCAGTAGCCAGGCCGGTGCCTTTGCCAGTTAGTTCAGGATGTCCAAAATCAGCCTGGGAGCCCAAGCTGGATTTCCAGGCTTCACACGCACTGTCTGCCTGTCTTCCATCACGCTGTAACAACCCTGCCTTGTTCATCATCACTTTTCCTTCTCTTGCCTCCTCTAATTTCTCTCCATATCCTTTATGATGAACCATTGCAAAGAGAGTGATTTACAGTCTCTACTCTCATCTGCCTAGGGTTGGGGGCTGCTGGAGGGGAAGCAGAATTAAATTGGATGGAGCGCTCCAGGAACCTGTTTCTGACTTCAGCCCCTCTCATTTACCCAGTGATGCATCATGCTGTGTTCTAATAGCGTTGTAATGGGCAACTTAATCTGCCATTAAACTGACTCTAGAAGCACCTTTTGCAGGATGCCTTGGCTGTTGGTCTGCTTGCTGAACCATGACGACTGCATGGTAGGGCCTGTCCTGAGATTGGTCGGTGTTCTAGGAGGAAGGGCTTTCTTTTTTCTGGGGTCGCAGACTCCAACACTGAGGGGGCCAGAGAGGGAACGCAGGTAAGTAAGTGAAGCTGGTGCTGGGGACTCCGGCCCTCTGTCTAAAGGGGCCATCCCAGCTCAGCAGTCCAGACTGCTGACTTGGGGGATTTGGGCCCAGATCTTCCAATTTCTCAATACAAGCCAGGAATGCAGAATCTTATGTATAATCTCCCCCGTTTGAAAATGTCAGCATCTATTTAAAAACATTTTTTAAACACTGAGCAGGCCAAATAAAACATGTCAGCTGGCAGCTTTGGTCCCAACTGTGAACTCCGTCTCAGAGAGACCCACAGACTTCCCACTGCATCCTTCCTCGCCCCAGAGACTTCCTACAGCTCTGCTCAGCATGGATAAGAAAATAATAAATCGGTCACTTCACTATCCAATTAGCAGCCGGGGCACATTCCTTCCTCTCCCCGCTGGAGGAAAAATAAACAAACAAACAGGAAAATCCTGCCCTGTTTTGATTTGGAGCAAGCCAGTCATGTTACCACATATTTGCAGCAGTCTGGGGCTTGAGTTCTGGAGACAAACACAGGCCTCTGCCCCCAAGGAGCTCCTCTTACATACAGGTCCCAAATGCCAAACCACAGCCACCCACCACAAGCCAGGATAATTCCCCAGTGGGCCCCTCGGGAAAGGGGACTCGGTGCCGGGGCAAAGCCAGGGCTTCGAACCAGTGACAGTGAGCCTGGGGGTGTGGCCGGCCCAAGGGCAACGTTGTCAGGGTAACTGCAACTTCCAGAACCATCTCCATCCCTTGGAGACCTCTTCTTTGGAGCTCAGGGGCTTTCTCTCACAGGCTGTACTCCATCGCCAACATGCCTGCAACAGAGTCCCTTAAAGTTCCGAAAAGGTGCCATTCTTGAGATGCAGTGCACTATGGGAACCCTGGGGCCAAACCGCCTGGGTCTGTCTGTCAGCCTTCCACTTAGTATCTGCATGCACTTGGGCAAGACACTAGACTCTTTGGGGCCTCAGTTTCCTTATCTGTACAATGGAGCTGATAGTTGAACGGACCTTGAAGGTGAGGATTAACGGAGTTAACGTATATAGGACATCAACAGTAGTTCCTGGTACATAGTAAGTACTGTGTAAGTGTGAGGTATTATTACTATCATTACTATTATAATAGGGAGAATCTGTTGTCCCCTCAGCTGAGAGAAGGGGGGGTCATCTGTCTATTGGCGCTCCTGTAAGATATGGACCGATGAGCTCTCTTCAGAATGCCAGACTCCTCCTATGTTTTACCACATTCTCTTCCCTCCTCCTCCTCTGTTGAAATTCTACCCAGCTTTCAAAACCCACCTCCAATACCACTTCCTCCTCCTCACCAGATAGAGTGATCCTCCCTTTCCTCTCAACTCACTTTCTACTTTATTGGCAGGTAGACTAGAGTACTTATCACAGTTTATCTTAGACCGGAGCTATGTGTGGATATGTCTTATCTCCCTGGAGACAGTGACCTCATCTTATTCTTTATATCCACCGTAGCACTGTGTCTTCAACATAATAGGTGTTAAGTCAATATTTGCTAAAGATATGTTAAATGAATGCATGAATTAGATTCCCTGAAATAACCAAGGAGATTCGGCCAGAGTCAGTCTGAGGTTTGAGGGCTTAGAGCCCTCAGAATGGATTTAGACTCAGCCAAGGGAATTTCAGGAGCTATCAATTATAATAAGAATAATAACAATAATAAAAAAAACCATGGTAGCATTTATTGGGCACCTGCCATGTGCCAGATGCTGTTCTAAACCATTCACACAGGGTATCTTCTGGAATCCTCACAACCGTCTTGTGAGGTTTGTTCTACTTTTGCCATCGCCCTATTCTAGGTGAGGATGCTAGGGGAAGATGCTGGAGTAATCTGCTCAAAGACCAACAACTGGTCAGTGGCAGAGAAGGGATGTGAACCAGGCGTCTTGGTTCCCATGGAAGCAGACCCTGAAACTAATATCTGAGAGCCAAGAGTTCATCTGGGAGGTGATCCCAGGCAGCGCTGGAAGGGAATGGGGAAGTGAAACAGGGAAGGAAGCCAACAGAATGCATGAGTGCATAGGGTGCCTCTGTGGGTAATTGGGGCTCAGTCCTGCTGGGGACCATAGGGAGACTATGTGGAACATGCTTCAGGGACGAGGAAGCTGGGGGGAGCGGTATTATCCACCAACCCCATTCATCTTTGTTTGGGGCTGCTGTCAGGGGCATCATCCCTGGGCACACCCAGCCATGCCCATCTGTAAGCTGAGCATACTCCTGTGGCCACAGAAAGCTCCAGATCAGTGTTTGCACAAGGCAGCGGTGAGTGCCAAGGGGTGTGGGATAGGGCAAAGGGCTGCCATCATCTTTGACACCAGGACAGGCTGATTCCAAAGCCATTCGTCTTTCCATCTAGGCCAGTTCCACTCATGAAAAGGCTCAGAAAGCCCACGCTTCCTGATACTCTTGTCTGGGCAGTGGATGCATCCTCTATGGGTATTTTTGCCAGTTTTGAGTATTCCCATGATTAGTTCCATCACCTCGGGGTCCTACTTCATATTTCTTAAAACAAACACACACGTATCACAAACATAAATCTGCAGGAGGGACGATTCCCATTTTCGAAGAAGTAAACAAACTTGGAAAGGTTAAAGAAGCTGGCTCAGGGTCACATGGATCAGTAGGCAGGTGCAGACCTTTGCTCCTACAGAATCAGAAATGGGGTTTTTAAAATTCATTCATTCATTCATTCAGGTGAAAATATTGGCCTTTTGACGGGCCTGATAAATATTAGAAATAAGCTCTCGTGGCTGAGGTGAAATTCAAGACACACGGGCTGCCTGAAATCCTTTAGAAATATGTCACCCAGATGTGCAAAAATGGCCACTTCCTTAATATTATTTTAGCACGCAGTGACAGGGGAAGACAACTTCTAGCCAAACAGCACGAGGCCCACTTCATTTTTCCTCTTGCCTCCCCCAGAGAACCCTCTGGTAGGTGGCCCAGACCAGAAGTGAAGAACACAGGCTCAGGACACACACAGGCAGGGACCCACATCCTGCTTTGGTGGGTTGTGAGGACCTCGGATGGGGGTCGCGCATGGCTCGGAGCTCTGGTTTCCCACTAGTCAAGTGGATATAAACAAAAGCGCCTACGTCCTCATGTTGCGGTGGGTATTCAATGAAGTACACACAGACAGTGTTGGCCCAGTGCCCAGGTGCCAATGGGCCGGAGACAATGTGGTTGAGGGACAACTCCCATACTCTTTCACAGTGTTTATATGGAGCAGTCGCTGATGAAGCTGGAGGTGACGGGGGTGAGCCATGCCCTGTACCACTTTGTTCCTGTGTTTTAAAGAGATGGATTCTCTACCACACATAAAAAGAGTGATCCACTATTATTTTATTAACAAGCAAGCATGAAACAGTTCACATGACCTATTTTGTTGCGACCACCCCTCGGCGTGAGCATTTACGGAGGCATTTAGTGATTGTGCCTAGTGATTTTCTTAGGACCAAGTTTACAGACCTCCCTGAATTCTTATACCCTCTTCATGAAAACACGTGGATGTCTCTGAGGGATTTAAGCCAATCCGTGTATGGTGAAGCCTTTAGTTTCACCAAAGAGAGCACACTTCTAATATTCATGAGGTTAGTCAAAGGTTCATATTTACACACCAACAACCTCACTTCCAACATTCCGGATGCTAAGGAGCAAAGCTTTGGTTGTTACACAAAATGTGGGAAACAAAAGGCCTTGTAGCAGCCCTCTCTAGAACGAGCCTCTCCGGCCTTTCCTGGACCACGCGTTCTTGACTGGGCTGCTCTCAGTACCACTGGGTACGGATACAGCACTCAGAATGTCACACTAGATCTGTGAAAGGACATTCGAGAAAATGAGAGACATCCTAAGCCTGGAATATAGTTAGTATTCAGTAACTGATAGCAACGAATAGCTCTTAATATCAGTATTGGGACAGGATCATCCCACATCACTACCTCTGCTCAAACTCTTAGCCAGCTTCGACCCCCAGTGTGCTCTATTTTCAAGAAGAAAAGGCCAAATTGGTGAAAAACTAAGAGACCGTAGAACCTCCACCCAATTAGCACTTGCAAACGCTAAGATCAAGAGGTCTGTATTTCCAAGGCGCACCATTAGGAATAAGGAGTGGTGGGTATGGCAATGAGCTATCCAAATCCCCCTTAAGGAAGGAGGCACTCAGGCTCCCAGCTTCTGGGAGAGCTGCCTGCAGATGGCCCTTAGCTGTCACTGCTGTAAGGGAACTGTCTTGGCCAGAGAGAGCTGCCTCCTCTCCAAAGCCTTGCTCCCTTCCATGGGGGCATCAAGACACTCTCCCCACCGCCGACTCCAGCTCCAACTCAGATGACTCTGAAGGTCATTCCCAGGCAAGAATTCCCTGGAGAGGTGGTTGAGGCCTTCTTTGTGACTGCATTGCAGCTCTATTTTACCCTCTGCCTGATTCTCCTCCCCCTCCCTTGCCCTCCCCTCCTCTCCCCTTCCCTCCCACAGATGTTGCCTCCCGCTCACCAATCCCCACCTCAGAGCTGGCCCCCAGGGGGAACCCAATATGCAAAAGGGAGATGGGGAAAATTGAGCTGCACCACAACTGATGGTATTCAGAATTCAGATCTGGGGCTCATGGCGAGTCAGGGATCCTGACGGTCTTCAGGGAAACGCCAGGAAAAACCCCTGAAGCCTGGCCCCCGAGGGTCAGCACGTAGAGGCAGGGATTTCCACTTTTCCATGCTTCTTTCAGTAAATAGCTGGGTGAAACCAGATTCAAACCTCAAGCCCACCTACCTCTGGAATCTCTCCCTTCCCAGCTTTCTTTTCAAATGTTTTTCAAGAAACCAAATGCTCAGGAGTGAGGCTTCAAGTGCAAATGGATTCTGTGATGCTCAGAGGCAAGTGGGGCATCGTAGAGCCTTTCAAGTCACTGGTCCAAGCCTGCTACTGTCAGCTGAGGAAACCAAGGCCCAGAACGGGGGAGAGACAAGCCCAAAGTCTAAGTGATGGTGGTGGAGTTGGGAGAGAACCCTAAATCTCCCAGCTCTGTCCAGAATTTTCTCATCTACTTAACTCCCCTGTGAGGAAGGCAGAAATGGAGGGAGGGAGGGATGGGAAGAGGGGTAGAGCAAAAACTTTTACTCACAATCCCATGGCCTGGAGCAAAGCCCACCTCAATGAGAACACAAGTAGTCACTTTTTATGGAGCACAACTATATTAAGCACTCTGGCTCTTTTAGACCATAATCTCATTGAATTGTCACAATAACCCAATAAAGGTGTGTATTGTTATTATACCCAGATCATAGGATCAGACTCGGGTGAAGTCATTTGCTCAGGGATTCCCAGCTGACAATGACGGGACAATTTCCTTTTGGAGTTCTCTCTCTTTCCTAGTGTAATTTGCTGTTCCCTGCTCTCTTTTTCTAGCCCTCTGGAGACTTAATTTCTTTCCTTGGCTTGTTATTCCTCCTCTCAGTTTCAGAACTACAAGAGGAGGAAAATTATCTGTCCTGTTAATGAGTGTTTAGGACTCTGGCAGCCTCGAACAGTGGGAGGAACTTGAGATCAGAAGGTTCTGGATTCAAATCCTGACTGTCACTTACTAGCTCTGTCCCCTGTCTGAGCCTCCAGCTCCCTACTGGTAAAATGTTAAGTAGACAACTTGTGACTGTAAACACTTATATCCTACCAGAGCAAAGCCTTTCAGGCCCTCCTATTCCAATCTGTCCTCACCCACGGAGTTAGGAGTAAAGATGGTCTCAGGGCTGATAATTACTGTAACAGGACGAAGTGTGAAGAGGGAGAAGGCAGTTGATATTCAACACAGTCAACCAACTGATAGCCATTGGCCTTGCCCTTATAGCTCAGTTTTCCCATCTGTGCAATGGGAATGAAGATAACAGAACCTGCTTCTCAGGGGTGTGGTGAGGTTTGAATGAAATAACGTGTGGGAAGTGCCAAGCCTGGTACCTCACAAATGATCAATGAATAGTATTGTTATTATCATCATCCCAGGGACAATGGCTGGTAAGTCTCGAGAGTCACCCCTGGACACAAGCTGTATCATGGAGAAGAATCTGGACTAGTGGTTCTGAAACGTTAGCATGTACCAGAATCACTTGAAAGCACTGCTGACTTCATGGGTGCTTAGAGGACTCCAGGTTTTGTTCAATGCTTTGCTGTCACCTCCTTGAAATTCTTAATTTCTGAACAAGGGACCTGTGTTTTCCTTTGGCATCGGGCCCCACAAATTATGTAGCCAGTCTTGTCTGGAGAACTTATTAAAACACAGAAAAGTGAGCCAACCTCCAGAGTTTCTGATTCAGTAGGTTTGGGAGGTAAGCCCCCAGATTTTGCATTTCTAACAAGTTCCCAGGTCATGTCTGTACTACTGCTCTATGGACCACATTTTGAGAACCAATGATTGAGACAGTGGCTGTGAACACGGGTTTTACATGAGAATCACCAGGAACGTGCCTGGGCTCCACCTTTACCCAGTGGTAAATAGAATTGTTCTGAGTACACTCCTGGCTTCAGTAGTTTTGAAAAGCTTGCCAGGTGATCCTAATGGACAGCTGGGACTGAGAACCACAGGGTTACAGCAGAGAATCCTGACTTCCACTCAGGAAAAATAACCCCTGAAGGCATTACCCATCCAGCCCCAGGACCCATCTAGACCCAATGCGGTGGGGAATCTCCAGAGAGGGGACAAGGAGGCTGTGTGTTCAACACACACCTCAGATGATTCTTACCTTGGGACAATGTAGGAAAAAACATTTGGAGTGGCATTCCTCAAGCTTTAATGTGCATTAAACACCCCCAGGAAACACCTGGGATCTTGTTAGGGAACAGATTCTGATCCAGGTGGTCTGGGGGTAGGGCCCAGGAATTTACATTTCTCCTTTGCTCCCAGGAAATGTTGATACTGCTGGCCCAGGGACCACACTCTGAGAAGCCCAGATCTAGGGCTGGAGAAACAAGAAAGTGATGGGGTGGCTAAGATTTTGGTGACGCCATCCCCAATTGTCCAGTCTAATAAGTTGGAAAGAAGGTAATGTACCTGTGCTTCTGCTGGAGCATAATGTCTTTCACTGGATGAAGCTCTATGTGACACACATTCCAAAATAGAGTCTGAAAAGTCCCCTCATGGTGCTCCCCTCATTCTGCAAATAAAAACCTCAGTGCATCTGTAGGGTTTAAGAGGCCAATACTAACCCCCGGAGGAGTTCCTGTGCTCGACCCATCAGAGCCTGGGCCAGAGACATGGCTTCTATTCCTAGCTCTACCATTTGCTGACTTTGAGACCTGGGAAGAGGTCAACGCTCTTATCTGAGCTTCGATCTTCTCGGTAGTGAGAGGGGCATAATACCCATTATTATTACAGCCTCTTCTATCGCTGCTTCTGGACATCAGAACATGAAAGATGTTCTGATAGCAAAATTCCACACCACACATCATGCCTGTTATTTCTGCATACTAGCAGGTTCTTATGTAACCTCTTCTCAACTTTCCCACACCTTCTACGTGACACAGACTAAGATGTGACATGCCTCATGGCCCTGGAATGCTTTCTCTTCGATGAATCCACACTTTTATTGAGCCCCCCAGGAACCTACCAGCTGGGTGAACTAAAAATAGAGACATGAAGAGGCAGTGAGGACGAATGGCAAGTGAGACCAGGTTCTCTTAAAAAATTCTCCAAAATGTGGAAACCAGGCAGAGTTGCCCCAAGAGTGGGTGGGGAGGAGTGTCCGGGTAGAAACAACCTGAACAGATGAGCTGTATTTAAGGGTTAGTAAGGATCCAAGCTGGTAGGATGTGATGTCGGAACAGGTCATCTTAGGGTCTCCTCTAGCCACCATGCCCCTAACCCAGCTCACTCCTGCAGGGAAACTGAGGCTCCAAATAAGGAACTGTATCGATGAAGCAGCTTTCAGTTCAGGTAACAAACACAACAGTCCCACGGAAGCCTGAAGCACTGCCTAAGCCAGAGATGATTTTTTTTTTTTTTTTGGCAACTGAAATGACAAGTGCCCAGCCCACCTGTAGGCCGAGCAGTCACCATCTCCTTCGCCAGAGCGCTGTCATAAATTAATCTTTAATTTCCACCGCCAGGTCTGTGGTGCAGCTAATCATGACCACTAATTGCTACGACAAGCTTCTCCCTTCTCTTTTTATGTTTCCATATTAGCCTGTTTAGTATGCTTTGTGTCTGTTTATTTTATAGCCGGAAATACTTTTAATAGCCTAGTAAATTGAAAATGGACTTTACTACCATCTGACTTTACCAGAGTTTTACAACCATTCAATTAATGGTATCAGTAATCTTCCTTCATAATTAGGCGGTTAGTAGCTTTGTCAGGCACTGCTGTTAACTAAATTAGTACTCAGCATCCACCTAATCGTATTTTGGGGGGCTCCAAATGGGAAACCCTCAAGCTCGGGGGCTGCCAGGATGGAGTGCCACAATTAGCTGGCTGTAAATACCGCCTGCAAATATATGGTTTATTATAGTGATAACGGGCATTTGTAGCTTACATAAATCTGAGCATTCCTGCTGACAGAGGAGAAATGGTTTGCCCTGGTTGCTAGGAAATAGAGTTCCTGGGTCTCACATGCTTCACTGCCTTCTCCAGGCAGCTGATGGATTCTCTACATGAGGGGATGGCAGCCGTTAGCCACCCCAGAGCAAAGGTAGAGAGCATCCAATGTGATGCCCCCCGTGTGCACACCCGAGGGGGTGTCCTCGGGGCCAGAGGACGCCCGTGCATTACAGCTGTGCAGAAAAGGCAAGCAGAGGAGGGAGCTAGAATGTGGGAACAATGATCTGAAGGCTGATTTTTAATGTCGGAAACAATCACAGTCTCGTATGCCGGAGAATTTCTGCCAAATGTCATACTTTGAAAGGAGACAGATTGTGGAGGCGCATGCGAGATTGGCAACTGGTAACATATAACCCAGTGGTCCTATTTCCATATCTGCAGCAATTAAGGCCGCCCAGATGTATTTGGGTATTTAACCAAAATTAAGTGCCTCTGAATATATTAACAAATGCTCCCTGTTAGAAATAGCCCAACCCCAAATATTTCCCATAATTAAAAAAGCAAAAAGACCGTAATTTCATAATGCAGGCACATTTGAATGAAACTTGAGTAAATTATTCAGCTAGGTTTCTGACACTCTCCTGAATGTTCAGATAGTGGATTCCAAACACTGACTACTTACTACCAGAATTCCATTGAAAAAAATCTGCCTATCTGCCAGCCTTCCAAAACTTCTGAATTCTGACAACACTTGAAACTGGACTGAGTTGTAGGTTCTTGGGATATCAAGAGGCCCTCACTAAAGGTTCGGAAAACAGGGTCTTATGGGAACAGGGGAAAGCAAGTGGATCTATCTAACGGAAAGCACAGTGATGGTTTAACTGACTTCAATCAGGAATTCAGTACCATAGAAGGAAAGTAAGGCCTGAGTTATGACCCTGCCACTGCCTATGACCAGGTATGTGGCCCTAGGCAACCTGCTCACCTTCTCTGGGCATGCTTTCTTCTTCACAAAATGGGGATAATAATATGCGCTCGGAGAATTGTTCTGAGGATTAACAGGTGTCAAATGATGTAAAGAAAGCACTCGGTGCAGGTTAGGGCTGCCACAAATGTTGGCTAGCACATCCTCCTTCTTATCCTTTAAAATGTCCTAACCAGACTCCACCCCTTTCCATTCAGTTCAGCAAAAGCCAAATTCTGCAAAAGACACAAAACTAAAGCCCTCTTCGCAACGCCATTCAGCTACTGGACTCTTCAATCTCCGGAGCAAAACAAAAACCAAAGCCCTGTAGTTTGGGGGAAACTAGGTCTTTTCTCAAATGTGTAAGGAGCGTCTGAAATTTCTATCATGTGGGCCTCCCTAAAATGGCCTCTGGAAGCCATACACACGATGAGACTGAAGGTAACACAGAAGTCTGGACCGACTCCCTGGCCGACGAGACTTCTAAGGAGGCAATGTACACCATGAGCAGTTTGCCAGGATTCCTCCAGTCCCAGCAAAATAAGAAGCATATTGGTGGACACAGACTCTTCCATCCCTGAAGACCGTTCCCTAATAGTTAAGGAGAAGTGACTCCCATCTTTGCGACAACAAAACATCTTGCTCACTTGTAAGAAACTAAGGAAGGTCAGGGAGGTACAGGGAGGCAAGGGAAGGTTGGGGGCAGCCTGTAGAGGTGGGTGAGAACTGTAGGGTGAAGAGATTTAGAAATCCCTTGAATGGGGTAGGTTTTGATTTGCGAGCAATGGAAAAGCATGAAGGAGCCTGAGGTGGAGGATTCACAAGGTCAGAAGAGGTAAGGATGTGACGGAGCAGAACACAAGGGCTGAGCCGGGCAGAGTTCAGCCTGCCGAAGACTGTGGACGGGGTGGAATGTGCCAGAGTTGTCGCTATAAAGGTGCCTGCCGTGTGTGTGGTGGGGGAAGGGGGGTGGGCAGCAGGAGGCAGTCTGACAAGGGCTGATGGCATGGGCCTGGGAGGACACAGCCTGTGAAAACCCTATGGGTACTCAGCTGTGTCAAGCTAAACTGAGGAATGAGGGTGTATACGTGTAATTTATGTACCTGTTTAAACCCAGAGCTTGCAAATAAATTTAGCTCCTGGCCAACAGCCTGAGCACGTGTGTTGGGCTGGAGGACTGCCATGGAGGACAACCAGAGTGGAAATTGAGAACAGATGACATCCTGTGCGATCACTCTTTGGAGAAAAGCCACCACCCACCACCACCACCATCCACTCTGCCATCAGCATCCACCCACCCAGGCCCAGGGAGCTGCTATCAGGCGAGGGTTCCTGGGACAGAGCTTAGCCTCCCTCCCAAGCTGCTTTGTCTTCTTCCAAGGCCACATTTACCAACTGTGTGAACTTGGGCAAATCAGTCTCTCTAGCTTCAGTTTCCTCCCTGAAAAAATGGAAATGATAAAACTGTCTACCTTATAAGGATTAAATAATTCAATATATATGTAGAACACTTGGTGCTTAGTGTGACACTCCGTAAGTACTGGGTCAAGGTGGGGGGCTGTGATCATGACCATCACAATGGCCGAAGAAAGCCTTTGCACCCTGCTCGCCCCACAGTCATTCAGTGCCCACCTTCTAAGGGTTCCTGCAAAGGATACAAAGATAACACACAACCTCTCTGTTCCAGGAGTTCCCCAATATTTGCATTTTAAACTGGAGCTTTAAATAATTTAACCCCAAAACGGCAGAGAACTTTGAGAATTTCTTGCACCTTAGTAAAGCCACAGAATGTTCTGGGCAAGACTTTTGGGCAACTGTTGCTTCTTCATCCCCCAAATGCCAGGAATTTCACTTTACCCTCCTGGCAACCCAAGGAGATAGGAGCTATTATTGCCGCCCCTGCTTTATAGATGGAAAAAAATATATTGCTCTTAGTTACACAACTAATAGTTACACAACTAATAAGGACAGAGGTATGATTTGAACCTATTACCGAACTCCTAGAGATCAATCTCTAGACCACTGTGTGTTCTAATCTAATTAGATATGGATGCCCAGGCAAGGAGAAGGTGGTATAAATTGCGGCAAGACTAATTAAGGAAGGTATTTCTGAGAGCAGACACTAAGACAAATGGGAGAGGGTCAGCCCAGGAAAAAGGTAACACTCTCCCTAAGTTTAACGTTTCTGTCTTGAAGCAAGAAATCAATGAAATAACTTCTTGACGTACAATACCCATTGGACACATGCCATTCTGCCTCTCCGGGGCCTGGAGTTCAGATGTTACTGCCTCTGATTAGCCCTGGAAAGCTTACAGCACAAGGACACCTTCTCACCAAATACCGAAGGAACAAAATGCTCTCTCCTACAACTCCCTGGGCAGTTCTGAGCACGGGGCAAGCTTTAACATGCCAACTATTAGACTGGTAATAAAGCAAGGTGATTAAATGCTTAGAACCTGGGGGTTCCAGTCGGTTGCAGTTAGGAGCAGGACTGCCTTCCCCCTGGGGTTGAGTTTGGAAATGAGTGGAGGTAATTCTGGCTGTCCCAGTGGCCCACTGAGAGGCCCCCTTGGCATTTCGTGGGCAAGGGCCAGGCTTGCTGAACATCCTGTAATGCATGTGACAACCCCTCTCAAAGAATCCCCCAAATATCAATCCTGGTGAGAAACCACGGGAGACATCTCCAGGTCCCAAACCCTCCGTAGCCACCAACCGTGGCCGTGCGGCTGTGCTGAGAAGCACCTCTCTCTGACTACAGACCTGGAGATGGTGACAGAGAGCCACCTACTCCTGGGTTCACAAACAGGGAGGTCAGCTTTCCCTCTGTCTTAGTCTGCTCGGGCTGCCATGACAAATCACTAGAGAGTCAGTGGCTTAAACAAAAGAAATTTGTTGACTCCTAGTTCTGGAATCTGGAAAGTCCAAGGTCAAGGTTTTGCCTGATTTGGTTCCTGGCGAAGGGTCTCTTGCTGGCTCGCAGAGTGCTGTCATCTGTGGGCTCCTGTGACCTCTTCTTTGTGTATACATGTACAGACAGGGGGCCAGCAGGCTGTGCGTCTTCTTAGAAGGGCACTAATCCTATCATGAGGGTTCTGCTCCTGTGACCCCTTCTAAATCTAATTGCCAGCCGAAGCTTCCACCTCCAAATCCCACCACATTGAGGGTTTAACATGTGAATGGGGGTGGCAAAATTCCTTGCTGGGAGGTCTTACTCCATGACTATTTGAACCTTGCAGAAAGGGAAAATTACTCAGTTATTTTTTCATGCAAAGTCAAGAACTCAGGCTAAAAAGCAGGTAACTATGGGCCCCAGCCACAGAAGGCATTTTAGGAGACAGGCACTGATAGGAAAAGAAAGTCAAGCTCAGAGAATTCTTCAACAATACATGGAATGAAATACTGGTGAAAATTTGAATAGTTGTCCAGCACACACCTGTGGCATGGCTACCTGGAAATCTAGCCCTGCGGTGCTCATTTACTTTATGATTATTGAAAAGCTTGAAATGGTGAATGTAAGAGCTTCCATTATGTCATTCCATGAAGTTTTCTTTTGAGAAGAATAGGGCGTGGGAAGGGGTCCTTCCAAAATCTGTGGCCTGTGATGTCTTCTGAAGGCTCCGGCCACGCCTTCCTGGTAGACCATAGTATCTTGTGGGCAAGTGTTCTCAATAAAATCTAAGATTCTACACTGAGAAGTAGTTCTTTTCTCTTTCTCAAATCCATCTGTCAAGATCCTGCATTAATACCCGGGAAGGGGGGGGATCTACTCATATCAGTCAGAATCTTGTTGTTTTCAAATGATGGAGCCCCCATCCCAATTTGCTTTGGCGAGAAACAGAGTTCATCACCCTGACATCGGAAAGCCCTGATATGTTTTGGCTTCAGGCACAGCTGGATCCAGACGTTTCAGTAACATCACCAATAGGTACCAGCCCCTCTCTGCCTCTCTCCATCCCTTCACTTTACTTTCTTCTACACTGGCCTCATTCATTCTCGGGGCAGTTATTCCTTTGTTGGGGCATGATGGCTACCAGCTGCTGCTGCTCACTGGTGTGGAGTCCTCTTGATCTTAGCTGCAAGCACCTCCTTCCAGATAGTGTCAGCAAAAGTTCCAGGGAGGACTGCAATCGGTCCAGCTCGAACTGGGGCCCCAAACCCATCACTGTGGCTGGGAGGCAACAGTACCTAGGTCATGGGAGCACTCCTTGGGTCGGTACCACTTGAACCTCATAGCCAGAAAATGGGGGGTTGGGGCAAGCACTGGCAGGGCCCCAACCATAATTCCTGGCACTCACTATTCCTACACCCATAGCTTCCTAGGGGAAGCTATGACTTGTGACTACCTGTGACTACCTGTGAGCTTCCACTAGAGAGGGGAGCATGCTCCACCCATGCTCAGAGAGGGCAGAAGGGTCAGAGAATTAAGACCCCCAGGAGCAGCCCCCAACCAATGGCACACAGGAATGGATGGAAAATACTCCAGCTTCCTTGCCCACCCCTCCCTCAGTGGTACAACTCAGAGGTCTCCCAGGGGTCCCCCACAGGACTCAGTTTTAGTTGCCCATGATGGTGACTTTAACACACCCTCTATTGGCTTCTGGGTCCTCCCTGTTTCACTTGCCCACTCTCCTGCTGCTGACTCCCAGAGCCATCTTCCATACGAACTACTGTAGTCAAGTGCCAGTCTTCGTGGTCTTCTGGGGGGACCCAAACTAAGGCAGGGATGCTGGGGATTCAAAATGCTCTCTCTGTAAGAGGGCGCTGCTATCGCAGAGAGGGCCTTCTTACCCTAGTGTTAGGGGTTCGTATATTTTTAAAAGTATATACTGTGTCAGTCCAGGTCCTCTGAGGAACAGAGGCCAAGATGGGATTAGATATACAAGATTTTCATTATGGAAAACACTCATGAAAAAAAGAGAAAAGGAAGGAGAAGAGGCAGGGGGAGCCTTCAGACCACAACACCCATCTGACCCAGCCTGAAGAAGAGGATGGAAGTGTAGAGAAAAGCATCCTAGGATGTGTGAAGACTAAGGAAAATTCAAGAAGGTCTAGAGCCAAAGTCAGCAACAAAGGAGTCCGTACATCCCAGGAATAAGTTGGCCCCAGTATCCCCGCTCGGTCACTGGCTGGGAGCAATCTGTGGGAAGCGTGGCTTTGGTGTAATGGATCTCAGAGCCCAGGAGCTAAAGTTAAAATGGCTCACACCCAATGTAGCCACATATATTATTAAAGAAACCCCACACATTCAGAAAATTGAGATGCTCTGCTATACCTTTTTGAGTCTGAGCCTCAGAAGCCGATTTGGGGCTCAAATTAAAAAAAAAAAAATGCACACGAGCCAGTGGAATCAGACCCCAGGGACCATGGACATTGGTGGCATTAATGGTCCTGCAACAGAGTTGTGGGAGAAAAGCAAGCAGTGAGCAAAGCCCCATTTGGATGCAGTGGCCCCCTGTCCTCTGTAAGCCATAAAGCAGAGCACATTCTTAGTGCAGCAGAAATCCCAATGCCCAACGGTTTTGTTTTGTTGTTTAACAAGTACCTCTTTGAAAATAAATCTGATCAGTTTAATCTCAGAACCATTAAAAGTGATTAAAATCTCATCTTCTAGAAGCTGTTTCAGAAATCCCTAAGGCCTTTTTGTGCATTTCCTTAGAAACACAGTTCCCATCATGTTCGTGAGGGATGGTAGAGAAAGCGGCTCTTTGGAATCCACCCCCCCCCCCATCAGGAAGCCTGTGCTTCCTGCCAGCAGAGCACTTTCCATTCCCAAACCTGCCAGGGTGGTCCCCATAACTGCGCAGTCCAGACCAGGGCTAGTCAAACTACAGCCCCTGGTCCAAATCAGATGCTGCTTGGTTTTATGAATAAAGTTTTATTGGAACACAGCCACACCCACCTGTGAATCCTTTGGCTGTGACTGCTTTTCTTCTACAAAAGTGAGTGGAGTAGTTGCAACAGAGAGTAGAGGGCCCCCAAAGCCTAAGTTGTTTCTTATCTGGTCCTTTCAGAAAAAGTTTGCTGATCCTGATCTAGATTATATCCAAAAGGGAAGAGGAGTTGGAAAAAAAGAGACTATAGGAGAAAATATGAGAAAAATATAAGAGAATTATAGAAGAGAATGGGGGGAGCAAGCAAATATATATATTTTAATTTTTTTTAAAGATTTTATTTATTTTAGAGAGAGAGCAAGCAAGTGAGCGGGTGGGGGGGGTAGAAGAACAGAGAGAGAGGACAAGCAGACCCTGTGCTGAGCCTGGAGCCCGGCGTGGGGCTCAATCTCACGACCCTGAGATTATGACCTGAGCCAAAACCAAGAGTCAGACGCTTAACTGACTGCCCACCCAGGTGGCCCAATAAAAGCATATATTTAAAAGACTGCATCACCGTCCTAGCAATCCAGTGAGGCTGGCATGAAATATGAGGAAACTGAGTCACAGAGGGCTTAAATGCCTGGATCAAGGTCATAGGGTCGGTAAATAATGGACCCAGGATGGGCACTCAGGTCTCTGACTCCAAATTCCATGCTTTTCAAAAACAAAACAAAGTCCATGCTCTTCAACTTGATCCCACACAGAGAAGCCACTGTGTCATCAAGGGGTGAGCCCAACATGATTTCACACAACAAATAAAAATATCCCCTCATATGGAAGTTCTCTGAATACTACATAACATTTACAGGAAGGTACCTTAAACTCTTAAGAAAAGCCGAGTGCTTGCTGCAGCAACGAAGCTCAAAGACAAGTCCACCAGGGCTGTGGGCTCATCAAAAGCCACCATTCTGAGACACATGTAGAAATGTCAGAATTGCAACTGATGACAATAATGTCCCCTAGAACTAGGGCCACCTCTGAAACACATCGTAAAGTGAATCCAGTCTGCCTTACAAGTCCTCATCTTTCCTTTGGACAGTTCCCACAAATGACGAAACATCTCTGGGCCTTCACTGCCTCATCTTTAAAATGGGAATAACAAAAGGTAAAAATAAACAGAATGGGAATAGTTGGAGTACCTAGCTCATAGGGTCGTTCTGCTCTGATTATCAAATGAGATAATCCACATAAAGTCTTGCCTCATACCTGGGACAGAGCAGGTGTTCAATAAAAGTTACCGCCTTTGCTCTGGAGCTGCCCCGCAATGCCTACCTGGACTTTTTATCACAAAGTTTCCAGATCTAGTGTTTTATCTTCTGAAATAAAACTTACCAGTCCCATGCTCCATTCCCTCAAAGCTTTGTTGTTGCTGTTTTTTAAAGATTTTATTTATTTGAAAGAGAGCATGCAGGCACGAGCAGGGGGGAGGGGCAGAGGGAGAGGGAGAAGCAGACTCCCTGCTGAGCGAGGAGCCCGATGTGCGATGTGAGGCTGGATCCCTGGACCCTGGGATCATGACCTGAGCCTAAGGCCAAGCTTAACCTACTGAACCACCCAGGCGCCCCTCCCTCAAAGCATTGATATGTTTTAAACGAATTATTTCCGGGGGAATGGGGAAGGAGATGGATGTATAGTTACTGTTTCTGAAGGCATGTTATCCTCCCAGGAAAGATATTCAATAATATACATGGCCTGAAAGTTCTAGCAGTTTTTCAAAACCAAAATGTCCTGAAGCTTATTCATATTCCTCCCCCACGCTGTCCCCCATCCCACCCCACCCCCGCCCAGCTCCAGGTACCTAGGAAAGCCAGCATGTGCCTGGGCTTCACTCTGGAAGCAACACCCCGTTCACCTCCTCACCAGCCCTGCCTCTGCCCTCCCACTTCATTCCCACTGCCTCTGCCCCAATTCCTGTCACCAGGGCTCCCCTCCTCCACTTTCTAACTTGGGACTCCTGCCTCTCCAATAACCTGACCCAGAACTGGAAGGCCCAACATGGGCTGAGTCAGGGCCTGCACAAAAATCTCCCACGGCTCTCGGGAGTTGGGGTCCCCGCACCTGGTCTGGGCACCCAGGGTCACTCTGCCTGGCCTGGCTCCCCTGGCCAGCCTTAACTCCATGACCCTCACTACCGTCAGGGGCAGCGGTGTTAAGTATCTGGCAAGGAGCCACAGGCACTGACCAAGCAGAGGACAAGTCAGTGGGGCCCGGCATTAACCCTTTAATTTCTGGTTCCGGGAAGGGTCTGGCAGACGACACCGAGGGGAGCAATGGGTACCAACCAGTACAGCACATTTGAACACCTGATGACTATCAGACTTCCCTGGGGCCAAACAGAACTTTCCATTCCCCTTACATGCCCTTCACACGCCTCTCTGCATTTACAAATCTGGCCCCTTTTCACAGACCACCTTAACCACCACGTTTGCTACATATGCCTCATAGACATCACCTTTCTCTCTTATTTTGAATTCCCATAGCATTTCCTTAATGTGCCTGTTCGAGCACAGCACTGCCCCCATCACATGACGGGTACCAGCATACATGCGTTAGATAACCTGGATTTGCAAACGGACAACCCACAGACTCAACTCGGCTTGCAGATACTTGCTAAACCTGAATTACTATTATTTTTTTTTTTAGCAAGAGAGTTCAGATTTCAAACCTCTGTGTTTCTGGCTTCTCTTGAGCACGGGTGAGCAGGGCCATGCTGGGCTTATGGGGCTCTGATGGGCGGGGTCTGTACAGCAGCTGCCCCCAGCAAGGGGATGGAGCTGTCCATTTCCCCACATGCCCCACCCCACCCCCCCGGCCTATTTCTCTCCTTTCTGTTTCCAGCCTGCTCCCTGTCAGCATTTGTTGCAGCCCTGCTGTAACAAGGCTGAGGGCAGAAAGCATCCCTTCTTAATCTTTATAGAGTGTGATGGTTAAAATCACAGACTTGGGACCCAAACCAGTTAGGTTCCTGCTTCATGCTGCCACTCATTAGCTGTGTGATTTTGGCAAGTTACTTAACCTTTCCCTGATGCGGTTTCCTCTTCTGTAAAATGTGAATAATAACACTGTAGTACCTGCTTTATAGGATTCTCGTGAAGGTTAAACATGTTAATACATATCAAGTACTTAAAAGAGTGCCTGGTGTGTAGGAAGAAATCCAGTGTCAGCTTTATCCACTCCTAAGAGTTACGGTAGAGGGAGTAGACTATTCCTCACAGAGCCCAGCATACTTAGTAGGTATATACAAGCACAGTTGGAGAATAAATGAAGACCTCAAATACTATGCACAAGAGCCTCACAGAAACTCTGGGCTCACCCAGATGAAGGGCTGGTAAGATGGAATGCCCACCAACATGGTAGCCCATATGAAATATCAAGGGGCTACTGGACATTGCAGGGCTCCCTCAGTTTGGGCCTTTGGAAAAACATCTATGCATATATCCCAGAAAAATATTATTTTATTGAATGGTGGAGATCATAATGGTAATTATCCAAGTAGCAAAGAGCATTTCAATAAGATTGTCTGACTTCCAAACAGTGGCTCTGAACAATTTCCCTCTAGAGATGCTTGGGGACAATATGGTGGAAGGGAAGGGAATGGCTCGAGGTCTTGGCGTGGAAGTGCATCTGCAGAGAATCTCCTTATTTTTACTCAGACTGTATGTTCATTTTGAATAGCTGGAGGAGGATTAGTGGATGGAAATTATGGGGGAATTTAAATTTTCTCCCTGAACCAGACCTCTTCCAGGTTCAACTTGCAGTCTACATCAATGACCATATACTTGTTGAAGGAATTAAATAGTAATGAAAATAATACTGACATTCAAATGCAGAGAAAACAGATATTCAGCTTCTAAAACATCCAGCTCTCTGCAAGGTCTCTCAAGAGGAAGATGTAATGGAGCATACCAGGGTGTTCTTGGCCCTATCCCTGAACTTATCGTTAAGGATTCTAATTAAAAAGTGATTTGTTTCTCTATGGTGGATACTTTATGGAGGAGGTTTGGCTAGGTTCAAAGCAGAGGAGGAGTGCTCCATAAGGGAACTTTATCGTCCTCACACAAGTCCAACAGCTGGAAGAGATTTTATACCCTTTCTCATTAAGGTAGATTTTTTTTTTTTTTCTTTTTGGAATCCCTTCAGGAATGACCTCAGGGAGAATGATGTCAGTGGATCATCATCCCAGGGCCAAAAGTTCTTCCTTCTAACAACAAGACCCCAGAACCCCATCTAGAACTGACCCACCCAGACTTGGGCGCCTTTGTCCTCAGGCCACAACTCAACCCTGACTTAGGGGAAAGGTGAGCTGGGATGGTTTTGAAAGCCCAGGTCTGGCATAGTCTGAAACTCATGTGATAACAAGTTCGCAGCCCTTGCGAATTTGGAAGCTCTCCAAGGAAATTTCTCTCCAGAGTACCAAAGGAAGCCAAGAGAGATTACAGCATCTGGGACCACTGCTGCATATCTGAAGGTGATGATTGTTTAGGCAAGTGATTTACTGGTGACCCGCGGGGAAAACAAAGTCAAGCAGAGGAGGGGACTGACGTGGCAGGGGGCGCAAGCCAGGAGAGGCTGTGTGTATGAATCACAGCTGGCCCTGCACCAAGACCAAGTACCTGTAGTGAAGTAAAGGGACATTGGCAGAGAGAGCAGGGGAACCGGGTTCTGGTCCCAGCTCTGCTGTGTCTTTTCTATGTGACCTGACTCTAGCTGCTTCTTTGGACCTTGTTTTCTCCCTCTGTAGGATGGGAGGGAGGAGAGGAGGTCAGAAGTTAAACCTCAAATGCCTTCAGGGACCAAGCTGGGAATGTCAATGTGTGAAGGAACTCGGGTGAGGCAACAGGGAGGCAGGGTCTGTTGGTGACCTCGCTGATCGGAGTGCATGCTTCTGGCTAAAGGCTCTCAGGTGCGTGGCTATGAAATCACGGCTCTAGTTACCAGACCTCTGGTCCCAAGTGACCTTTGGACTATTACCTTCAGACCCAAGGACTGGGTGGTGCCCAGGGCCACATTCCACTCCAAGACTCTGGCATCTGAGATCCTCAAATTGGTCCAGTAAAGACGCACATCACACTCTTGCCTTAAATACAAAGGAAACGGGGTCAAGGACTGTTTGCGTTAAAAGTGTGGGCTTCAAGGCAATCTGGGCTCAAGTCCTCTGCTCGGTCACAAACGACGAGTCCTGTTTGTACTTCCGAAATTCAGTGATTCTGCAAACCAAAAGATTTTCTTTAGGTTTGTGGAAAATTCACTTGGTGGCAAAGCTGATCAGAACTATTTAGAGATATTATTTATACCAGGGGTCAGCACATTTTTTTTTTTTTTCTGTAAAGGGCCAGACAGGAAGTATTTTAGGTTTTACGGGTCTCAGCTGCTCAGGTCTGCCCCTATAGCATGAAAGCAGCCATAACAAGTGGGAGGGGCTGTGTTCTAATAAAACGGATTTACAAAACAGGTGGGATTTGGCCTTACGAGCTATAGTTTGCTAACCACTGATGTATATGATTTGGTACGAATGTATACACGTTTTGCTGCAGAAATATTAATGATTCTGATTATGACGGCTCTCCTCTGAAAATGTCCTAATTCCTGAAACCTGAAAAAATGTTACCTTCCATGGCAAAATGGACTGTGCAAATCTAACTGAATGAAGGACCTTGAGATAGAAGGTGAGCTGCATTATCCGTGTGGGCCCACTGTGATCACATGCGTCCTTCCAGGAGGGAGGAAGAGGGCTCAGAGACACACGAGCCAAGATGGCAGTAGCAGAGGTCAAAGAGAGCGAATAGACTAGAAAAGGCTAGGGGCTGGCTTTGAAGCCAGAGGAAGCTCAAACCAAGGAATGCAGGTGGCCTCTAGCACTGGAGAAGGCGAGGAGACAGATTTCCTCTAGAGCCTCTGGAAGGAACACATCCCTGCCAACACTTTGATTTCAGGCTTTCTGACCCCCAGTAACTGTAAAATAATAAATCTGTGCTGTTGTAAGCCATTAAGTTGGTGCTTATTTGTTATAGCAGCAACAGAAACGAATACAGAGATATAGTGTGACATACGGTGTATGCACTAAATTTCCTTTCTGAAAAAGAAAATTTTGAATATAAAACTCTTGTCCTGAGAGTATCAGGCACTGGCTTGTGGATTTATGGGTGTATGATCTTGTGTCAGATCCTTCATCTCCTTAAATCTCAGGTTCCTCATCTATAAGATGGGTATAAAATCACATCTTCCCTCAAGGTCTTTGTGAAGGACATGGTGATGCTCTTCCTAAATCCCCCTTCAAGGAAGGCCTTGGGGCCCAAGGGATCAGAAGTGCTATTGGTAATTCAGCTGAAAACCCATCAGCCCTGAGGGATTGTCTCAGCTGCAGAGAACCCTTGAGGGAGGAGGCACATCTATGTCTGATTGATACGGGGTTTATAAAGGCCTGGCCATTTCCAAAGAGCTGAGACTCAGAATTTCTAATTGTCAGCAAACATTTCTCTATAAACTTTTTAAATGGGGGAGTCAATGTGGGCATTTCAAAACAGTTTGCTAAAGTCATAAGACATACCTAATCTTCCAAAATTTAGGTGGAGCTAAAGATTATGGTAAATTTTTTTTAATGAAGAATAGTTTGCTAATTAATTATATAAATTCAAAATATAAGTATTTTAAATTATTATAAATAAGCCAGTGTATTTTCAAACAGGAGGTTATTGAAATAACACAAGAATCCAATCAAATGATAAAAACATGAGGATATAAAAAAGGAAGGGGGGAACGATCAAGTCTTATCAATTGGGTAAGCCACATCTACAAACTTCAGCTAACCCTCAAAGGTGAAGCTGGATGCTCATGGCCCAACCATGGTATATAATTGTTTGTCCTCAATCTAGCTACCACACTTCCTGTTGCGTTAGCCTGGGGAGACTGTATTGAACTTCCAGCTAGTATAACTGAACTTGCATCCACAGGCTCAGTGGGAAGCTGGTGATGGGAAATTTACCAGAATTTAGAAACTTCTAGAAAGAGATGAGTAAAGGAGGGGAGAAGCTGCTTCAACCAATCTAGTCTTCTTCCAAAACTAGGTGGAGAGTTTGGAAAAAGAGGAACCTTAACAATTTCAAATCAAGACAGCTTAACATGGAAAAACTTCAGGCAACAGAAACTTTTCAGAAGAAAAAAAATTCCATGGCCATTCCATGGACACATTGACTAGAAGCCCCTGGCATTCCTATAAGTTTCTTTTAGGTATCCCAGAAACACCGGCAGTCATTGTGGCCTGGACATTTCCTATTGTCCCTTCCAGATCCATGCTGTACCCTTTCCCATCTTGCTCTGTGCCCTGTTCATATCTTCCCCCAGCTGGGTCAACCAACAGGGAGCGCCAACAAGAGGACGGACGCTAGAGGGAGGGAAGAGAAGGAGGTCAGGAGGGTGATTTGCCCACCCTCCTCCTCGAGGCCTGCCATGGTGGCAGCATCCCTCATATTACAGCTTTGTCAGATGGCCCTCTCTACAAAAACTCTCTCAGTTTCAGGGTTCCGGTGAGCCCCTCCACCCTCCCCACTTCCCTGACCAGGGATGGTAAAAGCCCCAGGTAACTGCACTCTCAACCGTTTTGATGTCCCTACAGCCTGCCTACCCTTTGTAAACAGTCTGTTTATTAAATTCTCCCCAAGGTGCCCGTTTGCTTCCTGCTGTGACCCTCACCGATATAAATGATATGGGCATTATTAAACACCTGCAAGAACTGTTTCATTTAATCCTCTTCCCCAAGAATTCCATGAGGTGGGTGTTATTATTCCACCTTATAGACGATGACTCTCAGATCTAGAGAAATTCCAAATCACCCACCAGAAAATAACAAGCCAGGACCTGAACCCAGGCTGTTTGAGCCCCGACTACGATTTGAACCGCCACGCTCTACGGCTGTGATGGTTGTCCGACCTCACTGTGCACACGACTTCAGCAGGTCAATAATGTATTTTCAGAAACTGGTTACCACCCCTCAGCACCAGAGATTAGTAGCTGGTCTACACCTGATGAAAATGAACAGCATTACTGCTGATGACCCTCAGAGGTTCTCACTGCAAGCAGCCCTTCCTCATCCTTTTCTGATGGGCTAATAAAAGTGTGGAATCCGTGAGGTCTGCAGGTGCTAGAGTGTAAGTGGTAGCAAGAGAAAGAGAACGCGAGAGAATGAAAAGGTCTAGACAGGCAGGTCATGCTTAAATATCAAGTCATTCCTACCCAGTCTTTGGTCTTCAGTAAGAGGGTGGCCGATGTACACGCTTTGAGTGTTGACCTTTGAAATGGAGAGCAAGTGTTTATAGGCAGGATCTCATCTCTTGTCTGACAGAGGGAGAGGCTTATGTGCTCTGGATAATGAAATTTTTGTCTGCCAAATTAGACCAGCCAGCGGCCCTTTATCTTTAAACCAGTGGTTCTATAAACTGCAGTCCCCACTTAATGCCGCCATAGATCTTTGCAGCCTCACATTTCTTTTTCAAAGCCTTCTTGAATATCTTGCACATACAGATGACCTTTAGACTCCATTTAGTAAGTTCTTAAATCTATCCTATCCTGCTGGGATTTGGGTTGGAAAAGTGTGAACTTTACTATTAATCTCAGTGAGACCCATTGTTGTCTCAGTTAGGCTTCTTTGTTGCGGGCAACAGAACCCAACTCTGGCCAACCTAGGCAAAGAGGAACTTTTCGAAAGGATGTCCAGGGCTTGTGGAATTTACAGGAGACCTCCATGATTTATGGGGACTGGGTTTAGGACAGACAGGAACCAAGGAAGCTGCAGTCTGGAACCTAGAACAGTCTGATTCAAATGCTTTTAACTTCACGAGAGACTTCGAGACTGTTCCTCCTCTTGTACTGCTTGGGACCCGAAGTATGCAGAGAAAATGCCTGGGGAACTCAGCTGAGGTCTTATACTCCCTCTCCCACATCTCCCCTGCCCTCTTCACCAACTGGCTTTCCCTATGGGAAGTGGTCACCAGGAATTGCCCTCTGGAGAAGCTGCAGTCAATGGCCATCTTTATCCCCTTGTCCTACACCAGAAGTTACCTACATGTTCACCTACATACAGACTGCTCCTCTCCCTGGCCAGTGGGCTACCCTCAACCAATGAGGGACAGGGTCTGGAAGATCCACAATCCAGCTCCCGTGCCCTTCAGGAAGAAATTTCTTAAGTCTGTTCCTTCTCAGAAGGTCCTCAGTGTGATTGAGCCCAGGTGCCCACAGTGATGACTGGAGTTTTAATGCAAATAAGAGACAGTCTCTTCCTCCTTTTCATGTCGTACTTCCATACTCTCTCAGGGTTTCCTGGAATCTTTTCCCAAATAACCACTTGCACTCAAATCCCTGTCTCAAGGTCTGCCTTATAGGAACCCAAAGGAAGACATTTTAATCAGACTTTCTACATCAGGGGAGAATCGCATCCCTGATAGGAATTCCAACTGCAATGAGGCAAAAGGAAATGAAGAGTAACTGCAAATGACAAACAACTGCCACATCCATTCACAACAACTCCAAAAAAAAAATCTTTTTCTTAAGATTTTTAAGAAGGGGAAAAAATTATAGAAAATGTTTTGCTTTATAAGTTTTTATTTTGCTATTTTATTTCAAGATGAATTAAGGAAGATTCTCAAGTTGTACCATCATGTTTTTAGAAGTACATCTGTATTAGTTATCAATTGCTATTCCCAAAACTCAGTTGCTTAAAACAATAAACATTTACTATCTCACAGTTCCTGTGGGTCAGGATTTTGGGAGCAGCTTCGTTGGGGGGTTCTGGCTTAGGGTCTCATGAGGTTGCAGTCAAGATGTTGGTGGGGGGCTGCTGTCATCTGAAGGCTTGACCAAGGCCTCCAGGATGGCTCATTCCCATGGCCGTTGGCAGGAGGCCACAGCTCCTCACCACATGGACTCCAGACATGGCAGCTGGCTGCCCTGAATGAGTGATCCAAGAATAGTTCGATGGTGGAAGCTGTGGTGTCTTTTAGGAGCCAACTTTGGAAGTCACATCATTCATTTTTGTAGAATTCTACTGGTTACACAATTCAGCCCTATTCAAAGTGGAAGCAGTGGATATAAGCGTGTAAATATCAGGAGGTAGGGAATACCGAGGGCCATTTTTGAGGCTGGCTATGTAGTACCACTTTCTTCTAAAGCAGCCAACTCTTTTGGAAGTCTTTAAAAAAGTGACTGATAATTCTACCGAGTGGAGTCAGGTACCCCCATCCTACAACTAGTGGGTCCACAACTAGATGCCTTAGGGTAACAGTTTAATATGTAGCCCAATTGTTTTGTGAAAAGAAGGACCTCAGTGCAGTTCATTTCACTTGTGCTTATGCTTCTGGCCTGGAGTCTGAGGATAACCAGATCTCCAGAGTTGGAACCAAAATGTGACTTGTGCTGGATAGACCTGTGTTTGGATAGACAAGCTCTCCCCTGCCAATGCTTCCCTTCCTCCTCCATGGGGATCAGATCCTAAAGGCCAGCAAGAAATAAACAAAAGAGGGAAAATTCCTTTGTCAGCCCACCAGAACCTAGTAAAAACAGAGCCATATGCTGCAGAACCCAATCCGGAAATTCCAGCTTGACATAAAAAATATAAAATACCATCCTCAATGAGCCAAGCCTTTATAAAGAAGATGAGTGACTCTGCCAACCCAAATAAGTGGGAAGGCCACATGAGTTAAAGCGCCAAGCACATTTTAGAACTACCCTCCCCCCCACAACCAAATCATAAATCTAATGTAAGGAAGGCCTGTGGATAAGGGCCTGGCAGATTATCTTTCATGGAATTTCTCTTACTCACCAAGAGCCCAGGGTTCAATCTGTGCATGTTGTAGATTTTACTGACCCAGAGCTCAAAGGGAGAATAACATTGTTACCTGAGAACCAACCCCTAAAAATAGACTCTAACAAGGGCATTTCTCTTCATGAGAAATGGAAATTACAGGTATTTGGAAAAGCACTGAAATTTATACAATAGCACTATCATATGCATTGATTTAAATAGTGGATCATTTTACCGCAAATTTGTGACATAAATACAGGAATTCAGATGACAAAATGCCAGAGATAAACAGCATTACAAAGCTCTTTCACAGAAATGCTAATTGTGTGCTGAGTCCCTCACTCAGTAACTAGCACTAACAACCATGTGGTTGCTCAGGCCAGAAAACTGGGAAGCATCCTTGACATTTGTCCTTCATGTGCTCATGCTCCACTTCTAATTTATTATCAAGGTTTCTGCATCCTACACCTTCCTCAATGTTTTCCACACCTCTCCATTCCACCAGCCCACTCAGGTCTTTTGCTTGGCCAGCTACAGACATCTTGAAACTCTTTTCCCAGCTTCTAGTCAGGTCATGCCCCTCCTCCACAATAGTTAGCATTTGTTTCTGCTGTAACAGACAAACTCAAAAGCATAGAGAAGTGTGGAGATTAGCAATTCAGGGGTGGTATGACATTCCTCAAATTGCCAGAGACACAGCTTTCATTCTTGTGTTCTATGGTGTGGCTTCTATTCCAAGGTCACCTCATGGTTCAAAATGGCTGCCAGAGTCCAGCCAACACATCTGCCTTGCAGCTAGCAGGAATAAGGAAAGGGTTGAACATGCCCTCTCCTTTAAAGGAGGCTTCCCAGAATTGTACACACAAACCTTTACGTTGCATTGTCCATAACTTACATAACCACAGTTGGTGGCAAGGGAGACTGGGAAATTTAGTCTTTATGCCAATCACATGCACAATACAAATCAGGGCTGTCATTACTAAGGAAAAAGAATAGAGTAGTAATTAGGAAGAGCATGTTGGCAATTCCCCATTAGGGACTTGATTCTCCCCTTATGCAGAGAGCCTGGTTAAGATGTCTTAGTTTGGCTTCCCCTAAAGCAGACCTTGAAACAGTTTGTGCTCCTCCCCTAACACATCATCTCAGCCAGAAAATTCTCTTTATATGCCCTTTGAAGACTTACTCCTGGAGGCCCCACAGGCCATGGTAAAGAGTTTAGTTTGGTTGTACAATGAGAAGCCACTATTGAGCTTTGAACATGAGAGTGACAAGATCAAACTGGTGGTTTTCAAAGTTCCCCTTGGCTACTGTGAGGGACAGACTGTAGTAAAGCAAGCGCCAAGCAGGGAGACTATCTGGGAGAATATTACAGGACTTCAAGGGACAGGTGAAGGCATCTAAGTACGGATGACAGCAGAGAGATGCGAGAGAGGGACAAACTTGGGTCATATTGTGGGTACACAGTCAACAACACTAGCTGTTGGAAAGGCCCCAGGATTTTGGACGGGGACACCACTCACTGAGAGGGGACTGCCTGGGGGAGGAGCAAGCCCATGGAGGAAAAAAATCAAAAGTTCTTCTCGTGATGAGTCAGCAGTGCCTAGCAGGCATCCAAATGGAGATGTCATGTAGGCAGTTAATACACGAGTCTGGTGTGCAAGCATAGAGTCACGGGCTAGAGGTATATTTTTCAGATTCATGAGCACATGATGATATTTAAAATCACTGACCTGGGTAAGATCACCTGTGGAGAGTATAGATGAAAGAAGAGCCAGGAGAGGAGGAAGGGGGAGCTGAGGACAAAGCCTTCATGTGCTCCAACATGTACCAACTCTGGAATTAAGGACATGGATCCTGGAAAGATTCAGTTCCCCACTGTGTAAAATGGAAACACATCTGGGAAAGTGCATGGGACAACACACAGTGCTTTAAAAATGGAAACAGTCCTTATTTCTGCATCGAAAGGTAAACAATTTGAAACTGATTACCTTTATCCAATCAGCTGAAATGTTTTATAACCAACTGTTAGAAAAATACGTTGTGGTTTGATTGTGTTTAATATAACTGTTTTGAGCTTGCTTTCTTTTTTCATATTAGTTTATGTGTTTAGGAAGAGCCCATGAAACACCATATAAAAGTAAAAATTGTTATTAAAAGTGTTCATAAAAGCTCCTTCATAGTTCTCTTGTTTTATGTTACAAATGACATCCCTAAACACCCCACAGAAAAGGATTTGGAAGATAAACATTTAAAGGAAGAGAAAAAAAACTTTTTTTATATTGAATATGACTCATCATACTTTTTACATTTTTCTGTATATCACAATAAAAAATGAAAGGCAAAATGGCTAATATTTCTTAAGCACCTACTACATACTGTGTAGTTGTATGTGATTATTATTGTGTACTGTGATTATTATTGTGTACACTACTTCATTTGATTTTTTTCCAAGTCCCGTAAGAAGTGGGTATGAGTCAATGCACGTTACATGGAAGAAACTGAGGCCCAGAGAGCTTGAATTATCTTGCAGGCCGGACAGTGGGAGAGCTGGTCTGTAAACCCAGCTTAGGGTGGCTCTGGAGCCCATGGGCTAATCTTTTATTCTACTGTTTCAGAACTGTGATCTATGTTGCTTCTTCTATACTTTCTTTCCTACTGCTGCTATAACAAATTAACACAAACTGAGGGATTTAAAACAATGCTAACTTTTTATTTTACAGTTCTGTAGTTCAAAGTCCAAAAATAGATCTTAGGGACTAAAATTACCATGTCTACAGAGCTGGGTTCCTTCCAGAGGCTCTAAGGGAGAATCTATTCCTGTTTGCACTATCTTACAGAGTTTTTGATTCAGGGGGTTAGGGTGAGGCATGAGAATTTGCTTTTCTACCCAGTTCCCAGGAGATGCAGACACTGCTGGTCGGGGGACTCTGCTTTAAGAACCTTAAATATAAGGCTGAACATTTTATTCCCTCTGTTAAAATAGTGTGTCTTCTTGTTTTCAAGATGGCCCCTGAGTGATTCAATGGCCTTCACCGAAATAGTACACACCCAGAAAGTGTGATCCACGAGTTTGGTTTGGTATGTCAGATGGCGGGGAAATAAGTCCAACACCCACTTCCAACCTGGACCTTTCCATGAGATTGAATCCCTATTCCTCAGCTCGTGGCCCCTTCCAGCGATGAAATCAGTATGGCATCTGCTTCCATGATCACACTTTTTTCTCTGGCTCTGACCCTCCTTCCTCCCTCTTATCTTGTGATTACCCTGGGCCCACTGGGATAATCGGGATAACATTCCTGCCTCAAGATCCTTCCCTTCACCATGCCTACAAAGTCCTTGTGCCATGTAGGATAACATATCCACACGTCTCAGGAATTCCATGGGGACATCTCTGGGAGCCATTATTCTGTCTACAATACCTGCCTACCTGCTCTTTCATGCTCCTATCATTCCATTTGAAGAAAAAATCATGCTAAAGCATTTCGAGTTCTTCACTCAGTGTCAGGTCCTCTTTCTGGGCCTTTGCCCACCTGTATCTGTCAGTATTTTTAGCACAGAAACCATAGGCCCTCAACAGAATGGGGCCCCTTGCTTTCTGATGAACTGGTCCCTCCCATTCAGTTATTGTTTTCAGACTGGGTACTCAGACACTGGAGAAATGTGGGGGAAATGCGTGCCTCCCCTGACATTTGACAGTCTGGAGACAAGACTGCTCCCCCTTTCAAACAGCTCCCCTCACCTCCATGTCTCCTTCCCAAGGAGGATCCTGATTTGAGTGCAGAAAGACACTTTGCCTTGGCATTCAAGACCCTTCGTGGTCCAACCGCATCCTCCATCCCCAACAACACAGCCCAGCTCAACCACAGCCAGCTCCTCTCCAGCCCTGAACACACCCTGCCCTTCCACATATCACTCCCTTTGCACACACACCACTCCTTCCAATGCCCCTGGACTCCTCTGCTGGGTGAGAATGGACTAATCTTTGAAGAGGGCCCACATGCCATGCCCTTCAAGAAAAGGCGATTCCCCTCATCAGGATTAGTGGGACCAGCCTCTGGGTTCCCAGTGACTTTGTTCATACCCACTGTTAAGGCAGGGATCCTTCAGCTCAGCTCAAATTAGGCAGGTATAGAGAACTTCCAGACTCAAGAAGCAGATGTTCAGGAGCAGGCCTGGCTTCAAGCATGGCTGGATCCAGGGTCTCAGACAATACCATCAACTTCATCAGTTTCCTCTCTCCTTCTCCCTCATCTCCATTTCCTAGTTCTGTCCTTTCCCTGATGTCCTCTTGTATGCAGCATGGGACAATGACTGCCATCTACAAGTAATCCCAGTTTAGCAAGCCAGGTGGAAAACGAGACCCTCTCAATACATAGATGGCGCTCCCAGAGAGGTATCATTGGCCCCATTGTTCCCCTGCCCATCAATGAACCCAATATTTTGGCCAGAGAAGATAAACTTTTCAGTCATTGGCCGCCTGAGGTCATGGGCCTAACTTTGCATTGAGGATGCAGGGCACTTTAGATCAGCTTCCTTGGGACCCAGAGCATGAGGAGGGGATACCCAAAGAAACATGCCAAACAGACCAAAATTACACTGCCACAGACCCCCACAGCCTGGGGTAGGACCTACCACTTTATCTGTTTATACAATTAGCTATTACTAATAATCACTTTGATTCTATTACCTGAGCACACACTTTTCATTCACTGAACAGCTATTAACTAATTGGCTACTGTGTGCCAGGAACTGTGTGGGGCGCTTACCTGGACTCTGTCTGACTCCTCCCAACAACCCTGCAGGCTGAGCACTTTCATCACCCGCCCCGCCTGCTACCACCAAGGACAGAAGAAGTGAGGCTCAGAGACCTCATGTGGCAAGCCAAGGCCACCAAACTCTGGGTAAGAAATTTGAACCAAAGGTCATTAGGCTCTAAGGACTAGAGTCTTCCCCCTACCCTGTGCGAGCTTCGTGAGGGCAGGGCTTGAGTCTTGTTCGTCTCTGTTATGTCCTCCAGCACCTAGCTCACCGCAAGGCACCCCAGCCGTGCTCAATAAATGTTTGTTGGAAGTGTGAGTCAGTGAACGGAGGAATGTCACACTTGATGATTCTCTGCCTGAGATATTCTGACAGGAGGTAGAGCTGTGTCAGTGGGATCCTCCAAGACCCTGAGGAGCATCAAAGGGGATGGGGAGAGAAGAGGGGAAGGGAATAATGACTGGGTCTCAGTTTTGCTGAGACCCTCTTAGTTACTCTGGGCAACGGGGTTATGGATTGAACTGTGTCCCCCCTATATTTATATGTTGAAGTCCTAGCCCCAGTATCTCAGAATGTGACCATATTCGGAGAGAGGTTCTCTACAGAGACAATCAAGTCAAAAGGAGGTCATTAGGGTGGGCCCTAATCCAATATGACCGTTGTCCTTTTTAAAGGGAGAAGTACGGACATACAAACTTCCATAAGGAAAGACACTGTGGAGACACAGGGGGAAGGGAGACAACTATAAGCTAAGGAGAGAGGCCTGCACCAGCTTCGCCCTCACAGCCAACTCTGACAACACCATGATCTCGAAATGCCAGCCCCCAGAACCACAAGACAACACATGTCTATCATATAAACCACCCCGTCTGCGGTGCTCTGATATACCAGCCCTAGGAAACTATGTACGTAGACTTATGATGTGTGCCTACACACACCCTCGCACACATTTTTTTCATTAAAATAAAAAAACCCTAGTGAAACAATGAAACAATAATGGACACTTAGCAGATAAATCAAATTTCATTTACAGTCATCATACCCTCCCCACAACCATTAGAATAAATGGGCCTCATTTAAAAGAAAACAAAACAAAACAAAACTTTCTGGTCTCCCACTTTCTACAGAAAAGGTTCACTCAGGAGAAACCACCATATGAAATCCAAATTTATCTGGGTTTTACTTGGAAACAACCTCACCGGAATGCAGAAGTGGAGCAAGGGATGCGAGGGACCGTCTGGAAGCCGTGTGCATGCTATTGCTGGGGAGGGAGCCCAGGGAGGAAGCCAGGAGCTGCAGAGGTAGAGAAAGGCCCCGCGGGCCTCTAGCCCTCCAGGTCACCCTCCCCATTCCCCACTCTCTCTCCTGCTTCCTGGGATCACCTCTCAAGTCAATCCCCTGCACCCAAACCCTTGACTTTGGGCTCTGCATTCAAAGAAACCCAAACTTAGGAAGATTAAAAATCACAAGCAAGCTTAGCAAATGTCAAGCAGGCCTCTTTAAAATGCCCACTGTTATCATTATTCACCTGGGGTCTGTAGTTCGTGGGCACTGTGAAACCTTGCTTCTAAGGTGGGCGATCTCAGAGACTTAGCTCGTACCCAACAACCTCGATATGCTTTTAGTAAGATACCACTTTAGGCCTAAAAATGGATTAAGTCCACCTGTAGACTGAGGTCACTTGATGAAACCAAAATTTGTTCAAAATGGAAATGCCTGGAAATGAAATGGAAATTCTTGAAGTACTTCATCAGGTCAGATGAGAGCATTTTACCCTCCTAAATGTAGAGAGTTGTGGGTGTCTAAAATTATAAACCTCTCCCTGTTGGTTTTTATGTTCACGGTCTAAGGGGGAAATGGTAAAAGAGAAGTATGCACAACAGCCCAAAACAATGGTGTGATATTTCTAGTACATAAAGGATTTTTTATTGTACGTTTCCAGTGCTCATTTGGCTTTGTATACAAATAGCTACAGGCAAGCCCCCTTGTAACAGAAATGTTGCTGAGATTTGCAATAGGACAAGCCATTTGACTTAACTAAAGACTGAAGTACACAGTTGGAAATGACTCTGGAAGTGGCTCTGGGTGTTAGGAAACCTTGCTATGGTAGCTCCAGAATCAGACTGGATTTAAAAAAAAAAAAAGACATTGGTTTTCTACAACATGGCCATTTGAATAGAAACCAATTACCAAAGTATTTCTGCCTAGCAGTCTCCAGATCCACAGTAAAGAAGAGCATTTTAAATTCAAGCACAATCAGTGTGGCATGATTCCTGTTAGCTAGTGATTTACAGCAAGCTACCCCTAGGTCGTCCAGCCATCACTGAAGAGCCAGCTAGACAGGGGGTTACCAGGGACTCCAGGGGTCAAAATTGGAAGAATTTCAACTCTGAGAACCTTCTATTTCCACATGTCTTAAAAGAGACAAAGCAAGAATAACAACAAGCCTGGGATTGGGATCCTTAAAACAGCACTTCTCCTACTTTCGTGTAGATTTGAATCCCCCCCACCCCGCCCAGGGATCTTGTTAAAATGCAGAATCTGATGGGGGACCGGGGGAGGGGGGGTCTGGGTCAGAGCCTGGGAGCCTGCATCTCTAACAAGCTCCCAGGTGATGCTGATGATTCCCCGACCACATTTTGAGTTATAAAGCTCTAAAGACCAGGGGTTGTAAAACTGACTCCCAGGAGTCAAGAAGTCTGGCTCCAAATTTTGGTTCCACTCCTGGAAGTTTGTTAAAGTCTCTTGTCAAATCACAGTTGGAGGTGTGTGAGGCCACCATCTCCAGAGAGGCCAGAGAGAGACAGAGACACTGCGAAAGACCCTATGCAACTGTTTCTCTTTCAGTGAAATCAGAGAACAAAGCTAATTCCTCCAGCTACTCTTATGATTCCTGTACTGAGAGATGCTTTAATGAAATAAATACATTCTTAGTCACCATTTCCTAACTAAACTGTCAGCACCCAGACCCTGTTAGCACAAGAATCAGGGAGTGTTAGTCCTGGAAGGGCCCCTAGAGATCAGTTTATCCAATCCTCCCCCCACCCCCCCAGCCAAATATAGGCCTGAAAAGCAAACTTCAGGGGACCAGACTACTGAGCAACGCTTTTCAAAGGAAACCATTAGGAGAGGAGTCTCAGCCTGTCGACGCTGGGCTGGAAATACGGACGATCTTTACTTTTGTAGTTGCTGCTATCTATACTGCCCTGTGGACACCTGTCCCCCCCAAACCCCGACTCCATCCCTGCTGCCCCGAGTGATAAAGGATTCCTTAACTGACTTTTCATCTCATTCCCTAACTTTGCCATCTGATCATTAAAGCTGGCTCGCTTTGGATCTTAAGGCTTAGCCCTATTCATCTGAAAGCTTGAGTCTAACATTTGATTGAAAGACTTGTGTACTCCTGCCCAGGATGGCCTGAGAGTGGTGTCTGGGGGTCTGCACTGACCACAGAGGTTGCCCCCGTCTCCCACACAAGCCCCCCAGTGATGGAGCGAAAGAAGGAAAACAGGCTTCCTTTTCCTTTTGCAGCCCAAGCCGAGCTTGCAGCCTTCTCCTGCTTCGATGTTTCTGGGCTCTCTGTAGCGCGATTCCAAAGACTCGTTCTTCGTGAAGTGTTTGGTGAAGGTTTTAAAACGGGCGCGCAATGTCTCCAGATGCGCTCCCCTTATAGGCCAGCCTTCGTGACTTACTTTAAGGAACAGAATGCTGCAGAAATTATGCTGGGGAACTTCTGGGCTAAGGCAGAAGATGCGCTCCAAATTCCGTCCAGCTCTGTCTCAGGGGCACTCGCCCTGGGACCAGCCACCACGCTGTGAGGAAAGCCAGCGGCTGATGGGGAGGTGGCCCAGCCGGCAGCCCCAGGGAAGGTCCCAGCCAGCAGCTGGCCCCCACCACACATGCCAGCAAAGAAGCCCTCATGTGATGCCAGCCCTGGCCTGGGAGGCCCCCTCGCTGAGGATGAGGAGATCAGAGACAAGCTGTCCTTGCTGAGAACCACCCAAACCACATATTCCCAGCAAAATAAATCCTGTTGTTTTCTTCGGCTCTTCAGTGATGGGGTGGTTTGCTTATTTATAGCATTACATAGCTAAAGCAGCAATCACTGGTCCTCTGGGAAGCCCGGGGGTACGTCCCTGCTATATAGACCCTCGACACAGAGATCTGGCTCAGGCTCAACGTCCTCCTGCCCCACCCCCACATTCTGCTTTGGGCCATCTGTCTCACAGCTTCTTGTTGCTGAGATCCCTGTGCCCAGAGGGCAACCCTGCTGGTGGGAACAGCCAGCTACCTTCACTGGTAGCACGGACCCACGTGTCTTAGTCTGGGCGCTCTGCTATAACAAAGCACCACAGACCAAGCGCCTTATCCACGACAGAAATTTATTTCTCATGCTGTTTGGATGCTGGGAATTCCAAGATCAAGGTGCTGGCAGATTTGGTTATAAGAACATAAATCCCATTCATGAGAGCTCCACCTTCCTAACCTAATCACCTCCCAGAGGCCTCACCTCCCAAGAGCATCACACCTTGGGGGTTAGGATTTCAACCTGTGAACTGGGGAGGGGGAGGTGATGCAAACGCTCAGTCCATAGTACCATGGGAGACTGACTTATCCTTGGTAGGCTGGAAGGTGGGCCTGCAGACTATTCCATTTCTTCCAGCTCCTTCCTGCCCCTTCTCTACACTCAGGAGCCCCTGGCCCAGAGCTTGACAACTTTGGGCCTAAAGGGCCATCACCAGTCTCTGACTTGTCCCACACTTTTCATCTTGTAAGACATGGAGGGGCAAAGGGGAAAGGTGCTCCTATTCCACATACATCTGTGGCTCTCAAATTACTACCTCCCTCTCTCTTCTTTTCTATCCATGGACGGCAATGGAGAAAGGGTGCTGATGACAGTGAGGATTCTGCCAAAACAGGACCACTCACAAGGCCTGCAGGGAAGTGCCTGGTCTCAGTAGCTAGTGGCTCTCAAATCTGGGTTGAGGTGCACTTAACCACGGTAGCCATGTATGGCTGGACCAGATGGACACTGCACCACTCTAGGGCAGAGGTCTACACATTTTTACTGTAATAGTAAATATTTTAGGTTTTGAAGACCACATGGACTCTGTCTCAACTATACAGCTCGGCTGTTGTAGCAGAAGCAGCTGCAAACAACGTATAAATGAATGGGTATAGCTATGTTTCGATAAAACCTTACTTACCAAAACAAACAGTGAGTAGATTTGGCTTAAGGCTACAGTTTGTCACCCCTCGCTCGAGGAGATTCTATTCACAAAGCTCAACATGCACAGCCCGAAGCTGTGGCTCTGCTCAGCACTGTCCACCCTTAGGGCCTCAAACTGGGAAAACAAGAATAGTCGCAGTGAGTGCCTACCACCGCCATCCAGGTGGGGCGGTTTTCAAGGGCACAGCAAACTCCTCCGTGCAAACTGTGGGATCTTCCTTACCCCTTAGGGGGACTTCTTGGATGCTCTACTCTTTCATTCATTGAAAAGAAACCTTCTATGCACCCAGTGTGTGTCAGGCTTATGCCCAGTGCTGGGAAAGTAACAGAGAACAAGGCAGACACAGCTCCGGCCTCCACGAAGCCTGCAGAATGGCGGGCGGGCGGGGAATGGACTTTGAATGGGTAGTTATAAATGGGATGAGTCTTACAAAAGGGGAAGCTGAGAGACAGTGGGAGCTATTACAGGAAGACAAGGCCATCTCAGGGGCCTGGGGTGAGGAGGAAGCAGAGGTCTTAAGGATGAGAAGGAGTTAGCCAGGCAAAGAGTTAGAGGACAAGTGTTTCAGGCAGAGGGACCAGCGTGTGCAAAGTGAGTGGACAGCATGTGTGAGGAGGGTAAACCTGTAGGGACCTCTTAAGCCACGCTGTGTCTCTCCCCCATCTACCTTTGCTCTTCTGCAGATAATCAAGACCAAGATCATACCTGGCATCTCTCATCAAGCCTGAAAAGTTGTACTACTGGGTACCACAACACTGCAAAACATTGGAACTATTTGCTAATGCTGGGAAGTAAAGGGATTTCGAGTAACATCTGGATCGCTGGCTTCTCAAAAAATTCCCGGACCGCAAGTCCAATTCCTACATGGCAAAACTGGCTTGGAGCCGCTGACAGCTGCCCCCTCAAATGGGACACACACTCCCCATTGTGTCCCAGCCCCCGTCATTCCCGGTCACCTCACATCACTACTGACTCACCGCCCGTGACCTGTCTGGCCCAGGCAGGCATCTGACTGCTTACCCCGGCAAATCTCATGCCACAGAGGGAGACGTGGGTGGATTCAAGAGGGTGAGAAAGGTGTAGTTTATGGGGACCCACTCTCTAAAAATAAACGTGCACTGTGGCAGAGACGAATTATGCATGCCTCGAAAACCCAGTCTGCGTGGCCTGATCTGCTGAATTTCCCAGGTTATGCTCCTGAGACCCAGGCTGGATGCTGAAATAGGAAATCTCCTTTCAGAGCCCTTGCAGAAACCCTGCCGGGGTCTGAGGACAGCAAAGGAAGGCTTCAGAAAGGAGGGACTGAGCAGGAGACAGGCCCCAGTGGATGCCTTCTTTTCTCAGCAAATCAGGGCTCTGCTTCTCCAGAAAATCAATTCTGTGGTATGGAGGCTATTCTCCGGGGCAGAGTTTATCAAAGCATGTGCCAAAGAAGAACAGGAGATCCAAACCACACTGATGGGTGTTTCAGGAATAAACAGTCCTGATGCGGGAGAAATGAGGTCTTGCAGGTCCAGTTCCCCAGGGGCTGCCCCTGAGTGGAGAGAGCCATGAAGGGCACACTCCCGGGACGACCTATAAAGCAAATTCCCACAGGGGCAGCTTTGGGCGGGTCCCGCAGGGGAGCTCTGGGCTCTAAATTAGCCTCAGAGCTGTCCCAACTAGGACAACATATTGGTCATTGGTTAAGGGCTGCCCGGGGGGGGGGGGGGGGGGCGGGGAGGGGAGTAAATTCCAAGGCATCATTAGGTCTTATAGCCAGAGGGGAGTTCTCTGAAGAAGAGCCAGGGGTGCCATTAGAAATGACAGCATGATAAAACCTGGGGGGAGCGGGGGGGTGCACATACAAGAACCAGGGCTCTGAGGGATCCAGGTGGAGTCTGCCAGGGTCTACTACCTGCAATTTGACATGACCCACAAAGCTAAAAATGTCTCCTGGGTGCAGAACTTCTCAGAACCTTTAATGTGATCATTACCATCTCTAGGGGAAAGGAGATGATATATAGCAGTTCCTGAACCTATGAGGCTCACTTTTTCCAGAATTCCTACAGATCACAGTTTGGGGGGAATAGCACTCTTAGGTGTGTGCATGGTGGGAGAGGAGAGCAAGAAAGGGTTTCTCTTTCAGCCTCAACTGAGTGCTGTCCTAAAGTCCTCTGAAACCTCGGGGGAAGCCAGCCAGCCTGGACTCCAGGCCTTCTGGGGCGCTCCTTACCCACCATGGCCTCCTACCCCCTACTGGATGCTCACTCTAGAGTGCCTGCAGAACTCCAGGGCCCCCTGGGGGCCTTCCAAGCACAGCCCTTTCAAGCTTCTTTCCGCTCTTGGAAACCACCACATCCTTCCCTGACTTCCAGAGCACTCCTGACCCACCTTTCACACGTGACATCAACCAGACCCCCCATCTCCACTATGGCCAACATCCGGCTACCCATGGGACGTCACTGAGGCAGAGCTGGGAGACGTTCAGCAACACACTCCTACATAGCACTACAGACACAACAGACGTACTCAGCTCCCAGAGCCAGACAACGGTAACAGGAAGTATACTCATCACCAAGTACTGATTACCTTTGTTTTCAGTATACTTATTTCATTGTAAGTTTCTGTCATTTAATATTTAGCGTTTGTGTTTCACAACCAGCTCTCAAAATCCCTGAAAATGTAACAACCGGCTCTTGGGAGCGTGGCCGCAACACACTGCCACAGGAACCAGAGTTGAAGAACCCCGTTGATGAGAATTGCATGAATACTCTGTTCCCGGACAAAATGCTCATCCTTGCAAAATTTTCCCAAAATTCCTGGAGACTTTAGAGACATCCCAAAATCCATCATGGATTTTGGAGAGATCCCATCCCCGTATTTCGTCCTGTGCTATCAGAGCATCTTCAGGGCTGGTAGGAAAGAGGGAAGGAAAAATCAATATAGTTTGAGGAAAGGAATTTTACAGATCTTTCCCATTTCCGAATCCTCAACCTCCGCCACCCTTGCCCCATGCCTGATAGTGATGAGGGGTGCCACCACCACAGGATTCGAGAAGTTCCATGTCCTCGTCAGCTCCAAGCTCTTAATCTCCCTCTGGAGCTATTGAGGCCCACCCCAGCTGGTACTATCATATCAGATTCGGTGACAGGCACCTCGAGTCAAGGGAGGAAACAGAGGTGTCTTATCTCCTTTGCCCGCATCTGGCTGGAAGGCGAGCTGTTCCCTCTCAACGAAGGGCAGTCTTGAGTCACTGTGCTTGGTTTAGAACAAGAAGTCACTGCCCTTAGCAGACTCAAAGCCTTACAGGGTCACGGGCAGGCAGGGGCACAGGAACTAAGACAAACAGGCACTGTGCTCTGTGCTTTAGAACCGTCAGCACAACAAATCAGGGAAGGTGGCTACATCTGTGCTCCTGGTTCAGGTGCAGAGGTTCAGGAAATGAACTGGCCCACGGTCGCACACAGCGGTGGAGCCAGGATTCAAAGGCAGGTCCGTCCAACTCAAAGATCAGGCTCTTAACTGTCCTGCTATTGTCCTCACATTTAATCCTCACAGTAGCCGGTGTCCCCATTTCACAGATGATAAGACTGGGATAATCACCAAAATGCTCTGAGCCCCAGGAGGGGGCATCCAGGACTGGGCAAACCTCTCTCCTAATGCAGCAAGGGGTCTGTAGCCTTTGTAAGACTGTGTTCCTGCGAGGGTGGAAGGAAGAGGAGGAGGAAGGGAGAGACAGGCAAGATCAGGGGTTGAGCAACAGGGCAGCAAGGGCATGACGTGAGCAGGAGCAGCACCCGCAGTTGGCAGGCAGGCTCCTGCCTATGTCCGGGTAGGGGAAAGATTAAAGGGGGGGTAGGGGAGAACGACAGTAACTCCCAGGCGCTGCGGTGAGGTTCACTGGTGTCTAGAGATGAGATCAGGAGAGCTGCTCCCCTTGGTTCCCATGGCAACCAGGCCGCTGCCTGCCCACTCCCCAGCTTCAGTTGCACCAGGAGGTGGTGTAGGGGTGGGGGGAATGTCACACAGAGGTGGTGATGTGGCTGCAGTTACCATCACTGACCTCCATGATTCAGAGGGTTACCCGGTGGTAACCATGGCAACCGGCCCCAGGAGCAGTCATTGAAGAAGATGTTCATCCCACCCAGTGGGCAGGGCTGAGAAGCCAACACCACGCCCACGGCAGCCTCGCGTGTGTGGGTCTCCACCCCTGCTACTCCAGGCATCCTTGGGTCAAATCTCTTCACACGTGAGCAAAACTTGGGCAAGTTGCCTAACTGCCCTGAGTCACTCACTCCGCCTGTGTTCACAGCAAGCCTTCAGCCATCGTCACCACGACCATCCTCATCATCAAAGAGCAGGAGGTGTGACTCATCAAGGAATATGTCAGACAGATCTGGCTATGAACCCCTGAAAGTGAGACAAGCTACTGTCCTCCCGAGCTCCCAGCTTCCTCACCTGTCAACTGTGGGTCTGTAAGCACTTTCCCAGTTGTCGTGGTATCTGACCTGCTATGTGTCTTAGTTTGGGTTTCCCTAAGAGCAGGGCCTGACATGGGATTTGGGTGCAGGTAGTTTATTTGGGAGCTAACCCCCCAGAAGCACAAGTCGGGGGCTAGGCAGGTGATGTGGGGGAGCAGAAGGGAGAAAACTCAGAGGGAGCAGGTCACCACCATCCACATCTTCAAGAAGCGTGTAGACTGTGCCTCAGATTTGTCCCACTGAGGGACAGAAAGTTGGGGTATTTATCCAACAAATGCCATCCCCCAGCAGGGAGAGAGAGGCCAGGTTGAGGTGGGAGCCATCACTGCTTTGGGCAAAGGCAGAGGTGGGCAAGGGGGAGGATGGGGGAGGGTAAGAGCTAGAAACAGAAAGAACAGAGCTAGAACAGAGGTGGTGCTCAAGGAATCCGTAGCTCTGTGTTCATTCCCCAAACAGCGATGTGTAACCGCTCTGACCTCCGCCGCCCCACACAGACATTTTTACCTTGTAGAAGCCGCTCCTGTTCCCACGACACTAACAAAGTGGAGAGCCTGGGCTTTGGCGTTGTTGCCACGGGTCAGCCCGGGCAGGAGGACCAGCTCTGCTGCTTTAACTAGCTGTGAGGCGTGGGGCAAGTGCCTTGAGGCCTCCAAGCCTTTGTCTGTCCATCTGTAAAAAGGGACAATAATAGCACTTCCCTCACTGGGCAACGTGATGAGAAGTGAAGAGACAATATATGAAGGGACGGCAAAATGTTTCTAGAAAGGCTCAGATGGTAAATATTTTAGGCTTTGCATACCATATGGTCTCTGTTGTGACTCTTCAGCTCTGCCATTGTACCATGAAGGCAGCTGTGACAATATGTAAACATATGGGTGTGCCTGGATGCCAATAATACTTTATTCACCAAAACAGGAAGTGACCAGATCTGGCCAGGCGCCCATAGTTTGCCGATCACTGGTACAAAGCACAGAACAGAGAAGGTACTCAATAGGCGGGAGCTGTAATTATTGCCACAGCTTAGAAGGAACTTAAGCCAAAAGCTCTCCGTGGCTTAAGAAAGTCTCAACGTCATCCCCTTTCCATGTTGCTTGTCGACCATTCAAAGCATGAATATGTGTTCTAGCCCTTGCCACTCAAAGTGTGGTCCGCATACCAGCAACATCACCATAGCTTAGCGTTCCTTAGAAATGCAGACTCTTAGGCTTAATCCCAGATCAACCAAGTCAGAATCTGCATTTGAACAGGATCCCCGGTGAGAGGAGTGCACATTACAACTGAGGACACACTGTCCTCGTTGGTCCCCAGGCCTGCCCTTCCCAACCACACAAGGCATTCTCTGCTCCGGCCTTGAAGCCAGTTCCTCCAGGCTGCTCACCACCCCCTGTTCTCACTTCCTAATCTGGGTCCTTTTTTTTATCTCCATCCCAGGCACACTCCCCAGCTAGGCCCAACTTCGCACAGTCAGCGGGGGTCAGCAGTGCCTTTCTTACTAGCTTCCTTGTCTCTTCATTCTTCTCTCCTTCTCCCTCAGCACTCTGCCCGTCCCGGGCACTTGCACAAACAAATCCTCTGACTCGAGTCTCCTGCTGGGGGCTGGTCCAGCATGGTGCTGCCCAGTACTGTAACCACTCACCACCTGTGATGACTGAGCACTTGAAGCGTGCTCGTCCGAAGTGAGATGGGCTGCCTGCAAAATACACACTGGGTTTCGAAGGCTTAAAAAGACTAGAAAAGGAGAATGTAAAATATGTCCATACTTTTTTTGAGTATCAATTCCATGTTGAAGTATTTCAGATATATTCAGTAAGAAAAATAGTTAAAAAATTACTTTCACCTGTTTCTTTTTCCTTTTTTAATGCGGCACCAGAAAATTTCCAGTGATAAATATGGCTGGCATGATCATTCTCTCTGACACCACTGGTCTGCTGGGACAGCGTAAAGATTAAAAATGCAGGTACCAGAGTCCAACTGCCTATATGCTGTTAAAGAAAAGATAGTAAAGAAAGACTTCATTCAAGACAAGTGCAACAGGGGAGAGAGATCAGGCTCAATGTGGAAGACAGCAGGACCAGGAGGGATTTATAGCCAGAGAGAGAGAGTTGGTGGATGGAAAATTACTAAGAGGGGATATCAAGAGTAGGAAGGACTTTTGGTAAACTGACCTCACAGGATTCTTATGAATGGCGGTCAAAGACTTACACATCAAAGACAGACTACATTAACCAGATATTAAGGGTGATCAGACATCAAGGATGACGGGATTCTCTCTCAATGACTCAGCAGGATTCTTTGCTAAGACTGGGCTGGACAGGTCTAAGAAGACGGCCAAGGAGAGAGTCTGTCTGTTCAAATTCCGACTCTGCCGCTGTCCAGCTGTGAGGCCTTGTTGGAACTGGATAACCTCTCTGTACCTCATCTAGAAAATGGTGATCCCAAAAGTAGGCATCTCTAGGGTTGCATGAGGATTAAACGAGATGATGTGTGCTAAGCTCTCAGCACTTTTCCCGACACACAACAAGGACTCAAATCTGAGTTCCTGCTTACTGTTCCTTCCCCCATGACCCAGCACGCTATAGACCACAGATATTTGGGAGGGCTAACTCTGAGACCTCCAGGCATCCTGGATTCAGTGTGCTGGACATGATGACCCTGATCCCTGGCTTTGTCCCAATCACATGTCTTTCAAAGAGTCATGAGCACCCTGTACCCTTCTCTGACCACAACTTGCTAATTATTTCTAGTCTCTGATAGTTTCTCTCCAACCACATGGCCCATATCCACGAGGAAACAAAAGTTGCACCATGTCATGAGTCCCACAAAGCTAAGATGCTGGTGGTCATCTCTGCCCCTGCCCCAGCTACTCACCTTCAGTAGCCCCAAGACACACACTGTCCAAATCTGTGCCTCATCAACATACCAAATGGCTGTGGGTCACAGATCTTTGGGGCCTTCAGTTGGTTTGTGAATTCCAAGGTCATGGTGGACTTCAAATAGCTGCCCCACCTCGCTCTCCTCTCCCCATTTGAAATCCTTGGTAACCCCAGAGTGAGCAGATCACAAAGGAACATTTGTCATGGGCAGACACAGCAGGCCAGGACCACTGGCCAAAGCTGGGCCATTAAATATTCGTCATTGTTGGGAAGGGCAGCCTAAATCTCTAGTGAGGAGATTTAGAATTCTCCAGAGAGAAGAGAAATCCATTTCTTTGCCAGAAATCTAGCTCATTCTATTAGAGAGGCCTTAAAAACACATCAAAACAAAGACAGCTGACTATGACACCCAGGCTCACATGGGTAAAGTCAGCTCCATTTATTGGACCCAGATGTAAACTGTGTTAAAAGGTCAGGCTCTATTTGCAACGACGTGGATGGAACTGGAGGGTGTTATGCTGAGCGAAATAAGTCAATCAGAGAAAGACATGTATCATATGACCTCACTGATATGAGGAATTCTTAATCTCAGGAAACAAACTGAGGGTTGCTGGAGTGGGGGGTGGGGTGGGAGGGATGGGGTGGCTGGGTGATAGACACTGGGGAGGGTATGTGCTATGGTGAGTGCTGTGAATTGTGCAAGACTGCTGAATCACAGATCTGTACCTCTGAAACAATGCAATATATGTTAAGAAAAAAAAAAAAAGAAGATAGGAGGGGAAGAATGAAGGGGGGGGAAATCGGAGGGGGAGACGAACCATGAGAGACGATGGACTGAAAAACAAACTGAGGTAGAGGGGGAGGGGGTGGGAGGATGGGTTAGCCTGGTGATGGGTATTAAAGAGGGCACATTCTGCATGGAGCACTGGGTGTTATGCACAAACAATGAATCATGGAACACTACATCAAAAACTAATGATGTAATGTATGGTGATTAACATAACAATAAAAATTTTTTTTAAAAAGGTCAGGCTCTTATCTTTGGGGGAAACGTTTTTTCTGAGAGATCCTGGGCCCAGGAGAGACCTCGGGTAACCCCAAAATGGCAAAGAACTACCCCTTCTGTGTTCTCTGCCCTCTCTAAAATTCACCTTTCCTCAGAGAGCTAGAAGCTTCACCGAAGTGGTTCTCTGATTATAATACACATAAGAATCACCCAGAGTGTCTGCTTAAAATGTGGGTTTCAGTGCCCTACCCCCAGCTTCAGACTGAAATGGCACCCAGGGAATGAGCATTTGAACAAACGAGAATACAGGTGAGGTAGTAATTCTAGCAAGAACTTCCTCCTTGGCCCCTGCGAAGCTGTAGAAACCCAGGTCCCCGGGCTTGATGCCTGGCAGGGGCACGCCCCTCTCTGTGCATCCCAGGGGAGGCAGGTCGAAGCTGCAGAGGAAGTTCCTGTCCTGTCCTCCCCACCCCGCCCACAAATGCCTGCCCTGGCCAGGGAGGAAGACAAGAACTTGCATTTGTTTCTGGCATAAGGGCAAGAAATTTGTTTAGATCACACTTTACAAAACTGCTTTATGCTGTTGTGATCTGCTTTACCAACCTCACTGAGTGTGGTGACCTGAAGGAATCTGGCCCAATCCCTGGCTCGTCCCACCCCATTATCCTTCCCAAGATCTGCTGCTCGCAAGCCTCTTTCCACTAGGCCAGCAGGTGTGCACCCCTGCCCTCTGGTTGCACTGGGAATCATGTGCAGGCTTTGTTTGGATGCCAGGGTCCAGGCTCCACCCCCAATCAGGACATCAGAATTTCAGGGGTGGGGTAGGGGGCCAGTGGTGGGGTCTTTCATCACTTCCTGGGTGGTTTTAACATTTGCACATGGTTTTCTGCCCTGGCTACACATTGGACTCCCCAGGGCGGTGTTAAAAAACCCCGATGATGCTTGAGTCCCACCCCCAGAGGGTCTAAATGAATTGGTTTAGTGTTCTTGTCGGGCGATGGAGTGTCTTTAAACCCTCACTCAGCTGAGAACCACTGTCTAGGTAGGCCCTCTGTTTCTGCAAAGGAAGCCATAGCATGAAGTCCTCCTGGGATCATTATTAATTTGAGGGACATCTTCAGGCACCTTTGAGGGCCGAGGAGTGAAGCTTTGGCCCCCCGAGTCTGATGACTGAAGACAGGGAGGTATGCATTCATTTGTTGACAAATGGGACTCTGCTCAGCCTGAAGGCAAAGCCTGTGGTCCAGTGGTTTGCAATCTTTAGCGCTGTGCTACTCAAAGTGTGGTCCCCAGACCAGCTGCAGGAGCATCAGGGGGAACTTGCTGGAAATGCAAGCCTGCAGGTGCCCCTTCAGACCTACTGAATCAGGAATGCTTGCTGAGGTGGGGCTCTCCTGCCTGTGTTTAACAAGCTCTGTGGGTGATTCCGATGCACACTCAAGCTGGGGAAAGACTTCTTTAGTACGCAGGGGAATGTCTCAAGATGTACTAAAACGCAGGATTCCTGCACTCACTCCCAAAGGGTTAAATCCTGGAGGTCTGGAGTAGGGCGCAGGAATCCAGATGATTAGCCAGTACCTCGGGATAAAAACGGTCCCAGGCCCAACTCTGAGAATCCCTAAGGAAGCCAGTTCCCCACAGGCCTGCACTCCATCTGGTCCCATTTCCCACGAGTCTGCAAGGACTCCTGTCTCTCTCCCAGACTCCCACTCCCACTCAAAAGCTTCTACCATCTTAAGCCCTCACCACTCACTGTCCTTCCCTAGAAAATGGCCTGAACCAATCTACAGGCCGTGAAGAGCAGAACCCGCATGCCAGCAATGTGGGGGAAGGGGGTGCCGCAGGGCGGGAGGGGGGGTGTCTGTTGTGGCTTTCCAGGCCTGTGTTTGTGTAAGGAGCTCCTCCACATGCTCCAGGGGGATGCAAACATCCAATTACTCCCAGACTTCTCTGGGCCGGACACATTTATCTGTACTACCGCTCTTGGCCACACGCTTCCAGATGGACGGCCCCGGAGAGAATGGTTCGTTTCCTCTCGTCTTCCTCCCTGTCGCATTTTGTGATTGCAGAGGGCCGGGCCTGCTGTGTGCTTCCCTCTCAGCTGTGAGTGCTCTAGACCACGGGCCCCGTTCGTGGCGGCTCCCGTACTGACTGAGGAGAGCCCAGGCCGGCAGCCGCTGGGCTCCGTCCAGCCCCTTCCAGAGCCCAGCGCTCCAAGGCGGGCAGCAGATGAAGCAGCGCAGCCTCCCTGGCACTGGCTCAAACTTGCAGGGCGCTCGGCCCCTCGCGCTCGATTTCTGTTATCTTTGAGGGGGCTTGCCTTTTAATTTGTTTCTCGGGCAGCCACGCTAATAAATGGGACACTCAGAAGAGCTGTCTGATGAACAATAGCCGCTCCGCCAATCTGTCTCAGGCCCCGTTTGTTCGGGATCCTCTGAGCCCATTAACCCCCAAGCCTGGGAGATGGTATCTCCCCAGGGATGAATTACCTTTATTTCCAGACACGTGTTTGCTCATTTAGCACCCTCTTCATAAATGCAGCCCCATTTTGGCCGTGTTTCCCAGAATTGAAGGGCAAGAGCATCCCCAGCCACGGGAAGGACACACCATTTAGGAAGAGCCACTGGCCGTCCCTAAGAGTGACAGCAGACACTTCCTGAACAGTGACGGCCTGTCAGGCACAGTGCTGAGGACTTTTTCTGCATGCTGTGCTATCGTCCTCACCATCATCCCGGGTCCTGGGGGGAACTGTAACCCCATTTTGCGCAGAGGGCATCTGAAGCACAGAGAGGTTAAATGACTTGCCTCAGAGCACTCAGCTTCTAAGTGGTAGGGCTGGGATTCGAACCCAGGTACCTGCTTATTTTAAACCAGCTCTCTCACCAGCTGGCAGAGCTCCTACTCTTCATCTCCTCTCCCTCGGGGTGGGGACACAGAGAGGCATCTGGGTCACACAGAGGAAGAGTTCACTGGCCTCTAATGATCCTTACTTTCAGGGGGGAAAAAAAATGTATTGACAAAAGTGCCACATTGGACTATTTTTAATTCAAGTGCTTATTTTAATCCTGAAGTTTATTTTTAGTTATACACACTGTTTTATTCATGTGGGTGGAGGGACAGAAAATAGTAGTTAATATGTCACAGCTCTGTCACCATTCGGCTTGAATTGAGATTTACCAGTCCATGCTCTCGAAAATGCTAGGATGTGACCAGGGCTCCTGCTGGCTCTGGCTAGTTCTTGCTCTGAAAATCTCAGAAGATGGAAGTGATTCATCTCCCAAAATTAGATTTCTGATTGTTAGGAGTTGTGTTAGTCTCATATAACAAAACTAAAATACCATAGTTTAAAATATAGTTTATTCTCTTATGCAAGCGTTTATTCTTTAACACAGTGTTCTCAACCTTAACACATCAGAATCGCCAGAAAAGCTTTAAGAAAATCAGGATGCCTAGGCTGCACCCTGAAAGGCCAATTACATCAGCATTTCTGGGGGTGACACCTAAACACCAGGATCTTTCAAGTCTCTCCAGGTTATTCCAATGTACAGCTGCTGTTGAAAACCGGGGTTTGATCATAGGGCAAATCCCAACATCGTTCCAGTGATGAGATGGTAGCTCCACAAAGTCAACCCACATCCTCTCCATCTTTCTACACTTTCATCCTCAGCACCTGGCACTTAATCTCAATGTCACCACATGGCCCAAGATAGCTGCTGAAGCTCCAGCCATCATATCTGCATTCTAAGTGGCAGGAAAGAAGAAGGAAGGAAGGGGAAAGCCAAATGATGTCATACCTAGCTCCTATGGACTGAATTGTGTCCCACCCAAGTTTATAGGTTGAAGCCCTCATTTCCATTGTGACTGTATGTAGATATAAGGCTTTTGGGAGGTAATTAAGGTTAAATGAGGTCATAGTGGTGGGGTCCTAATCTGATAGCACTGGTGGCCTTATGAGAAAAGGAAGAAAAAGAGAGATGTCTTTTCTCTCTCTTCACATTGGGAAGGTAGCCAGCTGCAAATCAGGAAGTCATCATCAGAGAACCGAATTGGCTGGCCTTGACCTTAGACTCCCAGCCTCCAGAACTGTGAGAAAATGTCTGTCTGTTGTTTGCACCCCCCAGTCTACATATTTGTTATGGCAGCCTGAGCAGACTAAGACACAGCTGAGTCAGCACCCTCTTACCACCCTTCCCAGAAATTCCATCAGAGCTTCCGTTTCTATCCCATCAGCCAGACGTAGCCGCACAGCCACGCCTAACTGCAAAAGAGACAAATGGAGTCTTTTGCTGGGTTCATTGCCACTTCCAATAAAATTGGGGTTCTATGACCAAGGAAGAGGGAAGAAAGGATATTTGGTGGCAACTAGCAGTCCCTTGCCCCCAGTGTCAATAATGCCAAGAGTAGGTGGCAGAGGACAGGAAGAGCCATGGGAACACCTGAGCAAGAACACTCCAGAAACAGAGAACTGCAGCTCGAGTAAGCCTGTAGCACACTTCGGGGAGTGCCAGGAACAGAAGGCAGATTCCTGAACCAGAGCCTCCAGAGGACCGAGCAGCCCCACTGCTCTTCCAGGGCATGACAGCTGTTGGCAGACAGGCCCCCATGCGGAGCCCAGCTGTCAGAGGAGTGGCCCTTCTCCCGACGTGGCCTTGGGATGACACAGAAGTTTGCACAGGGGTCCCTGGACATGCACGACTCCGGCGAGCAGGGTTTTTTTCTGGCTTTATTGCATGCACTGAATGAGCTACGAGCAAGCCTTTCCTGGGCCAGCATAAGAAGGGCTGGGTCAAACGTGGAGAAATTGAAGGCGAAGAGACAGTGCAACAGGCATTGCCTGGAAATACAGCACGGAAGCCTCTCTGGATCCAGTGAGCAAATATTTGAGGACTTCCTATATTGCCGTGAGCTGCTATTGGTGCCAAAGAGAGAGACCAGGTCCCTGCTTTCACGAAGCTTATGTGCCAGAGTGGGAAGACAAATGGTCAACAAATCCACAAATAAGACCGTTGTACCCGGGGTAGTGAGAAAAGGGTGGGCAGTGTTAGGGAAGCATCAGAGGGGCTCTCTTTGTGGAGGAGGTATTTGAGTCCGGAGCTGAATGAGGAGAAGATTAAGGGAAGAATGTTCCAGTGGAAGACAGAAGGAAGTGGAGCAGAAAGGGGATTAGTGAACGAGTGTCACCGTGGACGAGGATGGGGGCAGGAGGGGAGGTCAGCGTGGAGGGCAGAGAAAATCAGGAAAGACTTTGGACTATCACTGAAGGGCAGTGGGGAGCTTCTGGATGATTTTAAGCCAGGGAGAGACACCATCTGACTACTTTTTAAAGATTGCTTTGGCTGCCATGAGGATCATGCATGAGAGACGTGGCAGGAGTGGAAGCAAGAAGACCAGCCTGGAGGTTTGGTATTGGTCTGGACACAGTGGGGACTTAGAGTTGAACAGCCATTGGCAAACTATGGCAAACTTACTGCCTTTGTAAATAAAGTTTTACTGGAATGCAGTCATGCCTGTGTTTACTATTATCTATGGCTGCTTTTGCACTAAAGGTACGTTGAGTTATTGTAACAGCAATCATCATCTGGCCCTCAAAATATTTACTATCTGACCCTTTATAGAAAAAGCTGGCCAACTCCTGGACTAGAAAGAAGTGGGGGTGATGGGGATTATTCTGGATGGGGAGACACTGAGGTATATTTTAGAGGGAGAGCCAACAGGATTTGTTAGTAGATTGGATGGGGTAAAGGGAGAGATGACATGCAAGTTCCAGGCCTTTGGCTTGAGGATTTGGTGGACGGTGATGCCACGTACTGAGATGAGAAGGTCATGTTTGGGAAGGAAAGCCAGGAAGTCTTCTCTGGGCGTGCTGTTTTGAGATGCCTGATGGCCCACTGATGAGCAGGGCCGAGAACATCTTCCCATCCACGGGTCCATCTGGATCCATGTGCCATTTAGATAACTCAGCGGCTAGTAGCAAATTGCTCAGTAAGGGACCCAACCTTCTCATACAGAGGAGCAGTCACTCGGAGAGTCAAGAACCCAGGGGACTGACGATCAGATATCCTTACACGGGAGCCCTCACTGTTCTTGGAAAGATCAAGAAGCAAGCGAGAAGACATAATGAGTCTTAGCTTGAGTTTGGCCAGAAGGGCCAAGCATTGACTACGGTGCATTAATTCCCCTTTACCAATTAGCAGAGTCACAACCGGCATTCATTTATCTATCTGCTTAAATGGTACAAGATGAGTCACTCTGGGCTCCCTGTTTAATCGCACAGCAGTCCTCCTGTCTGAGCCGGTAAAACTGTCTCAGAGCCCTACATCCTTGCCTCTTGTTTGGGCTACATCACATAAGGTCAATGGTAAGACATGGATGCAGGCATTCCCTTTCCAGTACTACTACACACTCTCTTACCCAAATCAGAAGCCCCAGAATTCTCCTCTCTCCCTCTCTCTCATTCATTCCTTTCTCTGAAATGTCTTCCAAATCATCAGCCCTCATCCTTCTAGCCTCGACCAAAGCAAAAGTTGCCTAACTCCTCCTCACGTGGTCCCCAGGGGGGCTGTTCTGGGACACACATCTCATTGTGATGGACAATGACAGTTTCGTCTGCCAAGAAGAGCAGCTCCCTTCTTCTGGGGCACTGCCAAATCCCTCGGACCCAGCACAGGGCTTTTGATGCGACTGCTGATCCCGGTCCTCTGGCCCCAGTGTCAAGCGGGCAGAGGACCCTGTGTAGACCAACCCAAGAACTCCCACCTTCCCAGCCCAGAGATTCACTTAGCACCTGTGCCACCAAGAGGAGCGAGCTTGCCTTTCCCCAAAAGTTCAACATTTCAGTTGACGGAGCTGACAGTTGGAGAGATAAACAAGAGTTAGCCAGGCAAACAAAGGAAGGAAAGGTGTGCTCAGCAGAAGACAGAGCTGGTACAAAGGCCCAGCGGTGGGAGGGAGCAGGGAACACGGTAGGCACAGAGAGGTGGGTGCAGCTGGAATGGGAGTAAAAAGAGTGGGTTGCACGATGCCCATCAGGCCCAGCAGCAGACCCGCAGCAAACATTCCTAAGTTGTCCTGTCTGCCAGGCGCTGCTCTAACATCTGTACTTGGACTCCCCCATTCACATCTAAAGCAATGCAGCAAGGTAGATATTATTAGCATCCCAATTTCACATATGAGGCGAGTAAGACAAAAAGAGATAAGTAACTTTTCTGAGGCCCTAGACCCACGTGTGAGAAGGGACGGAGAGAGACTCGAAGGAGAAAACACAGTACATGGTGAGCAAGTGGAACACGCGGGCCACCAGACACAGCTTGCTCCCCATGATAATGGCCAGTGCGGCTGGCCAGGAGGCTAAACGCTGGCTTGGCCAAAAGAGCTCAGCAGGGCTGTGGTTAGTGTTGGCTTCACCAGCTCTGCCCCACACGGAGCAGGTGCCTGGATTTGCTTCCTGTCCCTTCTGCTGCTTTTTCCACATGGCTGGATTTATTTTCAAAACAATTTATAGTTATATTAAATATTAAAGGCACTTTGCAGGTGGTGTTTACTGTTTGAAAAATTAACAAATGTATGTTGTGCTGTATAAAATGGCAAAAACCAATTTGGAGTGCTTGATGGTTGGGGCTAGGTGATAGCAATAGGACAGCCGTTTCCAGATTTTAATGAGATAGCATGTTCAGTGTGGCCCCATTACATGATTGGGCAGGAGGGACAGCCCGGGGCTGGCTGAGAGATGGAAAGGCCCCTGTTAGCCTCTGCTTTGCTCGGGTAGCTGTTTGCAAAGGCCACGGTCCACAATCACAAGAAGCCCAGGTCTGCATGGAAGCCCATTTTGTTCTAAAAGTATTATAACACTATTTTTATAATGAGACTTTCACCATGTGCCCAGCAGTGTGATGAGTATTCTCTATTCACTATGTGACACATTCATTGCTTCTATGAATGTTTATGGGGTACTCACCCTGTGTGAGACATAGAGCACAGAAACCCAATCCCTGCCCTGGTGGGGCTTATGTACTGAGAGGGAAGACAAGAAGCAGCAAATAAGCAGACTCAGACACAAGGTAACTGTAGACTGGGATTAGCACCAGGAAAGAAGTATATAATGTGTAGAGACACGGAGTAACAAGGGATGGGAAGGAGGCGTGGTAAGGGAAACCTCTCTAACGAGGTGACATTTAAGCTGAAGCCTGATAGATAATAAGGGTCGGCCACGGGGAAAGCTGGCTGGAGATGGAAAGGAACTAGGCTAAGAGGCTAACAAGGAACAGGTATTCTAGGTTGAAGGAACAGCACATGCAAAGGCCCTGGGGCAGACAAGAGCTTGGCACAGTGTAGAAACTGACAAAAGACCAATGTCACACTACGGAGCGGAGAGCAGAGTTTCTGATTGGGTAGTTCTGGGGTGAAGCCTGAGGATTCCCATTTCTAACAAGCTCCCAAGTGATACTGATGCTGCTGGTCTGCAGACCACACTGCTTCACTCCCAGGGTGATTCAGAGTGTTTGCTTTCAGTGTAAGAGTGGTAACAGAAGTGAGAAGCTATGACATCCCTAGCACTTCTACTGTGCCAGGCACAGATATTTGTGCTTTCATGTATATTATATATAGTGAATTCTCAGAGCCCTTTGAGGTAGGTATTATTAACACTTCTAGATCTCTATTTCTACAGATGGGGAAACTGAGGCATGGAGCGGTAAAAGTAACTTGCCTAAGTTCCCATAGCTAGTTCCAGGCACAAATGGGATTAGAACCCACCACTCAGGCTCCCAGGTCTGCCATCCAGCATCCTTGAGAGAATCATTTCTTGTTTCCATGTCTCTGGTACCATTCAGTCAAGTAATGAAAGGACTGATTAACCCTGCAGTCTGCCATTACCTCCCCAGCCCCTGAGGCACTGGGTTTGTGTACCCTGCACCACATGGCGGCTTCCTTTTTCTTTCCTGCTCCCCTTTTGTGATTAGTTCAGCAACTATTCAAAGGAGCGTGTGTGCCTTTAGTTTCCTCTGACTGATGGGGTTTTATCACAGGCATCCAGAGAGAGCCCCGGGTGAATATCTCAGACATTTCCTGTGTTTATCAATCTCACACCCTTAGAGGTGGGGCGGTCAGTGCCCCTGTGGCTGAGGTTGATGGAACACCTGTTATGGGCTAGGTGTTGAGCTAAAGGCCTCTCAAACCCTCTCAACTCTGCTACAAGCAAGGTGTTACTATCAGTCCCTGTCTATGGAGAGAACCACCAAAGTTCAGAAAAGCAAAGAAAATTGCTCCAGGTCTTGGAGCTGGCAAGGGTGGAGCCAGGATTTGATCCCATGGGTGGCGGGATCCTGAGCCTATATTCTTCACAAACTCTCTGGTTCAGTCAGGATTATCTGTAAGGAGAAGCTTAAAGCACCAGAGCTGGTGTAAGAGGGGTCCAGGCCACAGGGTAAATCGCGATGGAAAAATACACAGATTGCTACGGAAGGAACAAATCGATCGATCCTTCCAAGTCCTTCCATGTCCACCTTTTGACAGATGGGAAACTAAGTCTCCAAGTTGGGACATGACTGATTTCTCTTCTTCATATGAATCCAGGCTTGTTCAACCTTGGCACTGTTGACATTTGGGAGAGATAATGCTGGGGATTGCTCTATGCATGTTGCGTGGGGGTGTTCTGTGCATTGGAGGATGTTGAGAGCATCCCTGGCCTCTATCCACTAGCACCCCCACCCCAGTGTTAACAACCAACAATGTCTTCAGACATTGTCAAATGTCCCCTGGGTGTGTGTGTTTTAGGGGGAGGGTACAAAATTAGATCAGACCACTTACATGCTCAAAATTCTTCAAGTCTCCCATCGTTTCTGTGGACAAAATACAAACTCCTTTGCTGGGTTTATCAAACCTTCAGCAACATGGCCCTGCTCAAATTTTGGCTCTTGTCAGCCCCTCCCCCACCCCAGTAAAAAAAAAAAATCACAGAGGACAAATAACTGAGCGCTTCCTACACACTAGGCACTGTTCTAAGTCAAGCACCCTCATAGAGTTACCATCCCTATGTCACAGCTTAGAAAGCTGAGGTCTCTAGGGTCAAGGAAATGTGTCCAGGGCCACAGGTGTCCAGAGCACCGGGCTTAAATCCTGGCACTCTGACCCTGACCCAGGAACTTCCTGCTTTATGTTCTGGCCAGTACACAATAGAACGAACCAAACGACCTGCTTCTCAAATGTGTCCCCCCTCTCTCTGCTCCCTTCCTGTGCTGTACACCTCCCAACACCCTTCCCTGCTCCCCTGCACCACGGATTCCTGCCTTCCCCGTGGGGGAGAACGAGGCCCGTGTGTGTATCCCACTTCCTGGCACACAACCAGGCTCAGCCAGTGTTGGTTAACTTTGGAGAGTCAGGCCAGGCCTCACCTCTCCCAGAAGGGCTGTCTTAATCAGGGATCATTTGCTTGGCAAAAACAAACTCACTTGAGCTAACTTAAATAAAAGGAAAGCAATTATGAGGAGTTAGGTTATCTCGTGGGCCCCAAGGGCAAGAATTCATTTGGGTACCCACTCATTTAAGACGAGAAACGCTTCACAAGAGACTGGTACTGGGAACTGAAAAGCTGGCAGGAATCAAATCGACTCTTTATCCTCTTTCTCCTCGGGTCCCTGGGGAGCACTTTCCTCTTCCTCTGCTTCATTCTCCCACCTCGTGCCTCAGAACAGCCTTCTAGGTCTTTCCGTTCATTCGTCATAACTCGGGGCCCCAAGATGGCTGCCCAGCATGGCCGTCCTCGTCTGCTCTGGTTGCTGTAGCCAAATACCACAGCCTGGGAGCTGAGAGACAACAGAAAGTGCTCTCTCACCGTTCTGGAGCCTGGAAGTCCGAGATCAGGGTGCCGGCAGGGTTGGGTTCTGGTGAATGTTTGCTTCCTAACTGCAGATGGCCAACTTCTATGTCTTCACAGGTCGAAGTGGTGAGGGGTCTGAGGGTTCTGCCCTCATGACCGAATCATTTCCCAAAGACCGCCCCCCCATACCATCACCTTGGGTTAGGTTTCCACATGCGAATTTTGGGGGGCGGTGTGTGGCGGACACAAACATTCAGACCATAGCCGTGGCTGTTCCAACAGGGGCCGTCCCAGCCTGAGTGTACGCACCTTAAAGGTTTAGTCTGTGGAGCTGCTTACTTCAAATCTGAGTCCGAATGACAGGTAAAGGGGGAGTGGGGGGCGGGGAATCTGACTGGCCCTGCTTGGGTCACATGGTCAATAGCCTACAGATGAGGGGGCAGAAGTCAAGGACTACAGACCCCTCAGCCGGAGCTCTGGGAACAAGCTCTCTCAGAAGGGGAAGTGGGCCGGGAGGATTAGCCATAACTGACGAAGGACTGAAGGGCAGGGAACATTCACGGCGGAGGAAATGATCAGATAGAAAAAGAGCCTGATGTCTCCCTGATTGTTCTGGGGATTCCCCTGGGGACAGGTCTCCACTCCTCTGCAAGGAGTGGCCCTGTCACTCCGTTCCTGCTGGCGGAGCTCTGAGTCTGAGCAGGGCCCACCTAATGAGGCCCGATCACACAGTGCCTTCATTGCCTTTGCCTCCCCCTACACACACACACACGCGCACACACACACACACACACACACACACACGGGCGCACACGCCCGCTTTACGGCACTTACGTGGCAGTGCTGCTCAACTGCTTAAGTGTCTACAAGGCTCAGAGACGAGATGAGGACATAGAAAACGTCCAAAACAGCTCCCGTGGCTGGTCTGGAACGGGCTCCAGGAGCCACAGGCAGACCACGTTCTCCATCTGACCACTGGCTTCCAATTAACAGCCAAGCTGGGGAGCTTGGGTTGGGGCAGGGAGACCAGACAGAGCAGGTTCCAGGTAATTAAGGCTAAGCCAGAGCTGAACACTGTCCCTCAAATGTGGTTCTTCCTCTCCTCCTGGAGGAGGCACGATGCAAGAGGAAGGTCCGATGGCTTCTCGACAGCCCAGGTTACAGTTCTGGTGTATGGTACAACTAGGGCTTGCATCTTCCACCCAGAGGAGGGCACCCTATTCCAACCCTGCCTGCTAGGTGCAGGCAATGTCTTCTACCTTTCTCATCCTCCTCTGGGCCCCACTGAGCCCAGAAGGTCTAATCATATTTAGCACATTGCAGTTTTAGGCCCTGTGGCTGCAGTAAATCATGTGATTCACCATTACTGCACCTGCAGCCGAAGCTCCCGGAAAGCGTACCACAATGCAGATTTCCGGGTCCTACCCTTGAGCTATAGATTCAGAATCATTGGAATGGTAAGACCCAGGAACCTGCATTTTTCACACATTCCCTCCCCTCACCCCCATTACCATCGGAGATTTTGTTGTACTCAAAAGCTTAAGAATCAAGAATTACTGGCTTCTCATCTGACTTTAGGATAAGGAGATGACCCTGGATTACTCAGGTGAGCCGGTGTCATCATAAGGATCCTTTAATAGGAAAGGAGGCAGAAGAGTTAGTACCAGGCTGATGTCATACTCAACCAGCCACTGCCAGTTTTGAAGATGAAAGAAGGAACCACAAGCCAAGGAACACAGGTGGCCTCTAGAAGCTAGAAAAGGCAAGGAGGTAGATTCTCCCCTAGAGCTGCCAGAAAGGAATACAGCCCTTGACTTCAGCCCTATGAGGCCTGCACTGGATTCATGACCTCTAGAACTATAACACAATTAGTGTATTTTGTTTTAAACAACAACAAATCCCCGGCACACTGGTTAGAAGCTTGGTGTCTAAACTCGGAGCCTGGCTCTGTTATTACTTGGTCAACTGACCAGATTAGCTCCCCCTCTTGGCCTCAGTTCTCTCACCTGTGAAATGGGCATAAATACAGTAAGCACTCCCTAATGGTAACAATTCTTGGTAGAGGACAGAGAACAAAGAGACGAAAGCTATGCAGGCTGAAGAATCCAACCTGACTTAGACTGGGAGGCTGAGGGAGTGGGGTGTCAGGCGAGAATCATTCCTGTGCAGGAAGCAGCAAAAATGAGACATCACAGCCGGGAAGGTCCAGAGGACATGACATCCTGCAAAGTCCCTGCCAGTGAGAGAGCATGGGACGTAGACATCGCCAAGGGAAGGGTAAGGCTAGAGCTAGAAATGGCCAAGGGCAAGGTGGAGAAGTGGGCAGCAGCCAGACTGGGAGAGGGCTGGGAGACCAAGAAGCGGGGGCTGGATCTTGTGGCTGGAGAAGAGCCACGGAAGAGCTTTAGTAGAGGTGTGTGTTAGGTTTCCAGACCGTCCCACCCTCACACATGGGCACGCCAGGTCCTTGCTCAGAGTGCGCTTCACAAGAACCCACCCTTGGCCTCCTCTGTCCCCTCCTCATGGGTCAAGGAGCCTGCGGTGGCAGAGGACACATGACCTAGAGCCTGTGCTCCCTTCTAGGCTATAGTCTTAGTACCCAGAGCTCAGAATTTCCTGCTCCAAAGGGCCCGAACCTACCTCTGGGGCCTCTGCAAGCCTGTCTCTGGTCTCTCTTCCTTCCCCGGGGAGGCCGCTATGACGTGGTCCACAGCCCTGGGACAGACACACACACACAGCTGTGCGTGGACAGGGGACAGTGCTTGGACCTACAGATTTGGGGTGTCCACGCACGTGGAGCTACAGGTGGGAATATCCCAGGACTGGGCCTCCAGGTATACCTTTCTCCCAGACCCCAGCTACTGCAGATTTGCTTGTTGGCTGGTGAGGAGAGTATATTAGGAGAGGCTTGCAGACCCGTTGCCAGGATGTTGCCAAAATCCCAGCAAAGGAAATAGGGACTTCTAGCTAAGTGGTGGGAGGATCAGAGGAAGAGAAGCAGACTGATTCAAGAGCTGTTCAGTAGGTGACCTCATGCTATGCCCTATCCTGTCTCTAACTGCTCATGGGAACGAATATATCATTCCACAGAGAAAAAGAGAATGTCATTTGAAACTAGAAGGGGCTAGAGGCAGAAATAATGGCCTTGCCCACATTCTATGGAGAAAAGTTAAAAGAAAAAAAATTGGTGAGTCACAACAGCTAACATAGGGTCAACTCACTTGCAAAAGCACCCTGCTGAACCCAAGTGAGAACAATGACCTCTGAATCATGGTAGGGGCAATGAAGAACAGAGGTCATGGGAGGGAAGCTTTGAGCTTATGTGATATTAAGGCTGGGTGGAAATCTCAAGACCTCTCTTTGCCCTCACCAGATCTGAACTGTCAAATAAGGCCAGGTGGTCTGAACCAGGGCCCAGTTCTCTGGGGTGTCCAGGGGGCCTGGTTTCAGAGGCAAAGAGAACACAGACCACACCTCTGCTCAACCCCTTGAGACCCTAAAGGCTCAGAGGAGACACTTCCATATACAGCCGCAAGGGAGCTCATGCTCAATGGCCAGGACTCATCTCTGCAGAGACTTTTTCCATGGATACCAGCAGGGAAGACAAGGTGGAATGGCTGACCATGCTGGAAACTTCCAGCAAGAAAAACCACCTTGGCTATTAGAGTGATCATCCTCATAAAGGCTGACATTTATTAAGCATTAATTGTATGTCAGACACTCTTCAGGTACTCAGTTAATCCTCACCACCTTACAAGATAAAGGTAATATTATTGCTCCTTTGCCAAGAAAGAACTGATGGATGGGAAGGTTAGGTAACTTTTCCAAGGTCACAGCTAAGAAAGGCTAGAGCTGGGATGAGTCTAGGAAGTCTTCCACAGAAGGTAATCAAAGGACCTGGGGAGTCCATTAGTTTTGGGTCCCCATCACCTCCACTGACCTTCCCCACCACTCTGCCTGGAAGAGACAATTAAATCTAGCACTCCTTCCAATACTGGGAACCTAGGTTCTCATGGCTCCCTGAAAGAGGATGGAAAGACACCTATTTCTCAGACAGAAGAAAAAGACCTAAGACCAGAATGAAAGTTTCTTTAATCCTTTTTCTAAAACGGGAATATCTTCTGTTTCATTCCCGACAACATATGATCAATGTAAAAACTGCAATGAACACAGAAGTAAAAATCTACCACCCACTCCAAGGCCCCTAGTGTCATATGCCTCTTCCTCAAAATAAATGCTTCAGCAACTTGGTGTACAGTTTTCTAAGCCAGCATTTCTCATAATGTGACTTGCAGACCCTGAAGGTCCCACAACCCGTTCAGAAAAGTCCTCGGGTCAAAGTTATTTTCATAATAGTACTAGGACATTATTTGCCTTTTTCACTGTGTGATTTGCATTGATGGTACAAAAGCAGTGGGAGTTCAAACTAGCACCTTAGCACAAATCAAGGCATAGCACCAATAAATCATCGTTATTGTCAGTCATTGGGTTCATCCCTTCCATATTTGCAGTTAAGTGAGACTGGATTTTTCTAAAAATTGTTCTTGAGGAAGCATTACAAACTATTACTTTTATTAAACCTCTACCCTTGAGAACATTTTTTTTTTTTGAGAACATTTTTTTTTTCAATATTCTTGGTGATGAAACAGGAAGACAGCACAAAGCACTTCTGCTGCATATTGTGTATGATGGTTGTCTCAAAGATAAGTGTTTGTGGGATATTTGCGTTGCCAGCTCAACTAGCCACATTTTTCATGGAACACCACTTTTACTTGAAAGTATGACTGTCAGACAAGCTTTGGCTATTGCATTCTTAGAAATCTGGCAGAAAATTTTTACAAAATTTACAAAGTGGCCTGTCATCTCAAGGAAAGCAACTGACAGTATTTGTTGCCAATGAAAAATTTGAGCTTTCAAGCAAAAATTGGAATTTTGAAAAACTTGGATCGTCTACTATGTGCTTGACAGATTTCCTGTGTTTAAAGACTTTTCTGATGAGATCAGTGTTGATATTAACAAATGTGACATTTTGATATTATATAATGAAATGTGTCAACATTTGAAAGATCTCCACAACTCAGTGAACCAGTATTTTCCAAGTGATGTCACAAAATCATGCATGGGTAAAGGATCCATTTAAAATACAACACAGACGAACTGATTTTAATATAATATAGTATAAAAAGTTTACTGGTTTGATTTCATATTGCAACTAACCTCTAAAAAACTACCACTTGGTGAGTTTTCATGTAATATCAAATTATCACAATTATCTGAAAAGACTATTAAAATTTCCCTTCCTTTTCCAACTATGTGAAGCTAGATTTTTCTCATATATTTCAACCAAAACATCACAACAGATGGTATGTAAAACAGATAGGAAAATCTGGCTATTTTCAATTAATACAGGCACTGAAAAGACTTGCAAAGGTGTAAAACAATCATTTTTAAACTAGATCTTCCTTAAAAATATAGTTATTTTTCATAAAAATGTGATTTATAAGTGTTATGGACCAAATGTGTCCTCCCCAATTCCTAAGTTAAAATCCTAATCCTGATGGTATTAGGGGGTGGGGCCTTTGGGAGGTGATTAGGTCATGAGTGGGGAACCCTCACAAATGTGATCAGTGCCCTTATATGAGAGACCCTACAGAGCTCTCTCACAGTCTTTCTTCCACATGTGAGGACAATGACAAATCAATAGTCTTCAGCCTGGAAAAGGGCCCTCACAAGACTCTAACAATGTGGCACCCTGACCCAGGACTTCCAAACTTCATAACCGTGAGAATAAATTTCTGTTATCTATAAGCCACCTCATCTATGATGCTTTGTTATACCAGCCCAAACTAAGACAATGTGTGAACATGTAATGGGTTTATTTTTGTTATTTTAATGAATTAATAAATATTTTAAACCTACATATAAAAAAAAGGTTTTTGGAGTCCTGTAGTTTTGAAGGTATAAAGAGTTCTGACATCAAAGTTTGAGAACATCTATTCAAACTATTTTATGCATAAATTACTTTTTCACTTAAAAAGTATCAAGGATAGAGGCATCTGGGTGGCTCCATTGGTTAAGTGTCCAACTCTTGGTTTCGGCTCAGGTCATGATCTCTCGGTTATGGGATCCAGCCCCGTGTGGGGCTCCATGTTCAGCACGGAGTCTGCTTCAGATTCTTTCTCTCTCCCTCTCCCTCCTATTCTGTTCTCCCAGTTCATACTCACTCTCTCTCTAAAGTAAATAAAATCTTTTTTAAAAATGTATCGGGGTGCCTGAGTGGCTCAGTCATTGGGCGTCTGCCTTCGGCTCAGGTCATGATCCCAGGGTCCTGGGATCGAGCCCTGCATCAGGCTCCCTGCTCCGCGGGAAGCCTGCTTCTCCCTCTCCCACTCCCTCTGCTTGTGTTCCCTCTTTCGCTGTGTCTCTCTCTGTCAAATAAATAAAATCTTCAAAAAAATAAAAATAAAAAAATAAAAATGTATCAAGGATATCCTTTGATGTCAAAGCTAATATTCAATAATATAAGTACCTACCTTTTATTAAGTGTTTAGAATGTGCTCAGACATTGTGCTAAACAGTTTGCATACAGCAACTCATATCCTTTTACTCTTCACAAAAGAACTAGTGTGAGGCAGGTACTATTTCTCCTATTCTACATATGAATAAATAGACACAGAGAGGGTAAGCTACTTGCCTAAGGATACACAGCTAATGAGGTGATTCAGCAAGTTGTGAATGCAGGCACTGTGATTCTAGAGTCTATAGGCTTTATAGTGGTCAAAAGTATGGAAGTCCAAAGATCTCTATGAATAAATGCACATTGAATAGTTACAAATGACTAGAGTCATATATAGGGCTTTAGTTAGGAATAATTACAACTTAAGTTGGAGTAGTTGATTTAGGTGCCGTGAATCAAGTGAACCAAGTAAGTAAACTGTGGTTTGGGTGTACCTGTTGTGTTTCTGGCACCAGGCTTCCAGTACCTGAAAGAGCTCAAAGACAAGGGAGGATTCACTGTTGTCCTGCACACTATTTCAAGACCCTGTGTGAAAGCTAAGAGTTTCCCTGTCAAACTATGAAGGGTGCCTTCCCCAACCTCACCCCCTGCTAACCCAGTGTCTGTCTTATACACTTTCCTAAGACCCCATACTTCTCCTTATGGCATTTATCCCAATTTGTAAAGACCAACTTGCAGGCTGGATTGATCAGACTCCCCTCTACTCCAGACTGTGTGCTCCAAGAGAACAGGAACCCTAGCTGTTTGCACTCATCCTTCTAATCCCCTGAGCCTAGGACAATGCCTGGCACACAGTAGCTGCTCAGTCAACACTGTCTGAATGAATGACTGGAAAGCAGACAGTCTCAGAACTCTACACCTAAACCCTCAGATCCCTTTACCATGATCAGGTGCATGAGCTCCAGATGTGCTGTGGCCCCCACCAACCCGCACCTGTGCCTTTCGATTGGGGGTGCTAGAGCCAGCTTGGTCCATACCAGCGCAGCGCTGGAAGTGCCTGAAAATTATGTCTTTCTGGCTACAGCCCTCAACCAATGACTAACAGGTGAGGGTAGCAAGTTCTAATACTTTAGCCCTGTCCCTCCTCCATAGTACACTTTGAGTATACCCCACTCTCTTTCCAGAGCTCCCCCAACAAAACTGAATCAAATGTACCCTCTGTAGGACTTGGCTTCATACCACACCACTTCCCCACCATCCTATCAGTTTTCCCCTGAGACACTTCCTAATTAGTTACTCAAATCCTTGCCTCCAGGTCTGCTTCTGGGGAACTCAACCTAAGATAGACTGGGACCCTCAATCCCCTCTGGACCCCTTGTGCCTCTTCAACACTTCATTTTATTTGTTGAATGAATGAATACTGGCATCTTATTTATCATCCTCGAGCCCCAGGGCAAGGAGTGGAATGGTTAAGGAAAGAAGCTACTGCCAACAATGTTCTCTAGAAATCTTGGTAATTAAGACCTTTGGGAATGTGGTACCAACAGTGGTGTGCTGGAGCTGGTTCAAATTGGCTTGTGCAAGCCAACTGTTAAATATTCAGGAATTCTGTAAATTGGTTGTTAAACCCTTGGTAGCTTGAAATTGGCCATGGTGGGAGTATTTACACCACAGAAATTGGCAGATGCTACAAATCAGGGCTGGTCTCTGCACCTTCTACGCTCCCCCACCTTACTCCCTCACCCCTACTTCCTGGAACCAGTTTATTACCATACTACTGGGAATAACATTTCAGGGTTAAAATGGGAAAACCTGTACATAAACTATAGTGTAGTGGGGTTAACACTATGGGTTGTGAAGTCAGAGAGACCTGCAATCAACTGTACTGTCCCTTATTGATTCTATGACCTTAGACAAGTTACATAATTTCTTTTTGTCTCTATTTCCTCATCTATGAAACAGGAATAACCTTTTTATTTGCCTCTTGACATAATAAATGTGAGAAGTACTTAGCTCAGAGGCTGGCATATAAAAATAGCTCAATGAATGATAGTTACTGTTAAGTTAGAAGAACCAAGGAACATAGAAAGGCCCCAAACATGGTCTTGGAGACTACAGTCATGGTATCCCCATGTCAGCAGCCTTCACCTCGATGGTTCACTCTTTAGTTGTCAGCCCAGGCCTATAAGGTCACCTTGACCAAAAGCTATGGTTCTTGGTGAACTCTTATGGAGATTAATTGCTCAGCTGAGTACTTATCACATGGAAACCCCAGGATCCAGATGCTGCCTTATTCCATGGATAACTCCGAGAGTGAGCACTAGCTCTTGGCCTCTGTAGCTCCCTTCAAGAAAAGGCAATCCATTCAAGGCAGATTTATTAGCAGGTAGCTGTGCCCATGTAGCAGAAATCCCATTGCCCTAATAGGACCCATGCTCCCAGGGGCATTACAGGGACATGAAATCATCCCATCCGATCAGACAATTATTTAACAGGCACTACGTATCCTGAGTCAAATGCAAAAGGTCATCTGAAAGGTCAGCACTCACAGGATGGTGCAGCTGAAGCAAAGAGACTCGTGTCTCTTTGGGACTGGCTTCCCTACTCCTGATGGCTTTCCCAAGCCACCTGTGGCTCTGGCCATAGGAGCCTGCCCCTGGAAGCAGCGCTCAGCCAATGACTGATGGGAACGGGTGGCTAAATCTCCAGGTTCCTCCCCACTGGGGTGAGGCAACTCTAAGGCTTGTTCCCCGGTGCCTCATACAAGTTACCAGTGGGACTGAGCCTATATAGCAGTCGTCCACAGCAACCCAGAGCAGCTGACCCACAGCAGTGACCCGCTTCTTTATATACATATACCTTCCCTTCCCCACCTCATTTCGGCTTCTTACCAATGCTTCCTGGGTTCAAACCCCAAAGAGAGTACTGACACGCAATGCTTGGTCTCAGGGTTGGGGTGGCAGAGGTTGGGGTGGGGGGGTGGGGTGCAGATCCAACCAAAGACAAATGGATCCAATTATTCAAACACCTACCATGTGCCAGACAGTATCTGGTGTTTTTCTCTGTGGACTGGCATTACATAGATGGTGGGACAGGGTAAGTGTAAGAAGAGCTGAGCAGGGTGAAGAATGGCAAAGCAGGCTGGGATTTCAGATAAACGGTTATTCATCTTCTGCTCTCCTTCCATCCTTCTTGGGTTGTGACATGCAATACATATATCAAACTTGTAAATGTTGACTGCAAGTGTTTGACCCGGAGTTACAGGCTTGCTGGAGAAAATGGAGTGGACATTTAACACGGAACCTCCAGATGGGCCTTTTCCAGTAGTAATAATAAAAGATAGCTTTTATTAAGCTCTAACCGTTTTTCAGATACTGTGATCAAAGGCATGGTTGAATTCAGTTGCCACATCACTATGTAGAGGGTACTATTATATTTCATTTTATGGATGAAGAAACTGAGTCTCAGAGAAGTCACCTGCAGAGAAAAGTGGTATAGCCAGGACTAGAACTCATAGCCCATGCTCCTGAACCACGGCTGCCAATACATTGGGCCCTGAAGCATGACGAGGACTTACAGATCAAATTCTTCCTCTCTGAACCCCTGGAACACAGGGTCATTGTTCAGTTAGCCTGGGAAAGATCATTCCTCTGATTTGTTCCATTTTCAACAAGATACTAATACGGGTTGAGAAATATTTCACCCCCCGATTTCCTTTCTCTACTTTTCTGCCTTTGAGACCTCCCTCCACACATTCATTACAGTACATCAGGTAGAAGGGAATGGAAGACACCATGTCCAACAAAACAAAGAAAACCCACCACTGCCAGTTGCCAATGCCCTGACAACAAGTCACTGTGCTTCAGTCTTCTGTGGAAGAACATTAAAGGTCATGTGCATCAGTCTGAACGTTGGCTATGAAACTGATACTTTGGCCAAATGACTCAGTCAAGACAGAAACATTATTTTGTTCGCACTGGCGCAGGCCAGCATTCGCCCAAAAAGAACACTACTGAGGATCAATGGAATGTTCGAATGAAATAGAATTCCATTTTATCCTTCAGTTTACACTCCTCAAAGCCACTTTGGTCTTTCTGTTCACTGCCCTGGAAAGACCTGGCAGAACTCATGGTTCTCTCTTCCCCCACAAGGGTAAGGGGTCAGCACCACATTGAGCCACAGGAGAGAAGAGGCATACATGGTGTCCTTGATCCCTGATTGACGGAGATCCCCACTTGGGAAGGGGCTGGCTACATAAGCGTGCAGTCCGCAGACTCCCTGGGGAGCCGGGATCAGAAAGCTCTTGGCACTGGACCGACTGTCTGGGAGCAAGAGGTCAGGATGGCATGGTTTTAACAAGTTGGCTTTGATTACTTGGCTTTTGGCTGTGTGCAATCAGCTCTCGAACCGGAGCCTGGCCGGGTCAGCCTGACCCCAGGTTGTCACCCCAGGGGAATGTCAAATAACTGGCATTGTTAACTGGCCACCGATGACCAGGCCTGGAAGACAAAAGTCTCAATTGCTAGGGCTTTTGTTAGCCTGCTCTTGAACCAGTTCTTCTGGCTGGCAAATTATTGTGGTTCCTAAGGGAACTGTACTGGTCCTAGGCCTTCAAATCCTTGTATATATTCCTTGCCCTTCAGCTTCCCTACTCTGTGTGCAGGGCTAATCAGGCAGCAGGGAAAGGGGAGGACAGAGGAGGAGAGACTGCCCCATGCAGGTTGGGTTTCTCAGGCTTGGAAGTCAGCAGTGGCTGGGATTGGCCAACTGAGGCATTATCAAGAGGTTGGAGGGCTGGAAGAAGAGAGTAATTGGGGCATCTCCCCAACCCTCTCTCCACCTCAAATGATCCAAATTTTAAGGAGCCAAAATCCAATATGGGCAGGATTAAGATGAAGTGAATGATGCCACGTTGTACAAACAGAAGGCCAGATCCTGACTTTTTTTTTTTAATGTTGATATTTTGTTCATCGTTTTTCATTGATTTTTAGTATTTTTAAAATATTGCATGGAAATATTATTTATCTTGATTCTGATTTTTTTTTTTTGATGTCCCCATAGAATCTGCAAGTACCTCTTTGCCTCAGGCTAGACCGGACCTTGCCTTCCTGTACGTGGGTCACATGTGGGTCTAATTCTACTTGATGTTCCATAGGCTACTATGTTCCTAGCATTTCTGTGTGGATGAGTGTAGTTCTACATTACCCATCGCTTGAAATCATGTGTTATAAAATTTTTTCCCAACCCCTTCCTGGTGGGTCCAGCAATCTCTGCCAGTGTCCCAGCCATGTCCCTAACATTTCTGTGTGCGCCAGCCAAATGCCACTGTGGGCATACAAATTTCTGCATTGGAAGTCTTATTCCAGAACTGCAGAATGCAGCAGGGGCAAGTACTGAGAATTAACACCTGCCAGGAACAGCTCTTGGCCAATCACTGGAGGGGTTAGCATATAAATACTCCAGCTCCCTTGCCCATTGGGTGGGGCAACTCTGAGGTGTGCGTTCTACACTAGGTTCCAGAGCTTTCCCATGGAAACCCAGCTCTGGGTGCCCACCCCAGTGGTACCTGACTTAGCAACACATCTTTCATTAGTGGCCTGCTCTTCCCTATATCACTTCTCCATGCCCTTCCAGGATTGTCTCCACATCCCCTTTGAAAAATGCACTCAAAATATCTGTCTCCGAATCTGTTTCTCTTAAAATGGGCATTCAGATTATTTCAAATTTTTTACTATTTACAGGATGACCCCTTAATAGGCCCTTTGGGGTCCATGGTCTGAACCAAACAAAGACAACAGAAGAGGGGTTTTTGTAAAGCCAAAAAAGGAAAGAGACTGTATTAGCCTGAGAGCATCTCAGAGTATGTCACACAAAATTATCATTTTTACTATGTGCCTTGAACATCACAAACTTGAAAAGCATTGTTCTCACCTACCAGACTGTGCATTAACTTCTGTAACTCCAGTGATTGGCACATAGTAGATTATCAAAAAATATTTGTCACATGAATAAAAGGAGTCACTGATTAATCCTCTGAACCTCTGCCAAGCCGAATACATGAGACCACACAACTTACCTGAGCCACTGAGCATCTGTGCCTCCATATTCTCTAATTCTACAATCAAGACAGAGAACAGTGTAATACTAAGGTTAGCAAAGTGGGTTGCAGGCTGCCGGGAGACATAAAATGGGGGTCCTGCCTTTGGAGATGAAAACATTCTCTGATCCTAAATGGCTACAGGAGAAGAATCAGATGAACCTTTCTGAAGCGGGAGTCAGGCTTCAGTGCCCACCTTGGGAGAGCTTCTGTGCCTGCACGTGTTGGCAAGAGAAAGAGATTTTCCATCCTCAGTGAGGTGAGACACAGCCTCCACCAGCTTCACCCCTTCCCTCTCCCTCCTCTGTCCTGGCTGCAAAGTACCAGGTAGGACTTCATCAGATCCCTGCACTCCATGAAGCAGCTCTAGACCCAAGGCTCGGGGCCACAGTGAAAGCAGGATTTCAGCAAGAACTAGACCGCTCTACTATTTCAATTGCTATCAGTTGACTCTAGAAGCATTTTTCTAAGATGATGAGAGAAATCTAGTTCTTCCAAGAGCTGATGAGAGAAGGCTGGAACTTTTGCTGAAACGTCCTCATAAGAGCCCTCCTCATTCTGACCCAGCCTCCAGCCCACACCAAGACTGGATTTGTTGACATTGGTCTTAAAAAGCTTCTCCCAGACAGTTTCCTATCTGGTTATTCCTAAGCTATCCACTCCCTTCCATACCAAAGATTCCTGTTTTTAGAGAACAGGCTCTCCCATTGCAGAGCCACCGATCTGGCTGGGGTGTGCATCCCAAGAGGCAGCAGGCTCTTTCCGGGGAGCTGAGATGGGGGCCAGCCTTCCACTATTGTGCTGAAAGGCTTAACCTTTTTTTAAAAGGCTTAACATTTTATTTCCTGAGTGTTATATGCCTCTGCTTGGCTGCTTTTCTCTTCATTTGCCAGGATGTGTACCTTCACTTCTGCCCATCCTGAAGTCTTTGCCCACAAGTTGTCCACTGTGGAAACAAGAGTCTGGAAGTGGCTTCCCAAAAAATAAACATCCTAGACCATGAACACAGACAGACCGTTTAACTGGGGATCCCCAGGGACTGATGAGTTAGGACAAACTCAGGATTTGTGCCCTATGAAGGCATATTCCCAGAAGCCTGGCCCCACTCTCTTGCCAAAAAAGCAACTTTTCAGCATCCCACCAATTATCAATCCATCTTTCCCATATCACCTTTGTAAGACAACTGCGTAGAAGTGGCCTCCCAAGCCAATGGACCAACCTGAGCAGGTAGAAGGACTTCCTACATAAGCTCCTAATGGTCTCCCACATTGAGGAATGCTAGAGGCCCAGTCCAAATGCTTAAACACATTTAAGGTCTCTGCTTATGTCATAAATGCTCACATTCCATCGATGAAAGCAAGCTACAAAGCTAAACCTTAAGTCAATGGGCAAGTATGCGTATCCCTAAAGGGGCAGGGAGGACAGTGCCCAGCTATACCGTCACACCACCCCTCCAGCCTCATCTTGAGCCCTCTACCCTTGATTTCCTACTCAGCTATGCTGAACGTATCATGCTATCTCCAGTCTCAGGCCCTTTGCACATGATGCTCTCTCTGTTTGGAAGGCTCTTCCTCTTCCCAATCCTCTATTACTCCTTCTGATTGCTCAGATTTAGGTTTCCTTCATACTTTCTTAGAGACGTCTGCCCTAATTCCCAGACCAGGTTGGCTTCCTTGGTTAAGCCTGGATTCTGCACTAGGCACTATCCTTAGTCACTGCCCTGCTTATAGGCAACTACTTAATTAACACTCGTACATCTCGTGTTTGCTTGTTTTCCCCCCCTTTAGCTGTGACCTCCTTCTGTCTTACTTTATCCTCCTGCCTTCTTTTGTAATTCATACCTCAACCTCAACACCACTTTCCCTGAGCACCCAACTTAAAGTAGCAACATTACATTCAGCCTAACACTTAGAACCCACATGTTTTCACAGTCATTTAATTGTTACACTAACATATACACCCCAGGGGTGCCTGGGTGGCCCGGTTGGTTAAGCGTCTGCCTTTCGGCTCAGGTCATAATCCCAGGGTCCTAGGATCGAGCCCCGCATCGGGCTCCCTGCTCAGCGGGAAGCCTGCTTCTCCCTCTCCTGCTCCCCCTGCTTGTGTTCCCTCTCTCACTGTCTCTCTCTGTCAAATAAATAAATAAAATCTTAAAAAAAAAAAAAAAAAGGAAGCCAGTGCAAGTCGTTACCTTGGGACATGACTTAAGAGGGAGGAGAAATAAAACAGGCAAGGGAAGGAGCCACACAGCGTGTGTCCCTGACTGCTGTGTGCGACCTGGCACACGGTATAGATCACACCTTAAGGTTGCCTGCCCCCCCCCCCCATAGAGGGCCAGGGAGCTGGGCATGTATCCGTGAACCCTCACCACGCGTCGGCTAAGGGCTGCTGGGGGCTATCCACACCCTGCCGTTTCTGTCCTGTCCTGAACTGGGACTGAGCTGCCATGGGGAGCCAGAGAAAGCCTGCAGGCAAGGATGGCACTGGGAAGGCCTTCACCAGATCTGCCTGCCCAGGCAGGAGGGCAGGCGGACTCGGGCAGGGCACCATCCGTGTCTGCGGCAGAGACTGCACGAATGAAGGAACAGGAATCCAGGCGAAGGTGCAGAGGATAGAGGACGGCGGGATGAGGAGCAGATGGTCGGGGCAAGGGGGGAAAAGGCAAAAGCGACGCTGATACAAGCTTTTATGGCCGTTTCTGAAGCAGCTCTGGGGTCGTAGGAGGGAGGGCTCTTCCTAGGGGAGATGACTCATCCAAGGGGCAGGCCTGAGTCCAGGCTCCAAGCCACCAGCAGCTCTTCGGCAGTTCGCTGCTGGTTTCTCAGAGGTAACAGCCAAAGCAGAAAGGAGTACTGCTGCCTTTACAAAAACAGAGCAGTTGGAAAGAGACGGAAACTTACTAGCAGGAAAGAGGGAGGAGGGGAAGCAGTTTCGGGGTCTGGAGGAGAACCAGGAATCCTGCAGCCTCTTCCCAAGCCCCCAGGGATCTGCAGACATGCCTGGGCAAGTCCCTGCTGACCCATGGTAGTCGGCCCCCTGTTGATTTTCAGGTCGAGATATTTCACCCCAGGGTCCTTTTGGGGGCTGTTCCGCCACCTCTTCACACCAACACCCAAGGAGGAAAAGAAAAGCAACAAACAAGGAGAAACTCCGAGCAGCCAGCCCCTCTGATTTGTGAGCAGCTCAGACCGAGGGCTGGTGGCTGAACCCATTTCTAAGCAAGACTGACCTCCGCTACTCCTGCCCTTCAGGACCAGTGACAAGTGGAAAGGTGGGCCAAGGCTGCACACATCCCCACCACCTGGATTTCTGTGGCCATCACTGCTGTGTCCACGCCACTCCTCTCCCCATCCTCAGGTCAGCTTGCGCACTGAATCCAGACTGCCGTTCCTAACACCATTTTATGCCACGCCCTGCTGTGTCAAGAGAGGATGCTGGAGGTCTTCTGCTAGAGGCCACGGAGCATGGGGGTTAAGGACCCAGACTCCGGGGCCATGTGGCCTGGGTTCAGATCCTGCCCAGGCCTATGAGCAGGTGCTCCCCAGCCAGTCCCAGTTTCTCTGTGCCTTCCTCAGTGAGAGAGAGGGTGAGCCTGGTGTCTGCCTCCTTCATTGAGAGCTCATTTAGGACATGGAAGTCTGTGTCATTCATGGACATATGGCTGTCCCCTACCCACCCCCCAATGAAGCACCTTCCCAAAAAATTTTCAGAGGCAATTTTTCCTCTTAGCAGTTTGTTTTAGGCAAATTTTAGAACTCCCCCTCTGTGTATCAAGTGAATTGGACCTGTGTCATTTCTCAAAGTGTGGTCCTGGGGACACCTGCCCCCAAGTACTGGGGGACAGGAAGAAAGGGGCTCATCCAATGCATGTCTTAGGACCCACCACACATGAATATCCCTGTTTGCTCCTCTCAAAAGCCCTGTGAGGTAGATGTACAATTGAACCCCTCTTAACAGAAAAAGCAGGCTCAGAGAAGTGACAAGACATGCCCAGGATGACTTAGTTACGTATTTACAGAGCATGTCATCAAATGCCGCGGCCCCTGCCCTTGTCACGGGGTTTCCCGGTGGATCCCAGCTGCTGTAAACAAAAACACAGCCCACAACTCAAATGCAGGGATCCTCTGGGGAGGGCGATTTTTGTCTCCCCTCTCTGGTCAAGCACAGGTGAGAGTTTCATCAATCCTGGTAACAAACCTGCCCTTCCCAGCCAGCCTCACTGCAAGATATTCTGCTTGCAGAAACCATGTCCCTTGGCCTCATCATTCCCCTCTGTTTCTCAATTCTTTGACATTTTATTTGTTCAAACCCTTTGCACACCCATTTAACACATATTTACTGAATATTTTCAGGATGCTGGGTGCTATTTGAGGTGCTAGTATAAACTGCTATTAACGAGACAAAGTCCCTACCTGTATGAAGCTTCTACTCGAAAAATCAAAAAGGAATAATGTCAGGGGAGAGAAGTGCTGCTACATACCATTAAGCAGACTAGAGGGGTGCACTTATTTTAACCCTAAAATAGAAAGAGCTTTTTACAAGACATAACCCCAACACCATTAGCACCCTTATTAAAACACGAACAAGCGTTTCCTAAGATGCTCTCACAGTCCGTGAGCACTCACATGTCCTCGCTGTCTTGCATATTTTGCTTGCTTACATGGTATAAACCTTATTTTGATTCTGATTCAAACACATCTTTTGGTCTATAGGCTCCCCATTCATTTCCTTTCTTTGTTTCTGTTTCTTGCAGATTTTTGCTGAAATGACCAGGTCATGTGTCTACAGAATTTCCCACAGTCTGGATTTTGCTGATTGTACCCCTGTGTTGTCATCTAGCCTATTGAGCAGTACCCTTCTAAGTGGGGTGGTCCTTCTGTGGATGTGCCATCTGAGCAGAGGTCTGAAGGAAGGAAGCCAGAGCATGAGCCCTGCAGAAATCCAAGGGTACGAGGGTCCAGTTCAGCTTCCATTTTTTCTTAGCTTGAGTGCTCACGGTCTCGACCTCTGAAGCCCTGTTCTTTTTTCATGTAATTGTCCTCCCTGCTCTGACAAGTAACTCAGCTGCCTTGAGCCATCTGCAGTGAAATATTTGTGTTAAAAGCACTTGGCCTTAAAAACTGGCAATAAGCCAAGTAACTATCAAAAGAATGAATCAACAATGTGCAGTATATTCATACAATGAAATACTACTGAGCAATAAAAAATGAAGGCACTACTGATTCAAGCAGTACACACATGGGTCAAGCTCAAAAACATTACAAGTCAAAGAAGCTCGACCCAAAACAGCACACATTACATAATGCCATTTGTGAAGTTCAAGAATAGACAAAACTAATCCATGGAGATAGAGATCAGAATGGTACTTATGTTGGGGGTGATAGTGACTGGGAAGGGGCACAAAGGAACATTCTGGAAGGACGGGAATGCTCCCTATCTTGATCTGGGTGGTGTTTGCATGGGGGTACTCATATGTAATAATTCATCAAGCTTACTTAAGATGCATGTGATTTCCTCCATGTAAATTGTACTTTAAAGATTTTTTTTTTCATTTGTCAGAGAGAGAGAGAGAGAGAGAGCGCAAATGCACAAAAGCAGGGGGAGCAGCAGGTGGAGGGAGAAGCAGGCTCCCCGCTGAGCAAGGAGCCTGATGCAGAACTTGATCTCAGAACCCTGGGATCGTGACCTGAGCTGAAGGCAGGTGCTTAATCAACTGAGCCACCCAGGCGTCCCACTTGTTCTTTAATTTAAAAAAATAAAAATTATATAGCAGCTGAACTGCGGATTGAGGCAGACCCAGGCACTAGTTAACTGTTTAACCTTTATCAATTCTCCTAAACTGCTTAGAACCTCAGTTTCCTCGGTATAAAATGGGGCTGATACAAGCCACTTCATTGGTATTGCCACTCTAATGCCCCTCCTCCAATCCCGGGCAAACTCAGGGTGAAACTTTAATCCAGCAGACTCTGCATTCATCTCAATTCCATGGGACACTTCTTCATCAGGCCCACCGAAAGACCTGCATTTGTGACTTGTTCATTCGTGAGAGGCACATTACCTCCCACTGCTCTTCTTTGGACATGTTGCTTTTATTTGATCTCATCGCAGCCACAGCATGGTTAATCACATCTTGCGGGAAGGTTGAAGAAGCCAATGGGTCTCTCATATGTGCTGGGCTGCATCGCTGCCAGCCCCTGCCAGGTCTCCCCAGAGCCTGGAGACTAGGGAGTGATTGGAAAATGTCCTGCTCATCTGTAATCTTTTCTCATAGGACAGTCTTGGCAAAGCTGTTGCCAAACACTTGCAACTGGTTATGCAAAAACCGGAGGCTGTTGGGAGGTATGATCTCAGAATGGACTTCTTATCCATTTCCTTTATGTTGGATTCTTCAAAGTTTTTATTGAAGCAAAAGGGCATGTGTCATGTCTGGATCTTGCTGCCCCCATCTCTACTTGGCTGAATTCCCACTTTCTTGGGCCAATCCCAGGACTTTTCAGCCACTTCTAGTTACTAGAAGAGCTCATTCTGAGGTCTAAGACTTACTATTTTTGTGTAAATTTTTGTAAACATATTCAAGTCTAAAAGGTCTATAGAGAAGTACACAAATCACAAATGAGTGTCTATCAAGGAATCTGCATAAAATGAACACATTGGTGTAAACTCCACTCAGATCAAGAAACGAAACAAGATCAAAATCTTAGAAACTTCTTTGTGCCCTTTTCCTATAATCACAGCCCCTTACAAGGTAGCACTACCTTGACTTCTGACACCATAGATTTGTTTTGCTTCTTTTGGAATTTCATGTGTATGGAATCAAATAATGTGTATACCCATCGTCTAGCTTCACCCACTGAACATTTTGTTTATGAGATTTACGCATGTTGTGGCATGTTGTTATCATTTGTTCAGTCTTACTGTGGTATAACATTCCATTATATGGTTCTACTCCACTCATTCCGGATTTTTAAAAATTTCAGTCTCAAACACAGTTCAGAGATTTGGTATAAGCCAACATTGTGGCCCTCGGTTGTTTAAAGCTGGGAATGGGGCGGGGGTGGGGAGGGAAGACTGGCATACTTTAAGAAGATCTCAATCCCATTTACAATAGCATCAAAAGCAATAAAGTACTGAGGAATAAATTTAACAAAGGAGGTCAAAGATCTCTACACTGAAAACTATACAACACTGATGAAAGATACTGAAGATAATTCAAATAAATGGAATGATACCCCTGTTCATGAGTCAGAAGAATTAGTATGGTTAAAATGTCCATACTACCCAAAGCCATGAGTTAATGCAATCCCTATCAAGATTCCTATGGCATTTTTAACAGAAATAGAAAAAACAGTTCTTAAATTCGTATGGAACCACAAAAGGCCCCAAATAGCCAAAGCAATCCTGACAAAGAAGAACAAAGCTGGAGACATCACAGTTCCACGAAGCTCTAATAATCAATACAGTAGAGTACTGGCATAAAAACAGACACAAAGATTAATGAAACAGAACAGAGAGCCCACAAATAAACCCTCACATATACGGTCAACTCATACCTGACAAGGGAACCAAGAACACTCAGTAAAGACAAAACAGTCTCTTCAATAAATGCTGTTGGGAAAACTGGACATTCATATGTCAAAAACTGAAACTGGACCCCTATCTTATCCCAGTCCCCAAAATTAACTCAAAATGGATTAAACATTTAAATGTAAGACCTGAAACCATAAAACTCCTAGAAGAAAACATAGGGGAAAAGTTTCTTGTCACAGGTCTTGGCAATGCTTTTTTGACTATAATACCCAAAGCACAAACAACAAAATCAAAAGTAAATGGGACATCAAACTAAAAAGCTTCTGTACAGCACAGGAACCCATCAACAAAATGAAGACAACCTACAGAATGGGAGAATATATTTGCAAACCACACATCTGATAAAGGGTTAATAAAAAATATATAAAGAACTCATACAACTTACTAGCAGAAATGCAAATAATCCAATTTTTAAATGGGCAAAGGACTTGAATAGACATTTTTCCAAAGATATTCAAATGGTCAACAGGTAATTAAAAAGGTGCTCAACAACACTAATCATCAAGGAGATGCAAATCAAAAACACAATGAGGTATCACTTCACACCTGTTTGGATGGCTATCATCAAAAGGACATGAGACAAGTGCTGGCTGACTAGGACATGGAGAAAAGGGAACCCTTGTGTTAGTGGAGATGTAAATTGGTACAGCCACTATGGAAAACAGTAGGAAGGTTCTTCAAAGAAATAAAAAATAGGACTACCATATGATCCAGGTATATATCCAAAAGAAATGAAATCACTATTCTGAAGAGCCATCTGCACCCCGTGTTCGTTGTGGCATCATTTACAATAGCCAAGACATGGAAATAACCTAAGTGTCTATTGACGAATGAACGGGTAAGGAAAATGTCGCATATAGCTACACAATGGAATACTACTCAGCCACTAAATATATATATATGGAAATCCTGCCATTTGCAACAACACAGATGGATCTTGAGGGCATTATGCTAAGTGGAATAAGTCAGAAAAAGACAAATACTGCACATCTCATTTATATATGTGGAATCTAAAAAAACCAAACTCACGAAAACAGAGATCAGATTTGTGCTTGCCAGAGGAGGGGAGTAGGGTGAGGGGATTGGGTAAAGGTGGTCAAACTTAGAGTTACAAGATAAACAGATCCCGGGGATGTGACGTACAACATGATCACTATAGCTAATAATACTGTTTTGTATATAGGGAAGTTGCTAAGGCAGGTGATCTTGACAGTTTTGATCCTAAGGGAAAAAACATTTTGTAACTATGTATGGTGATGAGGACGTTAATTAAATTTATCCTGGTGATCATTTCACAATATACACATATCAAATCGTCATGTTGTACACCTTAAATTTATGCAATGTTAACTATATCTCAATAAAACCTGAGAGAGAGAGAGAGAAAAAAAAAAAAAAAAAAGACGCCCTCCTCCCCGCCCCCTTAGGTGTGCGCTTCTTCAGTCCTGGGACCTGAGCGAAGGGAGAGGAGAGCGAGTGGTCCCCTTACCTGAGTGTCCACGTTCCAATGCTGCTGGAGCGTCTGTGGCATCGCTGGTTCCCCGGGGCTCCCTGTGATGCGGACTGTCCCCGTTGCCATAAGTGAACACCACACGGGGTTGGGTTGAGTTTTTCCCAGTCCCTCTCCAGTGACGATGACTTCTCCCTGAGGGGCAGCCATGTCTCCTTTTGGCACCAACAGCAAGTGCAGCTGAAACCACTTTTCCACATCAGACATCCCATCATGGGGTCGGTCCAGTGGCCATGTGGGTGAGCCCCAGAGCTCCTTCCCAGACTCTGACCTCCACGCTTCTTCATGCAGAGCTACAGGAACCGCTGGGGTCCTTGTCTGCACCCTCCAACTGCAGTGGAGAATGGGGCTTGTTAACGTGAAAAATAAAACTGCAAGTCATTTTACCAGCAAAAGATGGGCCTGTTCAAGAATAGCAGAGAACTGCAATCCCGGACAATAAAGCCGTAGCAAAACCCATAGGCAAGTCTGTGGTACAAAGGTGAGGAGGTTCTTTTATACCGGAAAAGGGGGGGGAGGTGCGGCGCTCGGAAGGCTGTTGTAAACAAAAAGCCCATTGGAGTCAAGTGGGAGTTGGAAGTATAGTGGCTTCTCATTGGCTGGGCTGTTGCTGGGCGGTGGAGGAAAGCCTTTCCTCCTCCTGCTGGGGTAATAAGGTAGTATCCACCTGCAAATTCCCTCCTTCCTGTTCAGTCTGCAATGGACCACGATAGCAGGGCCGGAGAGCTCCCCTGCCCAACCTCCCAATTCCATTCTAGTGAGGCTTCCCTTTATTAATTTCCACGGACTTGTCCTGGAATTGCCCCATCTTCCTCCATCTGCAGTACACCATGGCCCCTTCAAGTCCTGCTGTCAAGGGCCGTCCACCTTCCAGAAGTAGCCACAGGGTTGTTAAAGTTCACCCCCAACTTCTGAGCTCTTCCAACAGCTCTCACAGTGCCCTCCTGTCCGGTGGTGCCACCAGAGGTGCCTGCTAGCGTCGGCAGCTCAGCAGACAGGCAAGTGGGGAACATGAGGCCAGTCTCTGCTGCTTGTGTGCACGCGGACATTCCCGAAAAGAGCAGAAGCTGTGGCGCCCCGTGGATCTCTTCAGCTGTTACTACTTAGGTATGCACGAGCCTGACTTTCAGTGGCCAGCACCTGACTCTCTTCGCCCGAAGGCTTTCTCTGACTGCTGGGGTCCACCCTGCCCAACACGCAGCCCGCTGAAATTGCCCGGGAATTAACACCCTCTGGGACCAGCCGTTCATCAATGGCCCTCCAGAGTTGGTGAATAAATAACCCCAGCTTCTTATGTGGAATCTCTCTGAGGGCGTGTTGTACTGATGATACTCAGAGACCTCTAGGAGAATTAAGGTCTCATTGCCTGCAGTGACATCTCACTCTATAACACACCTTTTTAGAGGCTGCCTTTCCCTTCCCCGGGCTCACTGCCCTTTTCCCCTACCAATGTTTCCTGGGGTCCCCTCCCAAATAAATGACCTGCAGTAACAGTCTTGTCTTAGGACCTGTTTCTAGAGGAACTCAAACTAAGACAATCCCTGATTCTCTTACAGCAGCCCCCGCTCCCCCTGCACTTGGTTTTAGAGAGGCAAACAGTCCCTTCCTCTCTCCAGTGAGGAGGCCATAGCTTTTAAAGAAGGAGGCAAGGAAGAAGAAGGAGGAGGAGGAAGACAATGAGAAGGAGGAGGAGGCCTTGGGGGAGCACAGGAGGAGGGAAGGGAGAGGGAGGTTCTTCTCTCTCACTTTGTTCTTATCAACTCTTGGAGTGTAGAAAGGCAGTAATGATGTACAGAGGGCAGTTCTGGAAGCTCAGTGAGGATGGAGGACAGAGTGCTGCCTCCCCATTCCCATGCAGGACAGACACCAGAAAGCAGGAAATATCTAATCTCTTTTCTCCCTAGCTTTGGGCCATTGTCAGCTACTCCGAGACAAAGAGGGAACCCCCCCCCCACCTTATAGTGTCCTGCTACATCTTTTCAAGACTGGTCCTAACCTCCAGTCTTTCAGGTTTTTCCCTGACACCAAGGATTTACATCTTCATTTTTCTTCATCTTCCACCAGGGACCCCTCCGTGGGGCTTAGAATATTCTAGCCTGCCCCTTCCCAGTCCTGGATGGCTGCTTCTTAAAAACAGAAGAGCTCTTGGCACACCTAGCAAGCAACGGCCTGTCAATTGCCCCACTAATGGTCTCCACTGGGATTTCAGAGACAAACTCCCATTGTAAGATTTCTGGGTCAGAAATTTCTGCCAAACTCCTGAGTATTCCTTCTGTCTAGTGGGAGAGTCCAAAATACTCAGGTTTCAAGTTTTTATCTGCCTCCACTAGGTCCTCTTGGAGACTGTGAGCTCACTAAATTGGCAAATTTTCAACATGATTTGATCTACAGATGGCCGGGACTGCACCATTAGGCAGAATTTTCCCCACTGTGCTTGACAGAGGGTCCCAGGATGGGCCTCTGGGGTTCAAGGATCCCCTGAAGGATCCCACTGGCAAAATTTCATGTGTATCTGTTCACCTGTGTTGTTCTGAGTAGGTTCTCAGCTTCCCAAAGTGGTTTATGACCTGGTCTATGACTCTCTATTAGTGGGAATGCTGATTATTTGAAAAATAAGTAAACTTCCAGACCCCAGTGATCCCACATCAACTTAGCCAAAGAAATACATGTAACCCAGTTATGGCCAGTTGGCCTTAGAGTTGGGTTCTAGGGCACGATGCACCCCAAACAACACAAACTCACCTCTAGAAAACCTGAAGGAGTAATAGAAGGCTCTTCCAAGAGGACTTGAAAGGGTCATAAAGACTGAATCACGACATCACATATGCTTAATTTCCTCTTCCTGAATACTCAACAGAGGCAGCTGTCTGCCCCAAGTCCCCCTTTTCTTCTTCTTCCTAAAGACTCTCTCTGGGGCGCCTGGGTGGCTCAGTTGGTTAAGCGACTGCCTTCGGCTCAGGTCATGATCCTGGAGTCCCTGGATCGAGTCCCGCATCGGGCTCCCTGCTCGGCAGGGAGTCTGCTTCTCCCTCTGACCCTCCCCCCTCTCATGTGCTCTCTCTCTCTCTCTCATTCTCTCTGTCTCAAATAAATAAATAAAATCTTTAAAAAAAAAAAAAAAAAAAAAAGACTCTCTCTGCCTTTTTTTTCTCTTACCTTTTCTGTGACGTTTTCCCAAGGAGCTTTGAGCCTTTTCTGATATACATCTACTTTGTCTCCGTGAGCTTCTCAACATTCTCCTCCCACCCATTAACTTGGGCAGCTCAGAGACGGGGGTCAGGAGCTAAGCAACACCCACATAGAAGTTTCTAGAAGGTGATGGAGACAAGCCGTCTCCAAAAGTTGTATCCAAGTAGTTTTGTTCCTGTCATACACTCATTGGGTAAGTAGAAATAAAAGGAACTAGTTACCATTTACACTTAAACTGTACTATGAAGAAAGGTGAGGTAGAGTTGTTTGAACAGACACAGAAATATCTCTAAGCTATAATAAGCCCAGAGGAGGCCAGCCTAAGGCATGCTTGCAAGACCCTGGGAATGAGTATTTCTTTAAGGGAGGTGTCTGGGGTGCAAAATTTAAGGAGGTACACACTCTCCAAGTTGCCCAAGTGCCGACACTGCACCAGCATGCACCTCAGGGTGAGCGCCTCCTTAAATTTTGTGCCCTGGCTGCCTCATTCACCTCACCCTATCCTGGCCCCGATATTACATGGAGACAATAAAGCAGGATCATCCTGCACACTTAGGATATGATCTCATGGATGGACACTAACATGTGTGCTAACTGTATAGAAAGATCTGGCAGGATTGTGCCCACACTGTTACTGTGGTTCGTCCTGAGGAGTGGAATTGCAGGGTCATGAGAAGACCTTCCCTGGGAACTCCACCCACTTCTGGACCGCTGGAAGTTTCCAAGTGTATGGCTTTAGTCATTTCACACAAGCCAGAAAAACAGAGTAATAAACCGTATTACATATCAAAGGGACTGCAGAAAATATTAAAACAAAACAGATTGTCAGGGGGTTCCTCTTGCGGTCAGATGCAAATGGTGAAAATTGAGACACGTTGGCAATTCTTGCCCCCTGAATTCAAAGCACCCTGGCTTGTGCTGTTTCTCTCTGAAAATGCAGTGTGGCCACCCACCTCTGATTGATCTGGTTTGAGGTCTGCTCTCGCAGCAGATGTAAGTCGGTATTCCCCTGGGCCAGGCAGCAAGGGGGCAGGATGGTGTTGCTCCCTTTCTCTCCCCTAAACTTGGAGGGTCAAGTGAAGAGGACAGTAAGCCCTGCTGTGCACGTGTGATGGGGAAAGACAAGGGGCAGGTTGGAGAAGGGGGGCAGCAGGGGCCAGAGCGACCAAACTTCAAATGTGTCTGGCAGAGACATCAGACAAGGCTTTTAGCCATCAGTGAATAACCCACAAATTAGACTCGTTAAATTAAAACTTAAAAAAAAAAAAAAAAAACCCTCATGGGGCGCCTGGGTGGCTCAGTCGGTTAAGCATCTGCCTCCGGCTGAGGTCATAATCTCAGGGTCCTGGGATCAAGCCCAGCATCGGGTTCCTGTCTCAGTGGGAAGCCTGCTTCTCCCTCTCCCGCTCCCCCTCTCTTGTGTTCCCTCTCTCGCTGCTCCTCCATATCCCCACCTCACCACCTCCATCTCCCATATAAATGGCTTGTACTTGAATCTTTGTCTCAAAGTCTGTCATGGGGGGACCTCAAACTATGATGTAAAGTGACATAATGAGGAACAAAACATGTCTGTACACAGCAGAGATTTGACTGATGTTCTAAGGGCCATCTGGATTCCATGGGAACCAGGACAATGGGGCCACCAGCCAACCTCCACGAGAACCATTTTGAATAAAGCTTACGTGGAGAAGAGAAGACACTTTCCTCCCATATTGCCACTGCAACCACAGCATGACACTTACCCTGGGAGGCAACCCTTTATCTTCTTCTTGTCTGCTCTGCCTGTAAGCACTGAGAGAGGCAGACGTTGCTAGACACCTTTCATCTGGGATTCCCTTCACGGTGTTCAGCATTAATAGATCAGAGAAATATTCAGAATTACATGGACCAGCTTCTGTTGCCACTGAATGGCCACCCCACCCTCCATCTTGCTTGCTAACATAACTGGATTTTATTCACCTTGTTCAGAGCAGCTGCATCCTTCAAGAGAAACCCCAGCTATCACCAGAGTGTGACTCTTTTTCAGTCAAAATCAACCATGGTAACTCCATTGTCTTGACCAATAAGTGGTTTAGAAATGGATATGAGAAACAATGCTAGCCCACAAGGGGGCATATTGGGAAACATGTCTGTGCTCATAAAAAGACATATGCATAGTAGATGTTGGGTGTAGCACCCAGATTCCTCTTCAGGTCAAAGGAACTCATTCCCATAGCTTCCAGGAGGGTCCTGTCCAAGGTTATGCCCCCTCGTCAGGGTCAGCCCACATCCAGTGACTGGTCAATGCAGAGGCACAAAGGCCTGGACTCTTGCCTCAACTTGGGAACCTGTTAAGATCCAGCCAGCTCCAGAGTGCCCTGTGGGGGTCAGCTGAGGCCTCTGTAAAACAAAACAAAACAAAAAAACAAAAAAGCAACTGCAGGTTGGCTGATTCCTCCCTCTGAACAATCCTGCCTATCACTCCCCAGCAGTCACTGTTCCTGGGAGCGCTGGCCAATGACCCCTCTGCGTTCCAATTTCTATCCTGGGGAAATGCTCTAAGCCAACCTATGAGGAGCAAGTTCCGTTTTTCAGTAGAAGACATTACTTCCTGCACGTGGAACTATAGCAGGGGACCATGAAGGGAACCAACCTAAGATGACAAGCCAATGCTCCAAGGATGATGACTCAAAAAGATGGAAAGACCTCAGTCTTTAATGTCACTGAGCCACTAAATTAAGCAACTCTAGAACTGCCCTACTTCCAGGCTTCTTGTTATGCCAGCTAATAAATACTTCTTGTCATAAAACCTATTTTAGTTGGGTTTATGTTACTTGCAGCTAAAATCATTTTAAATTATATACTACATATCAGTAAGAGGCAGAGGGAAATACTCCAAGACAAAGAAGAGATGCTGCCGAGGACAGTGTGGGGTTGAGAAACCCAATGCATGGATGATAAGCTAGGATGTTCCTCCATATCCAGATGAAGTCCCTCATCCTAACCGTGGTATGCTAACCCTCTTCTTTTCAGGGCACTGCGGCCCAGTAAAACCAGGAACTACGAAGAAGTGGTGATTCTTTGCACAACAATGAGAAAGAAGGGATCTCCAGATAACCCCTCGACACCTTATAATTCACGAACCAGCTGTGCTTCTGTTTTACATTCTCCTTCTTTCTCTTATTACTTAGAAGAAAAGCAGTCAGGCTTGAAAGGCTAAATCATCCCAAGTGATGTCTATCTCACAAGTACTGTGAAATACTATAGGATGCTCAAAATATATGTATACAGTTTTGCCCTCTTGTGATGAAATGAACCATTCAGCTGCATCCCCAGGCCATGCAGCATCTCAGGGGCTCTCTCCTGAAAGTCAGAGGGGCCTTTAGCACACAGGCTGTTGAGTGAGCTAAAGATCAGACAATCTGCATTACGTAGCTGTTACAGGCTGCATGTTTCTGCCACCCCAAATTCCTGTGTTGAAGCCTGAACTCCCAAGGTGATGATATTTGGAGGTTGGGTCCCGGGGAAGGAATTAGATCATGGGGGTGGAGCCCTCCTGATAGGATTCGTGCCCTTAAAAAAGAGACATGAGAGAGCTTGCTTTTTCTCTCTCTCTCTTCCTCCCTCTCTCTTATCCATGTAAGGCCAACTGTCTACAAGCCAGGAGGTGTGCCCTCAACAGACACCACATTGGCAGGCACCTTGATCTTGGACTTCCCAGCCTCCTGAACTGTGAGAAATAAATGTTTATTGTTAAGGCACCTGGGCTATGGTATTTTAGTTATAGCAGCCCAAACTGACTAAGACTACTATGGCCAAACACACAACTCAAGCACATGGTCTCTCTTGGCTCTTTATTTTCGCCATTACACAGAAGATTAGGAGCTAAGATCAAGGACTCTTTTTTTTTTTTAATATTTTATTTATTTATTAGAAAGAGAGTGAGGGGAGAGAGAGAGAGAGAGAGAGAGAGAGAGAATGAGCGGGGGAGGGGCAGAGGGAGAGGCAGACTCCCTGCTGAGCAGGGAGCCTGATGTGGGGCTGGATCCCAGGACCCTGGGCTCATGACCCGAGCTGAAGGCAGATGCTTGACCCATTGAGCCACCCAGGTGCCCCCATCATCTGAATTCTCTGTATACAATTTTCAAAAACCAAATTAATTCATATTTCCTCTGTGAGAGCATCTCAGACCAATCCAACTCACATCTCCACTCCCTCCTTTAGAATTCCTCTTTGTAAATCAAGATTGGCACTTGGATGCCAACTTGTGAGTGTAATTATATGTAAATTTTAATGTGCTGGCAAAAACAAAATAGTCACCACCATTTTCTGAGAGCTTAAAAATATCCAGAGAAGGTACCAGGCATTTTACATACTTTACCCCATTTAAACTTGCTTTCTTTTTTTCCTTACAGTAACCTTATAAAGCAGGTACTGATATCATCCATTTTGCAAACAAGGAAACTGCGACCCAGAGAGGTAAAGTGATCTGCCCAAGTTTGCAAAGCTAGTCGGTGGCAAAGGCAGGAAAGTGTAACTAGGGCTGCTGACAACAGGAGCCATGACTTCTTTCTAATTTAGTTTTGTTTGATTGTTGTTGTTTCTTCTCAGCATATAGCACAGTTCCTCATATAATGGAGGCCAACAGTCTGTGCCCAGACGCCGGGGAACAAACGGAGAGAGACAATGGGACGGTGTGACATGGTGGAGAAAGTTCTAGAATGAGGAGAGAGCCCTGGTTATCATTCCCAATCTCAGACTATACAGATAGTTTGTCCTGGGATCAGGGGCTGGTGTGTTGCTTTGTTCCTTTGGAAAAAGGTCCACAGTCTCTAAAAGTATGAAGTTAAGTGCCTGGGCTCTGGGGTTCACAGCCTGGATTCCAGTCCCCAGCTCTTCCCCCTTCTTGTGTGACTTTAGACAGACTCAAGTTAAACCTCAGTTTCCTAGCGTGTCAAATGGGAAGAACACTCTCCTTCCATCCAGAGATGCTGGGAGAATAAAATAAGACCATGCTAGTGGGCTAGTGGTCGCCCAGTATTGAATATTCTATAGCGCCCTATAGCCTGGCACAAATGATGTGCCATAAAGTGGCCTGTTGTGAGCCTGCCAGTGTGGCTTGCGATGACTCTGAGGACTATTAAAATGGTGGCAGCGGGGCGCCTGGGTGGCTCAGTCGGTTAAGCGACTGCCTTCGGCTCAGGTCATGATCCTGGACTCCCAGGATCGAGTCCCGCATCGGGCTCTCTGCTCAGCAGGAAGTCTGCTTCTCCCTCTGACCCTCTCCCCTCTCATGCTCTCTCTCTCTCTCAAATAAATAAATCTTTAAAAAAAAAAAAAAAGAAATGGTGGCAGCGATTCTGTCCTGACTGTCTGATGGCAAGCCAGAAGTGAGAGACGGCATCAGGGATGACTAGCGCACTTGGCACAGAGGAGGGCGGAGGTGAGGCTCTGTTGCTCAGCTCCTCCGAGCTGGACAACACAGCCCCTGGGGCCTCTTCAAACCAGTGGGTCGCTGGCTCCACGGCTGAGATTACTTCCTCTAAAACCACAAGAGCAGGCTGGAAAATAAGTGTTGCAGTCAATTAGCTTTTTGTTATGTCTACATGGTATTTGGCAGGCAGTGTGACTTTTTTTTTCTCATGGATTTGACCACATAAAATAATTTAGGGGAGGAAGGCGTCTTGTAGGCATGGGCCACAAGGACAGCAGAGCATAGCTGGGCGAAGAGGGGGGTGGCAGACTTTGGTATTAGACCAATGCAGCTCCATCAGCACCAACTGGGGGTTTGGGGGATGTTACTTACCAATGCTGGGCCTCAGTTTCTTCATCTGGAATATATGGGATGCTGGTTCTTACTTCCCTGGCTTGAGAGATTGTGTATACAATTGAGTCATAATGAACTTTCAATAAATGAGAGCTATTAATACCGTAGTTAACAATAAGTACTAAATGACAGTTTCATCTCGTGTATATATTGCCCATTGTGGAAAGAAATTCACCTCTCAGACTGCCAATGTCATAGGCACAGTCCAACAGCAGGAAGAGAAGATACTTTCACGATGTAGCATATTCTGTTGTAAAAGATATATTTTGGCTCTTCATCTGGCCAGCCTTGTTATTAAAATTATAAGGTTGATGGTGCAAATCACCTGATTAATCTCTTCCTATGAAAAGGTTCAAATAATATAATCCGTGCATGAAGATGTTTGAAATCGTATCATTTTATCATCCAAATTAGCCTTGCATGAGTTCCTTGCAGAAACCCAAAGAAAAAAGATCCCTTTATTCTTGCCAGAGAGACCGGCAGGAACATTAGCAATGTGTCTAAATGTCGAACAAAGCTCCATTGTGAATGGGACACAGTATGGACGATAAATAAGCGTTATCCAAATCTCATAAAAACCATAAAGGTAACTGGCAGAAATACTGAACTGACCATTCACTCATAAATAAATATACGGCCATCTTAAACATCCTGGCATATCCTGTTTAGTTGATTCATGGCCATTCACCAAAGACAAGGGTTCCTGCCTTGGAAGATTTAACACCCTGCACTGTATGTCACTGTCTTGTTAACAGTTCTTGAGGTGGGATGAGCCCTGGTTAACTGGTCTTGCTGACACCCCTGCTTCATTAGGGGCTTGCCTAACGATGCCTGGAACTATTTGAAAATGAGCCCCCTCTCTGTGTGCTTGCTCATTCTCCTGAGAAAACCTCCTTGCCATAGGGAAGAAAATGCCCAGCAAAGCAATACCTCGAAAGTGCAGAAATCATGCTTTGGAAATAGCCCTTCAATCCCAGATGCCATAGCTAATTGCACTGTGTCATCCAGATTTTGTGTTAGTGCTCGTTCCTGTGAGCACTTGGCAGCTCAACGATCCATCTTGGTTTTCTCCTTACCGTGTCTCTCTGGCTGCCTGTTCACCCTCCATGGCTGGGCCACCCCAGAGGGCAAATGTTTATGGTTTGGTAAAGAGGTTCCCATTTGCATGACATCTCTGATGGATTGGTGGTATCTGCTGGAGAGCTGCTGTGTGGGGAGGGATTCTGCTGCCTTGTCTGGGCTTAGCAGGGAAGAGTGATGTGATTGATTAATGATGTCTGCCACAGGTATAGAACTGGAGAGTAGTGGGGTGCCTGCCATCTATTCGCACTCCTGGCCAGTAAGGTAATCTGGCAATGCATTTCAGATATGACAGGAGAGCATGGCCTGATCTGCCAGCCAACCTCTGGTTTTCTGTTTGTTTGTTTGTTTCCTGTTCCCATAGTCCAGTAGTGTAGGGCAGAGATTGAGGTAGCTGGGGGATTTGCGGTTATATAAGTGCCCTTGGAAGCATTAGATGGCCGTGCGATCCCCTATTCTCCCCTACAGTGCTACACAGCTTCAGCTACCAGGTCCACAGTAGTTCCTACTCTGAAATCTCAAGCTTGTTTTCCTAGCTTGTTTCCACTGCAAATTTCATACACTGGCCAGTTGAGGAGCATGAGATGTGAGGTCAATTTCAGAAATTTAAATAGAGTAGTGGCTTTGAACATTGCCAAAGGTATGGTTCCAGATGTGGAAGAGCAGTGGGGGATGAATGGGGGAAGAGGTGCTATGATGCCAAGCACTTCACTCATTATTTCATTTGCCCTTTTTAAGGACTCTGTGACATAATGAGGTTTCATCAGTCCCCATTTTCCAGGCATAGCAACAGGAGCTCAGAGAGTTTGAGTTACTTCTCTGTATCACACAACAGGTAGTATTTGCTGGAGCTGGGAGTCACACTGAGGTTTGTGGGACCTCCAGATTTGGGCTCTCTCCTTTCTGAGTCACCCAGTGCTATACTAACCTCCAGGATTCCAGTCTCTAGGGAATGGTGGCCAAGGACATCCAAAGCCCTGAAGCTAAAGAAGTCAGTAGCGGGTGACTTCTTGCCCTACCCAGCCTGTTCATCTCCCCCAGCCTGGCCCTGCACAGACACTGGTCCATCCTGCCTCTCGAGGGTGTGTGCATCCGCCTCCCTTGCTTCATTCTGGAGGGACTGATTTCCAGGGTATGGTACCATGTTATGCAAAAGGCACCATTTTAGAGCTCTAATAAGTAGCTATTCCATTCAGTCAGCCAAATTGGGGAAGAATCGCTCCAAGAATATCTGCTCCCTGCCGAGCTGATTTGAGTGTGACTGACTATCTTGCTTCATGGAAACCAGGCTGAGGGAAGGGAGGAGTTGCCGAGAAAGCAGAGGATTCTCCTTCTAAAGAGGCCTCAGGGATTAAATTAGTCACTTCTGAGGTCTGCTGTCGGACGAGTGATAGAATTTCATCTACTTGTCACTGGAGCTAGCAGAACATGATGTGCTAGATATCTTCCTGCTGTTTCCCTGCAGAGAGAAAGAGAGAATAGAAGATTCCTCCTTCATACCCTTAGGAGACTGGGGAGGGCAGGGGCAACCCTGCAAGCCACTCTCCTTTCTTCTGGAGTTTTGGCATGCTGTCTGACTGCTGTCAGTAAATTCTCCCACAAAGGCGCTGGGACTCCCCAGCTTGTTCTCCTTGGAGAAAGAATGACACCACCTGCTCCCACCCCATACTTTTGTGTGAGTGAAGAAAGGCTCTCTACTACAACAAATAGCCCCCTGTCTCAGTAGCTTTGATGTAAAAAAGCCTTACTTCTTGCCCAGCCCACAGTCCAGTGCTAGTCAGCATGGTGCCAGGAAGTGGGGCTCTGCTCCACACAGTCATTCAGGGACCCAGCCTTCTTCCACCCTTGCTTCTACCACCCCTTAGGGTCTCAGAGTCCTTCCATGAACTATCTGGCTCATGATGGAAGAAAGCATGAAGAATCACACAGGAGATATATCAGGGGCCAGGCCTGGAGGTGGTTTCTGTCCCTGCTACCCACATCCCACAGAGCAGATGTCAGTCACGTGGTCCCATCTCTCTGCAGGGGATACTGGGAAATAGGGTCTAGCTCTGACCCATGAAGAAAAGGAGATGGGATTTGGTGAAGTCCCAACATTGCTTGCTCAATTTCCCTTGAAAATGGCCAAATCCCTATGTCAAGGGAACAAACAAATCAACAACAAAAGGAATAACACCAACACAGATACATTTATTATATTTATCATTTATATATATTTTCATTCTCGAGTAGGGAAATTTCCCAACTCTAGAAGGTAAGGCATTGCTTCTCAAAGTGAGATACACACTCAGTCTCCTGAAGGTATGTGGGGGGTGTCTTGGGGCACATTTACTCACCCAGGCAATGCAAGGTGTCATGTAGGTACAGCACTTTTTACCTGGAATTTCAAATGGATCAAAGTTGTTGAATTTTGGCTTTCTTCAAAGGTTCAGGCACAAGTGTACCCAAGGGAAGGCAGGAGTTTCTACTGTTCCCCACATTAGCAGTGTTACATGTTTAGGTCTCCCCTTGTGGCCCCTGGGGGTGTTCCTGCTCTGTTCTTACACTTAGGGGAGGTCTAGGACACCATTTGTGAAACATTTGACTCCAGATGTGTTTTTACCATCTTTTCCTCCATTCTAAGCCACAGGCATTCCAAACCCAATGGGGGAGGCGAGCTGGGAGTTTACCCAGATCTAATGATGCTAGCAATATTTTCTAAACCAACTATGAGTCAGACACAGTGCTAAGGGCTTGCATGTGTTCTGATTATCTATTGCTGAATTGCAAACTACCCAAAACCTTTGTGGCTAAAACAACCATTTTATCATCTTGTGATTTTGTGGGCCAGAAATTCAGGTGGGGCTCAGCTAGGCGATTGTTACACTCTTTCAACTGAGGTCACTTGGTGGCATTGATCACAAAATTGTATTGTAACCAAATGCCTCCATCAGGACAGAGGTCAACATTTGTTAGTGTTCTTTTGATGTTCTTGTGATGACCCCCAGCCCATCCAGTGAATGGCACAAAGTCTACTGTGTTGTCATGCACTTGACTACCAAAGAGTTTCCAAGACTTTTGGCAGTGGGACATCTGGTCCAGAAAAATCATATGAACGTGGTCAGTTGCCTTGGCCCACCTGTCCTCACCCAAACTCTCAGGGCCCTATCCACCATCCACCTTCTGGGAATGTGGATTCCTCCCATCTGTCCTTGCCTGGCTTTTGCACAATTCCACTTTAAACCCATGGACCCTAGAGGTATTGTCAGAGGCTCCTGCCTGGTTTTCGAGAGGCCTTTGAATTGGAATGGAAGTACCAGCTAAGAAGGTCCCGAAAAGAACTCTCAGGGCCCCCTGCCTTCCCTGGCCTGGCCATGCCTTCTCCCCATTGAACGCAACACTCATGCTCTGGGCTGTAGAGGCTTCGTTTTACGTGGCCTATTCCCTCCATTCTAATGCACCAATCATGGAAATACATACTGTGGATTTAATAATAGTGTTTCATTCAGGAACAATACTATTATATCGAATGTCCACATTGATTTTTGCAATATCAGACTAACTGAGGTGTAGTTTACATACTATAAAATGCACCTATTCTAGTTGTATATTTTAATGAGTGTGACTATACCCCTGTGTCACCACGACCACAATTAAGACGTGGAACATTTATGTAGCCCCAAAAGTTGCTTCATGTCTCATCTCATATAATTTCCCCGACTCCTGTCTAAAGGCAACCACTGATCTGCTTTCTGTCATTACAGATTAGATTTGTGTTGTCTAGAGTTTCATAGATGTAGAATGACACCACATGTCTGCTTTTGTGTCTGGCTTCTTTCACTTGGCGTAACGGGTCTAAGATTCATCTGCAGAGTCAAATCAAAGGTATCCAGCATGACAGCAGGTCATTCCTTTTTATTGCTGAATAGTATTCCCGTCTGCCTTTTATATGCGCTTTTCGTTTTTGCATTTTCCAACTTGATTAAAGAATCATTAACATGGACTCAGTACATAAAATATACAATTTGATTAGTTGTATCATGTATATATCAATGATGTACACATAGATTTTTATAAATCAGATTTTTAAAAAAAACAGTACAGCTCAGAATGATGAAATAATTCATTTGTTCAAGTCTTTGGGAATTCTGAGTGAATATTAGCCTCACATTTGGCTAACAAGAGAATCTTTGAAGACTTTCCAAAAAACATGTCTGTTATAAGATGTCTGTTGCCACCGAAGTACCTTTGAAAAGCAGTCCTTTTGCTGAAAACAAAACTAAAATAAAACGAAAAACAATGTTAAATGGGTATCTCACTATATTCAATATTGCTATGACAGGCCCCCCAACTGCAGTGACATAAACCCAACTAAAAGTGGATCAAGGATAAAAAAGTGGGAAAAGAGTAAAATTTATTGGCTAACATAAATGAAAAGCCCAGGGGTTTCAGGCATAGCTGTATCCAGGAGGTCACACATCATTAGGACTCAGTCTCTCTTCCTCTATTTTTCCCCTCTGAACCCTGCTGTTCTCCCTATTAGTGTCATTCTCAGTCTAACTCTTCCCATGTGGTGGCCTGCTGCAGTTTCAGATTACTTTTCTCTTACATCACTCTTGAAACAGAAACCATTTTGGATATTTACATTGGAGAAAATTTAATGCAGGGAATTGGTTACATTGGTGATGGAGTTGCTGAGAAGACAACCCAGGGATGTTGACTAATCCGGACCTTAGCCACAGTAGGAAGGCCCTTCCTCCCTTCTATCAAAGACAAAGAGAACAAGAGGATATAACTGGAGCCCAGGAGCTGGGGAGCGGCCTGATGGGGACCAGAGCCACAGAGGAGATGCAGCTGCTGCCCGGGTGGGACAGGGAGGGAGAGGGAGAACTACTCTGGCCTCTCCCTACTTTTAGGGAGTCTCCCCCAGTGCGTTCGATTGGCCTGGCCCAGCGGGAAGGGTGGCCAGGGTGCCTGAGAAATGTAGCGTGCAGGCGCCAGCCCCCTGGAATACAGACAAGAGGAGAGGAAAGTTAAGGAAGGCAAAAGGCCCAGCACAATCCCCTGGAAAGGGGGCTTTTTAATTGTTCCAACACAAGTGCCAGAAAGGCATCTGATTTGTCCAGGACTGTCAGGCCCACCCCTGGCTTGAGGGCCACAGTGACAAATGGCCCCACTCAGGTTATTTCCACGTGGTAAAATCCGGGGCTGGGTATGATGCAAACTATGGCAAAGTCAGGGCCTTGCTGATAGAGCTTCCAGGCTGTGGGAAGGTAGGAAAGGTAAAAAAAAGTAGGCAAAGAAGCACGATTTTTGTTCCTTCTAATGAGCCCCCCTCATTCTCAAGCCTGGGTTTTGAAGCCTGAGGCCCAGGGGCTGGGTGGGAAGGTCAACTGTAGGAACCTAACCCCAGGAAATACAAAAAACAAGTGTCTAAGTGGTCTTCTGTGGCACTTGGCCGTCTAAAGGAGACACTTTGCAACCCAAATGCCGAGGCCAAAGGATTTCCTACGAGTCTTTTATGATCTCTATAAATTTCAAGAGAGAGAATTGGTGAGCAACTGGGCTCTGTCACTGTCAGGTTGCTGATTGAACGTGCCTTTAATGGAGTCTCCAGCAGCCATAAAAATGCATGAAAACAGCCTTCTGGACACAGGCAGCTCTGATAGATGGAGCAGGGACACCCAGTAAAAGCCAAATGGGCTGGGCTTGTCCTCACGCCTGTTAAAGAGAATACATCTTAGTCTCTTAGGAGAGAATTTGTGCTTAAAGAAACATTAAACATTCTACGTGAAATTTCTCCCCCCCCCCCCGGGAATACACACACATGCACACACATGCGTGAACACACACTCACACACACAATCAAAACTAAACACTGCATGGGGATGGCTTTGATATAAGATAGCGTGCCCTGATATTTAAACATGTGAGCACTCAAGTGAGTTGAAGAGTGTCCCCTACAAACTCATGCACACCCTTGTCTGGAAATTAGGTCTTCAGAGATGGCACTTCCCATAACATTTGAAAAATAAGCCTTGGTTTGGCCCTTTACAAATTGGGGATATTAATAATGGCGCCTACAGATAAGATGAGTAGAGGTTGTGGAACACATATACCATGGAATAAATGCACAATAAATGTCAGCTACTATTATTCCACATGAGAAGGAGGTGGGAAGGGAGGGAGGGAGGGAGGGAGAACTCTTAAAAGCTAGGTAATGCTCATCCTCACCCTGAATGCACAGATTATGTCCCAAGGGAGCGTGGGACAAAGCTCTCGCTGAGCAGACACATGGCCTTCCTTCTCCTAACCCTCCAATTAGCTTTGGAGTCCCCTTAACTTAAATCTTCTAGAAGAGGGGGAAATGCCTCTCTGTGAATACAGATACTCAGAAGGTTCCACTGTGATGAAGCAGTGAGGCCAGCTACCCGTAGACCTGATTTGTCCTGGTCAGATGGTCATCTAAATGGAGGAAGCTGGCCAGGAGGTGAGGAACCCAATTCAACACTCAGATAAGGAAAGGCACCGAACCCCTTTATTCCTGACAGGGGTATATGGCACCAATCATTGGGCATGCACTAAATTTTAGAATACTCGTTTATTTTGGAATGTATATGAAGTAAGCAGAAGAAAAACTGTACCATTTTCAAAAGAACTCCTTCCCTCTGCCAGCAGCAAAATACCTCTTGTGGGAAGGTATTCATTGAAAATAAATTATCTTCAGGGGAAAGGACATGCTTTTCTAAAGGGGAACATTGTTCTCTACAAATGTTCTAATTCAAGGGCTATCTGTATTGAGCACGTACACATATGTATTAAATGCAAAGTTGGAAAATCATTAACTGTATATATTAAAAACTGAAAATTATATGTGCCCCAAATCACAATAGAAACAAGTAGAATTTTTTCTCACATATAAATAAGAGAAATCCAAGTTCAGATAATGCAGTGTTACCATGGTGTCCCTGTGGTGTTATCAGGCATGCATGCTCCTATCTTTCTGCTTTGCTACTCACAGTGAGCGGTTTCCATCCTTGGAGTCAGGGTAGGGCCCAGGATGGTTCTTGGAGCCCCAGCTACCGGCTGTGTATACCAGGCCAGCAGTGCATGAAGGAAAGAAAGACAAAGGAGTGTACTTTCCAAGTGTATCAATTTTTTTTTTAAAGATTTTATTTATTTATTTGACAGAGAGAGAGAGACAGCAAGAGAGGGAACACAAGCAGGGGAGTAGGAGAGGGAGAAGCAGGCTTCCCGCTGAGCAGGGAGCCCGATGCAGGGCTCGATCCCAGGACCCTGGGATCATAACCTGAGCCGAAGGCAGACGCTTAACGACTGAGCCATCCAGGCGTCCTCCAAGTGTATCAATTTTTGCATAGTCTTCCCCCCAAGTCCCAAACATATTACAGTCATCTCTACCCCCTAACTGTAAGTAAAACTGAAATGTTGCCTTTTGGTTGGGTACATTGCCACCTCAACTAGAACTGGGGTTTCGTTACTCGGAAAGAAGGGGAGAATGGATAATGGACGGCAACCAGCAGCCTCTGCCACACATGGAAAACTAAAAGTAAACTTGACCAAGTTATTCTATGTGTCCAGTAAGGTCTAGAACAGAGATGGGCTGTCATGTACAGGTTCAAATTAATCACGTTTCTTTGTTTCTATCTGTAACCTGATTAGACAGATTCAAAAGTTGAAATGCAAATATGAAAATAATCACCCATCTAAAAAATGCACGCCTTTGTGGATTTAAACTTACAATAGAGTTTCCTCACTATTTATTGGTGTCTTAGTCTGCTTAGGCTGCCACAGCGAAAACCACAGGCAGCGTGGCTCACACAACAGGTGTGTCTTTTCTTATAGTTCTGGAGGCTGGGAGTCTAAGGTCAAGTGCCGGCAGGGCTATTTTCTGGAGGTGACCACCTTTTCACCGTGTCCTCACATGGCCTCTCTTCTATACACATGTGCAGAGAGAGATCTCTGGTGTCTCTTCCTCTTTTCCCAAAGACAACAATCTTATGGGATTAGGGCCCCACCCTAGGACCTCACTTAACCTTCATTACCTCCTTAGAGCCCTATCTCCAAATATAGTCGAATTGCGGGTTAGGGTTTCCACATATGAACTGGAGTGGGGGTGGGGGGGAGTGGGGGCAGGGGGGGACACAACTTAGCCCATAACAATTCGTAATTAAAACCTGTGGGTAATGGGAGAAGAGAACACCACTGCTCTTAAAAACATCCCAATGGTGCTACACCTCTCCTCTAGATCTCCACGAAATAGATAGAAAGCAATTGAGTCGATGACCAGCAGATCTACTGGGAATAGAGAATTTAGGGATGTTCCCCACCCCTCGTTTTTCCCTGCTATCTGAGGCCACAGGCCAGATTCGTTAAACTCAGTAAAAAGCAGACATGTGCATCTTTCTAGAGTAGAGACTAGTTCAGGATTTCACAACGTTTTCCACAAAAAAATGGGTCCCAGAGGCCAGCTCATTAGGAATAACTTAGTTGATTCAAATAACAAAGTTTCTTCATGTTTTCCGTGTTTAACTTCAGGTCTTCTCGGGCCTTTCATATATTTGGGTGTGTTGTAAATCCCTAAGATTGAACACTTTCCAAAGAACCTCAGATCCTTTTTGAGTGTGCACTTCTGGGGATTAGCCTTTTATAAAGCACACCTTGGCACACCATGGGTGCATTCCTCTGGAGGAGGGTTCTTCAATTCAGTACTACTGACATTTGCGGGGGGCAAAATTCTTGGTTTGGGGTGCTATCCTGTGCACTGTAGGATGTTCAGCAGCGTCCCTGGTCTCTGCCCATTAGCGTCCCCTCCCCCATACGGTTGCCAAATAGCAACCTCTCCCCTTCCTGTTGTGACAACGAAAAATGTCCCCAAACACTATCAGATGTCCCTTGGGGACAAAAATCACCCTCAGATGACCACTTCTGCTCTAGGGAAAGTTCTGGGATCAAGAAAATACAGTTACTATTCAAGAGAACACTGTCTCTCAGGGGATCAATACTAAATCTATTTTTAAGAGCCCATTTTAACACCATCATTATTTGTTAAAAGAGTATTATTGGTGAGGACTCATTTTAAACACTGAAATGACAATAAAAGTTGCTGCTTCTCTGAGAACTAAGTTAAAATTTTATGGAAACTTATGGAGATAAATGAAACTTGCTTTAAAAATGTTAGAGGCACCTGGTGGCTTGGTCGGTTGAGCGGTTGAGCGTCCAGCTCTTGGTTTCCGCTCAGGTCATGATCTCAGGGTCATGAGATCAAGCCCTGTGTGGGGCTCCAGGCCAGGCTCTGCACTCAGCACAGAGTCTGCTCTGGATTTTTTCCCTTTTCCTCTTCCCTCCCATTCTGCTCTCCCTTGTACCATCCCCCCCCCCCCAACTAGCATGTGTGCATGTGTATGTGCTCTCTCTCTCTCAAATAAATAAATAAATAAAATCTTTTAAAAAAAATGTTAGGGTTAGGTGTAGACAAGACAACTGTATTATTTTAAACAGAATTGAATCCCTCTCAAACTCCACATTTGCACATTGTTTCAGGAAAACATCCATTGTTGAAAGTCCAGTGTAGCACTCTTACATATTCTAAAAGCCCAGTGGGGATCATCCTACAAATGTGGTTCACAAAAATTCTCTTCCTTCCTTCAGGTCAGCGTTAAACTGTGATAACCCTCCTAGGAGATGTTGGTCGCAACTTATTTCGATGGGAATAAAGAAAGACCTGAACCTGGAATATCTTACTGTCTTGGAAAGTAAGAAAGTACTCAAGACTCATGGGGACATGTCCACAGAACACAGGAGTCAGGTGGCTGGGCTCCCACTGGCCAAATCTGGGACAATTTGAACATTAAGTAGTAAATGAGCATAACACGTGAAATACACTAAGAATCTGTGAACTTGTGCAAATAAATAAATAAGAGGGGAGACGCAAAAGCTCTTCCTTATTGTGAATAAAGCCGACTAGTAAAAATAGCAAATGAATGATGAAATTAGAAAATGACCATTTGACAACCATCACTATGATAACGAACTCCATCAAGAATCATCAAGGGATGCTAAAACCAGTGGGTAAAAGTCTGAGGAGTAACAATATTTACACAATCCCAATGTATCTCATCACAATGTAATTAACTGCAAAGGGTAAAATGAAACTTTGCAGTGGAGAGACCTGGCAGAGAGCATTTTACATGATCAAAGTTAACATTACCAGTAATGGGACAGGTCAATGCCGAGGATGTCTGGATGTGATGCACCAAGAAGGATATAGCCTCGCCTCGGTGGTATTCCACCAAAGGTGCATAACCTGAGTTCATTCATGAGGACACATCAGACAAACCCAGCTCGAGGCATGCTTTATAAAATAACTGCCTCGTACACTTCAAAAATGTCAGTGTCATGAAACACAAAGAAAGACTGAGGAACTCTTCCCGATTAAAGAAGACCCGAGAAAGAGGCATGAGAACTGAATGCAACACATGATTTGGGGTTCCTTTGCAGTATTGAGACAATTGATAAAATCTGCATATAGTCTGTAGATTAGATAATAGTATTATTTCAGTGTTCATTGCCTGGTTTTGATCATTGTACGGTGATTATATAAGAGATGGTCTTTGTTTTTAGAAATTCATGCTAAAATAAAAGTGAATCATGTTTGCAACTTACTCTCAATGGATTGGGAGGTGGGGAAATGTGTGTGTGGAGGGAGAGAAGGAGCTCACGCTCAGAGAGAGAGCACAAATTCAGAGCACAGCTCTGATACAATGTAAACATTTAGGTTGGGAAGTGAAAGTGTAAGGTAGTTCTTCCTAGTGTTCTTGCAACTTTTCAGTAAGTCTGAATGTCAGTATTAAAAGTTAAAAAAACAAAAAGGAAAGCTATAGGGGCACCTGGGTGGCTCAGTCAGTTAAGCGTCTGCCTTTGGCTCAGGTCATGATCTTGGGGTCCTGGGATCGAGACTCACATCGGGCTCCATGCTCAGCAAGGAGTCTGCTTCTCCCTCTGCCTCTCCCCCTCCCTCTGCCCACTCGTGTACGCTCACTCTTTCTCAGATAAATATAAAAAAAAAAAAAGAAAGAAAGAAAAGAAAAGCTATAAAGCTATGAGATTCAGGAATCCCCCCCCCATCTTCCCAAACTGAGCTCCCCTTTCTGCTTCATCTCCCCCTGTTTCCTTCTACCATGCCAAAACTCTTCCAGGCCTCCTCTCTCCAGGGGTTCTGACTGAGCACTTACCCACGAGCATTTGTCTGTGTGGCTTGTCATAAATAGATTCCTGGATCCCGCCCCCAGAAACTGACTGCGGACACCAGGAGCGCTGGTTTTCTACAGATGCCTGAGCCCCATCCCCAGAGGTTCTGGTTTGACTGGCTTGGAGTGCATTCTGGGCTCTAGAACTTTTTTAAGCTCCCCAGATGATTCTAATGAGTAGCCAAGGGTGAACGTGACTATGAGTCACCTGAGGGTTTATTAAAATGCAAATTCTCGTTCACTAAACCTGGAGGAGCAGGTGCCTGAGATTCTCGCATTTCTGACCATCTTGCCAAGGATGCTCCATGGACCGCAACTTGAGTAGCAACGGTCTCATCTAGAGTAGGCTCTCATCTAGAGTAGCAACAGTCTCATCTAGAGTAGGCTTCAAGTGTTCTTTGCCCACGGACCTTCACCGTCTTAAATTCTGACAACTCCAAGAGGGCAGATACACCATCTGTTTTATTCTCTGCTGAATATCTAGCACGGGGTGTTCCATAAATAGTCGTTGAATTTGTGCACGAATGGATGAATGAAAGTTTCCCTAATACCATGCTAATCTCCACGAGTAACTCCCAGCCGCTTAATATTTAAAAATGGTCATATTTTGCATAAAAATCCCCCCATCAGATTTCAAGAAATCAATGGCTTTTGAAACTAAAAGCCACTTTGGGCTGAGAAGAGCTGGCAAGATCTCACTCGCCTTCAGGAATCGCCCGGTGCAGGTGCAAACGACTATAGCGGCCTCCAAGTCAGCTGCTACCCCTTCTTCTACACTTCTCAAATCATTTTCGTATTAGCATATCTCTAAGTGCATATAATTTTCACATCAAAGAGTGTAATTTTTTGCAGAAGTGGAGTAGAGAATAATTTATCTGCTGAAGTATCTCAAGCAGCAGTCTCGATAGCATGACATAAAAATTACACAGAAGACAGACATTTAGAAAAATTGGGTGGCAGAATTTGTATTATTTAAGTAGATGTGGAGAAAATTCACCCATTGAAACTAAAAAATATATTTTTTGGAGCTAAAAGCAGGCTCCTAGTTTAGTGACAAGAGGGCAGTCTGCACGGATTACCCACATCCTAGCCTGCTGAACAGGGAGAGAATCCATGGTCTTTCTTTCCCTCTGGGGGACTGGTCGACCAGAACCACAGGATTCACCAGCCCTGCCCGCCGTCCCACCCCCCACCACTGGCACTCCAGCTCCCGATGGGGGCAGCCACCGCAAATCCTTCTGCGAGGAGCTCCCATCTTGAGAAACCTAGACCTAACTCTGGATCCTCAGCATCAACTCTCTTGTGCAGCCAGCAAGGCTCTTAAGCTTATATCCTCATTCCGAAAAGCCAGCCGCTTGCCCTTTGCCCCACTTACCATATCACTGGATTCTAATCCCCATCCCCCCCCAGGCCTGAAACCCTCTACTGGTGACCTGAGTAGAACTGCCACGTAGGAGCCCTTGACCGCGCACACACACACACACACACACACACCCCTAATATACATACACACACTCCTAATACACACAGACACACCTATACATGCACACACAGACCTAACACACATACACCCCTAATGCATACACACACCTAATATACACACACATCTAATACATACACACAACTGTACACACACATACCTACCACACACACACCTAACACACGCACACACTGCTACACATACACAAGTACACCTAACAGATACGCACACCCCCCAACTCCCCGACACACATTTTTGTTTAAGGGAGAATATTTGTGTCCCTGCCCCTAGACATTCTATCAGTCAGATATCCTAGATATTTTTTGTTACTTTCAAGTATAAAACACTTTAATTCTGAACTAATTTAAAAGTCATGTTCAGGACACTGCAATGCAGTCAGGAAAGAATGGTCTTTTCAGTAGACACTGGTGGGTCAGCTGGCTATTTCTATGGGGAAAAAATGTATCTTATCCTTCCCTTAATTCCTAATGGATGACAGACCTAACTATGAAAGGTAAAAGATAAGGATCTCAGACGAGAAAGTAGAACATCATTCGAATAATGGAGTAGGCAAAGAATTCTTAAAGAGGGATCAAACAGGGCAAAACAATAAAAATGGCACGTATACTCATTACAGTCCTGCTGTGGGAACTACCTAAACGTCTATCAGACTGAAAAAGATAAATACAGTGTGGTATATCCACACAACACGATGCTATGGAAGTGAGAATGACCATCTATAACGGCACGCACACACGCACACACACACACACAATAAGACTTAGTCTTACAAACATGAAATTGTGTGAAAAAACAAGACACAAAACAAGAGTAGGTACTATAGGATTCCATTTAGGTCAAGTATGAAAACAAGCAAAGCTCATTTCTGCTGTTGTGCTTTGGGAGGGGGGTTACTCTCAAGTGCTGTTAATCTGGGAGCAGAAGGGGCTGCTAGCATGCCAGCATATTTTCTTTCTCCCATGGAGCATTGGGGCACAGGTGTGTTTACTTTAAAAAAATTCCTCAGCTTGCACACTTAGAATAGGTGTGACTTTCGGTACCTAGACTAGACTCCAATTAAAAGCTTTCTTAAATGCTGTCCAAGTGAAATCACAAAGGACATTTGGCACAATCCTTATGTTGCTTTTGAATAAGTGCTTTGTAAACATTTTTTAAATTATTTAATAGAAAAAAGATGCATACATATGGTTCAAACACAAAGATTCAAATAGTACAAAACTATGTAATAAACATAAATTTTTCTCCCACCCAGACCCACTGTCCTGTTCTTCAGAAGAGCCACTGAAAATGTTTCTTGTGTAACCTTCCAGAAATTGTATATGCATGTACTTGTGCGTATATGTGTTTCTATGAATCTGTATCTCTATGTTTTCTTTGCCAATGAGAATAAACAGAATCTCCTGCACCATTCTTTTTCTCCTTAACAGTATCTTGGAGATGGGCCCATGCTAATACATAAAGCCCCACCTCTTCCTTTAGTACTCTCTTGTAGAGAACTTATATTGCCTGAAGTGGCAAACTATGGGCAGCATGACAAATTTAGCCCACCACCTGTGTCTATAAATAAAGTTTTATTGGAACACAGCCACACCCTTTCATTTACATATTGTCTGTGACTACTTGCATGCTTCCACTGCAGTGCCGAGCAGTTGCAACTCAAACTACATGTATGAGCTTCTGATTGCTGTTGTAACAAAGTACCGCAACTTAGTTGCTGAAAACAACTCACATTTGAGAATCTTGCTACTTTGCTATTAAGAGATGGTGTCTGAATCCCTTCCCCTTGAATTCTGGGTAAGCTTGTAACCAACAGTATGCATGTGACACCATATGATTCAAGCTTAGGTCATAAAATGCACTTCAATTCCTTTCTTGCTAGAGTACTTACTCTTGACACTTTCTGCTACCATGTAAGCAATCCAACAGCCTCAAGGCTGCCATGTTGTAAGGAAGCCCAAACTAGAACACGTGGAAAGGCCTTGAGGCTACTCAAAGACAGAGAGACGCCTAGCCAGTCCTAGCTGCTCTGCTCCCACAATTTGTTTGCAACTGCCTAAGGTTCCTGAGCCAGAACCAACCAGCCAAACCCTTCCTGAGTTCCTGACCCACAGCAACCATGAGAGAGAATAGAATGACTGGTGTTGCTTTAAGCCACCCACCACAACAAACCAACTCAGAGTTATTATCTTACATTTTCCGGGAGTCAGCGATCTAAAATAGGCCTCCCTGGGCTAAAATCTGCATGCTGTCAGAGCCACATTCCTTCTTGAGGCTCTCAGGGAGACTGTTCCTTGCCTTTTCCAGCTTCTACAGAGGGTGCTTGCATGCCCCACCTTGTGGCCCCCTTTCCTTCTCAAGCTGGCCACGGCTGGTTACGCCTTCCTCACATTATATTACTCTTGACACCACGAGTGAGAGTTGTGGGTTTGGCAACTGTCATAGTCAGCTCAGGCTGCTGTAGCAAAAATACTATAGACTGAGAGTCCTTAACAACAGGAATTTATTTCTCACTATCGTGGACTTCACAAGTCCACAACTAAGGTGTTGACAGGATTGGTTTCTCCTGAGGTCCCTCTCCTTGGTTTGCAGATGGCCTCATTCTCCCTGTATGCTCACATGGTGTTTCCTCTGTGCACACCCACCCTGGTGTATCTCTGTGTGCTTCATGTCCTCTTCTTATAAGGACGCCAAATAGATTAGACAAGGGCCCATCCTAACAGGCTGATCTTAACTTACTCACCTCTTAAAGGACCCTATCTCCAAATACAGTCATATATTTTTTTAAGATTTTGTTTATTCATTTGACACAGAGAGAGAGAGCACAAGCAAGGGGAGTGGCAGTCAGAGGGAGAGGGAGAAGCAGGTTCCCCGCTGAGCAGAGAACCTGATGTGGGGCTCGATCCCAGGACCCTGGGATCATGACCTGAGCCAAAGGCAGACGCTTAACCAACTGAGCCACCCAGGCGCCCCTATACAGTCATATTCTAAATTACTGGGAGTTAGGGCTTCAAAATATGAATTAGGGGATGAGGAGGGCACAATTCAGCCCATAGTATCCCCCCACTGCCTAGTTGTCTCGACTGCACCTGCTCCCACGGGGCGTATTCCATGATAGGAAAGAAGGCATTTAGGCACAGAATCAGCGATGCAGGTGCTAGAAGTAGGGAGCTGCCCACAGGGACACCAGCTTTCCCAGTGAATCCGAGATAGACAGCCAGGAGGTGAGAGGGTACCACAGCATCTTCTGCCCCTTCCCTGACCATTCTGCCCTCTAACACAGCACCTCTCCATCACTTTCTGGCTCTTCATCTTGCTTTAGTTCTCATCTTATCTCTCAATATATTACCTCTTAAGATACTGCTTTTATTGAGGTATAAATCACATGCTATAACATTCACCCACTTAACGTGCACAACTCAGTCGGTTTTAGTATATTCCTGAGGTTGTACAACTGTCCCCACTGTCCAACTCCAGAATATTTCCATCGCCCCAGAAAGAAGTCCATATCCATGAGCAGCCACCTCACATAACCTATTTTACTTTATTTTCTTAATGACTGTCCCTTCTGCTACTAGAACTTAAGCTTGTTGAGAGCAGAGACTTTGATTTGTTCACAGGTCTGTCTCTGTCCCCTCAGAAAGGACCTGGTACCTGGCAGTAACTCAAGGAACCATCCGTTGATTTAATATAGGAGCCCAGAGGCTACCTTCACGAAACTGACCTGAGATTTTTGAGACAAGGGAGAAGACCAGGAATGGTCTGCGATGGGCCTATTCCACCCGCCGTGACTCTCATGCCGGCAACATGGCCAGATTCTCTGTGGCTGATCTTCTGTCACCAGCCCAGGAAGGAATGAGGCCCATCTTGGGGTGCTGGCTCCATAAACCGAGTTGGGAGATTTTCAGATTTATGGGCCTGCAGTTGGAAAGTGTTCTTTTGCTGTGTGTTACATTGGCTGTGACTTAATTCTCTCCCCATATCTTGGTGAATATTGACACTTCAAAGCTTTAGAGTGAGCTGGCAAGGAGGTGGTTGGTCGTCTGGCCCAGATATCATGAAGAACAGCCTCCAATCGCAGCCTGGCCACTTCAGGGTGGTGTGTCCTTGAAGCGTTATATAACTTCTCTCAGGTTCAGTTTCCCATCTGTAAAACAGGGCGGGAGAGGGGAGATCATAGTTCCTATCTTATAGAATTGTTGTGAGGATAAAATGAGTAAAAACCCATGGTTCACATGTCGTGTGTAGAAAACGCTCCTCGACAAATAGCTGTGAGCACTGAATGAAGCAATGTTTGTAATGCTCTGGGTGTGACATAAGATAAAGTACAAATAACAAACGGTTTGGATTCATTAGCCTCCTCTCTGCTAGACACTTTGAATAATCCCTAAACTCTGCGTATCCGGCCAGAAAAACTAAATGTTACAATAATACCTTATCTATCCAGAAGAATAGTCAGGTGATAAACACAGTAGCCGTGGGTCCTTGGGCAAGTAACTTCTCTGAATTTCAGTTTTCTAATTTGCTAAATGGGAATAATCTGTAAAATGAGTGACTATTAAGATTAAAAGGGACAGTACATGCGAAGGGTCCGGGACATGGTGAGGTTTAATAAATGATAGTTATTAATACCATCGTTATTCCTAGCTTATAGCCCCTTCTCTAAAACCCTGGAAGCCAGAAGTGTTTAAGGAATCAGAACTTTTCAGGTATGCAGTGTACAATGTGATACCCCGAGTGGGTCTACAGCAGCAGGGGATCATCAAACATATCAACACCTCCACGGTAGGGTGTGTGAATATTGACAGGGGCGGGGTCAACCACATAGATTAACCAACAACATCGGTCAGTACAGATCAGATTTAGCCAAAATGATTGGAGGTCAGGGCAGGTTTTAACACCAAATGAGTAATGAAAAACCTTTCAGTTTTCAAAACTTTTCAAACTTGCAGAAAAATAGTGGGTTTGTACTTACACTTTGGAAACCCCAATCTTTTGTTTTCCACTCTCCCCCAAGAAGAGGCAATGGAAATAAACATCTTTATTTCCCAAAACATGACATATTTACATATTTAAAAAGAGAAAAAAAATATTACAATATCTGTATAAGAATAATATATGCAAAAAAGAAGGAGAAAACAAAGGATCCAAACTTGAAACTAATTTTAGTAACAGCCGTGGATTAAAAAAGAATTTGCCTTGCTCACAAATTTAAAAACAAAAACTGTCACACTGAAGGGTCTTCCCAAATTTGGTTGAAACATCCCTCCTGGTTTTGGAGAGGTCTTCTCTTGAACTGAAGCCAAGAACACATTCCCCTGTCCAAGTCCAAGACTTAAAAGTTGCAAATGCAAACACAGAGAGGCCCTTCCAGTAACAACCAGAACATGACTCTGGTGGTCCAGCCCCCTTCTGAGCTACCGAATTAGCTCTTTTGGGAAGGTGCCTTCCCTGGCAAGGCCACCTTTCGTCAGGCTCAGAAAACATTTCAACTGCCAAATGCATGTAAATGCTATCCATTTCATCGATTTGTTGTGAGTTTCTTGTCAAAATAATTAATGTGCACCCAAAATATAAACACAACCTCCCCCCACTGGGAGTTGAGCATTCGCAGAGAGGAAAGTTCGCTGAGCTGGGGACAGCAGCTGACAGGCCACCTCTGCCATCCTGGGCAGATAACAGGTGTCATGAAAGATGCAGTTCCTGCTTATGACTCCATGCAGCTGAATCCTGCCATATAAATTATTAAAGAACGCGCAGAACATTACACAGTTCATGTACTTAATGATTATAGTTCACAGTCTAGGTCAGATATAATTAGATGTTACATTAAAATAGCTTCACAGAGCCATTTATTCTGATTTAATTACTTAAAATGATAGCATAATGAGCAATGCTTTCAAGGAAAAAAGTACTCTTTTAAATGGGCTCATTTTAAGTTAATACGAAGAAAATTAATCATTTAACTAAACGTAGGAGGACAAGTCCATGTCTTAAGCAACATTGTTTCCATGTCACAAAGGTTATTTCCCTTTACACGTTGCAAGTGATGGGGAAATCGAGGTGTTCTTTTCTCCCCCTGTGGGAATACAGCTTCGAATTTTCACCATTCCCTCCAAATTTTATTCCTCTTCTGTGACAGCCTGGCAACAGGCAACAATGACTTTAAACACCAGCACTGAGACACAAACATCCAAAAAGACCATCTCCAGGACCAGCAGGGAGCTAGGAATGGCCCACGTCATTTTCACAGGCGGCCTTAGGAACGAGAAGCAACAACATAGCACAGTGGTTCCATGTGCACACTCTGTAATCGGACAAGGAAAGAGTTCAAGTCCAGCTTTGCCACTTAGACCTGTGGGGCTGTTCACAAACGGTTTGGCTTTTCTGGGTCTCCATCTCCTCATCCTGAAACTGGGGACAAAAACGGTCCCCATCTCACAGGGTGGTTTTGAAAATCAAATGAGATTCAGCATGCAAAGCACTTACACAGTGTCTAGCAAGCAGAAGCTGATAATAAGTCTCAATTCTTGTTATTCTAAATAGAGATAATCAGTATTTTGCTGGCTCCTGGCCCCCGCCCCACATGTACTTCCCAGAGTCTTTAGGTTCTGGCTGCATTTTTCCAGTAGAAATTACAAAAGTCTTAAAGGAAAGGATAAAGCCTCTCCAGCCCAATTGCTTCCTTCTGTCTTTAATAACTATAAATGATAAGAGAGCCCCATCTGAAGCTTTTAGAGTAGTATCAGTTCACTGCAAAAAAAAAAAAAAAAAATCGTACGTGGTTTAAAAACATATGGCAATGTTTATCTGCTATTTTTCTGTCCTGAGTTAGTGAAATATTTGTAGTGAAAATATTCAAAGCTGGGCTCAGGGGAAATAGGAAAAAAAATTTAAATCAGGAACCTTCCTATGAATACCTTCTTAAGACAGCTTTAAATACTACTCAGGGGATGCGGTATTTATTTGGATCCTGGGACGCTTAGCAAAGGTGATGACAGAAAACACTGGCTTATGGATACAAGGGGTTGTGGCAGCCAAAATAATGTGTCAAACTTGGCCTTGCATGAGCAAACACCATCCAAGAGAGAGCTGACACAATCTCCAAACGTATAACATTCTGGATGAGAAAACCCAACGAGCCACAGGGTTTTGAGAGCATGGGCTGTCATTGGGAACTGCTGGCCTTTGAAATGAACTCTGCTCCCTTGCGGTGGGCAACAGCATGCCATGCTGAGTCAAGGAAGAGGGTGGTATGGGGGGGATCTTAGTCTAGCTTACTCCAAAAGCTGCCTCTACAGCAAAAATTTGGGCATAAGGAGTTTACCTGGGAGGTGTGACGGTCAGTTTCATGTATCAACTTGGCTAGACGGTAGTCCCGGGTATTTGATTCAACACTAATCTAAGTGTTGATGGGAAGGTATTTTGTAGATGTGATTAACATCTACAGTCAATTGATTTTAAGTAAAAGAAATTATCCTCCATAATCAGGTGGGCCTGATCTAATCAGTCAAAAGGCCTAAAGAGCAGAACTGAGGTTGCCTGAGGAAGAAGAAATTCTACCTGTGGACTACAATGCCAGGTTCTGCCCAAGAGTTTCCATCCTGTTCTTCCCGAGGACCTGACTTACGGATTTCGGATCCACCACAAGCCTCGCTGCCACAATCACATGCACAGACTCCTCTCAATAAACTTCTTCATACATAAAAGAAGCGTTTTAACTTTCTTAGTGATTTTTTTCAATATTTTAAAAAATTATTTCCTTAGTGGTTGCTCTCGAGCTTACTAAATGCATCTTAATTTCTCGGACTCAGCTTCAGATTTATAAGAACTTAATTCCAGTAAGACATGGATATGTTCTTCATCTATCACTCCATTCCCCTTTCCCTTTCTTGGGTTATTATCTTATACAAATTATATCCATAAATGTTAAAAACCAAAACAACGCATTGTTACAATTATTACTTTTTTATAGTTCTATGTCTTTTAAGGAAGCTAAAAGAAGAACTGAGGGTAAGTCTATATTTATAGCTTTGGTTATATTAGCCTTTTTTTTTTTTTCCTGATTCTCTTCATTTGTTCCTGTAGATTTGGGTTACCATCTGGAGTCTTTCCTTAGTCCAATATAGTTTTGTTCCAACCTGGCTCTTTTGTTCTGCTATTGGCAAATATATTACATTTCTACATGTTATAGTTCCAACAATATATTATATACATATTGTCTTACGCAATTGCTTTTTAAGTCAATTAAGAGAAGAAGGAAAAAATATGCATGCATACTGTCTTTTACAATTAATTACCTTTACTTGTAATTTGTTATGCTTTTTCTCATGGATTCAAATTATTATCTTGAGCTGCTTGTTTTTATCTGAACAACTTCCTTTAGTATCTGTAAAGTGAGGCTGCTAGCAATAAATTCTCTCAATTCTTGTTTATCAGGAAATGTCTTTATTTTGCCTTCATTTTTGAAAGAGAGCTTTGCTGGAAAAAAGTTCTTGGTTCACTGTTGTTTTTCTTTGAGTTCTTTAAATATGTCATCTCACTGCTTCTGGCCTCCCTTGCTTCTGATGAAAAGTTAGCCATTAATCTTATTGGGGTTCCTTGTAAGTGATGAGTCCTTTTTCTCTTGCTGCCTTCAAGATTTTCTCCTTGCTTTCAGCTTTCAGTATTTGCACTATGATGTGTCCATTTGTGGATTTCTTTAGATTTATTGTACTATGAGTTCATTGAGCCTCTTGAATGGATAAAGTTTTTTTCAGAGTTGGGATGTTTCAGTCATTGTTTCATTATTTTTTTTCGGCTTCTCTCTCTCCTCCCATTACACATATGTTGGTGAGTTTAATAGTGTCCCACATTTCTTGAGGCTCTGTTGTTCTCATTCCTTTTCTTCTTCTAACTTTGGATTGCAAAATCCCTATTAATCTATCTGAATTCACTCATTCTTTCTTCTCTCAGCTTGAATCTACTGATGAACCCCTCTTGTAAAATTGTCATTTAAGTTATTATACTTTTCAAATCCAGAATTTGCCTTTTGTTCTTTCTTGTAATTTCTCTTTATTGATAGTCTCTATTTGATGTGATATTTCATCATACCTTCTTTTACGTCTGTAATTATGGTTTCCTTTAGTTCTGTGAACATATTTATAATGGCTACTTGAAAGTTTTTATTAAACCTGTATCTGGTCACTCTCAAAGGCAGTGTTTTTGCTGTTTATTTTCCAGTATAAGGACCATACTTTGTTTCTCTGCATGTTTTGTAATTTTTTTGTTGGAAATTGGACATTTTTAGATTATATACTACAGCAACTCTGGACATTAGTCCACCTTCTTTGGGGGGTTGTTATTATTGTTTGCTTGTTTACTTGTTTAATGACTGGCTACATTATCTCAGTGAAGTCACTCTGTAGTGTGAAACTTCTCGTATTTCTCCTGAGGGGTCACAGCCTGGGATATATCCAGTCACCCTGGGATGACAATGGTTTTGGCAGACTCTCTTTGACTTTCTTTCTCCCTGACCACACCCAGCTGTTAAGTGCCTTTATTTACCTACTGGATGCTTTATTGCTATCAATAATGCTCTGGAGTCTCAATTGCTTACAGACAGATCCAGTCAATTCTGCTTGCTCTGAGGGGATAATTGCTGAGGTCAATGTTAGAGATTTTCTTCTGATGCCATGAGGGCTCTTCCCAGCTATATCTTTCCCTGTTTCTCTCCAGCAAACTAGTTACCTATAGTTTAACATATACCTCCGATGAATCTCTCAATCTCCAAATTGTTTTTCACCACCCCACCTCTGTTTTTGCAAGGCCCCTTTGGCTTGAACTTCTCCATTTCTTGTTGCAAATGAAGTCAGTTCCTTTGGGGAGGTATTTGGAGATCCTTATTCTATGTCCTGATTATCCCCCAGATACAATCTTAAGTCAAGGCTCTCATGCTGGAGACAGGAAAACTGTGTGCTCCCATCTTAACTAGCACTCAGTAGAGGGAGGGACAACAGTGCCAAGTCACCTTAGCTTGTGTCTCAGCATGGAACACCACCCCACGAGCCAAACTAAGAACTATCTGGTCCCCAGTACCCGCCACGGCACCGCATCCAAGATAGAACTTCCTTTCTGTGAATGGGGGCTCGGCAAAAAAAAAAAAAAAAAAAAAAGGAGTTCCCAGCTCTCAGTTGCACTTGCCCCAGACTTGGCCCCAGCAACAGGTAGTAGGAGACAGGCTGGGAACAGCTGGTATCCTGTCCCTTCTGGGAAGATGGCCCTCTGACTGGGAACTGGGGGGAAACAGAGCCCTGTACTCTTAGCTGTGTCAGCCTCAAAAGGAGTCTGTTTCACTAAGCTGAAAGCGAGCAGGTCTTGGTTCAAACGTCACAGACTCTCCTTGCTCTTAACGAATATTCCTATATTTTCTTCAATAAATGTTTCTTCATTTGCTGTGTGCCCTTGGAATCATTACCAGAGTTGGGTTTTGTTTTGTTTTGTTTTGTTTTCAGTTTTCACCAGTTTCACTGGGGATAGGTCAGCAAGGGCCCGAACACTGTTATGCCAAAAGTGGAAGCCAGCTGAGTATTTAAATATTAATTTGACTTATAATCTTCCTGGAAGAGTGAGAAAAGAAGGGGATTTATTCTGAACCTTATTTGAAACTCTATCGCATATCCTGTTTCCAGTGGCTTTCCAGAGGTTTCCGACAAATTCTTTTACCTCTTCATGTCTCTGTTTCCTCATCTACTGTGATGAGGAAATTTGATCCCTACATGGCAGAGCTATTGTGAGGAATTCAAACAACATATGCAAAGTGTTTGACACACAGTAGGGTTTCATTTTCCTGAAATGTTAGAGTGAGCTCAGACAGCAAATCAGCCCATTCAAGAAATGGATCTCAGAATCAAGTACACCTAATAGTGGCTCCAACTCACAGTTGTTCTTTGATCAGAGATCAACCCTGTCTTGGGATTGGGCCATTCTCCCATCCCCTGTGCCTCTACTCACACACACAAACACACAATATACAATTCATAGGAGCAAAGAGAAAAGCAACAGCTGACCAATTCTTGCTTTTTGAAGAATCTAGTTTATCAATATAACAGGCTGGGCCACATTGCAGAGAAACTTGCAAAACAGGGAATGGCGAGGATTGAGTTATACCCATAAATTATCGACACAATGGGAAATTTAGAGAGGAGAGGTTACCCTAACCAGGGCTAACATGAACAGGACCTTCCAGCAGTGGTTCTCCAACCTGCAGGGTGTAGAAGAACCACTGCAGAATTTTGTAAAAAATGCTGATTGCTGGTCTCCTCCTCTTCCTCCCTTAGAGATTCTGATTCTAGATCTCTAGGTGGGACTCTGGAATTATCATGATCAAATTCCCTAGGGGATTCTGACACAAGTGATCTTGCTACTTGGAGAAACAACTCTCCATTGGAAACTAACTCAAGCATCTGTAACACCTTCCAGGATTTTTCTAAGTACAAATATACAGCAGATTTATACACCAGGTCCTCCCTGAGAAGCTTTTGGTAATGCTTAGGTAACCTCAGTTCTTAATTCAAGCTCCCTCTTTCAGGAAAGTCTGAGGGGGGCCCAGGGTCCCTGTGCACAACCGGAATTCCTCTATGCTTTCCTTCCAGCGAGAGAAGTAGGGAGGCCTTTCCTGGACCTATTCTTTATCCATTTCCTACTCTTTCCCAGTTCTGCTTGGTATGTCAAAGGAGCTAACTCTGCATTTCCCAGGTGTGTGGGTCAGCTGAGTTCTAGCTGAGCTCTTTTGCCCAGTTGGAGGTAGTAGGGATATTTCTCCCTCTCCATCTGTCCATTCCAGGAGCAACAACTCCCCATGCTCCAGTTCTTACTGGACAGACCCACCAGGTCTCCACTTTCTAGATGGCCCTTACCACAGGGATCCTGCAATCCCACCTCTTCCCTTTCCTCCACAGGCTAAGGGTAGTTGTGGCCCATCCCCTTGTCTTCTCAGCTCCTCCAGTTTTCCACATTCAATTCTCTCTGCTGCAAATAATTGAAAAGGTTTCTGTCTTTCTGGCTAGACCCTGATTAATACAGCGGTCTGGCAAATAAGGGTAAAGTTTATGACAGCCAGGGAAAGTCACCCTTTGCAGAGAACAGGGAAGAGGATAGAACAACCAGCAGTTCTCACCCAAAGGGCCTTGACTGGTCAACACTCTACTTCCCACCTGTAAGAAAATAGAGGAGGGATAGGATAGCAAAGGGAACGGAGCCAAAGGAGAGGAGCACATAGGTCCAAAGCAGACCCATTCCACTGGCCACTTTACCACAGACCAGAGTTTCTTGACTTCATGCTACCTACATTTTTTGGTTAGCTAAGTCTGCGTTGTGGGGGCTGTCCTGTGCATTGTAGGACATTGAGCAGCATCCCTGCTCTTTATCCACCAGATGCCGGTAGCACTTTCCCCAAGTTACGACAAAAGATCTTCAGACATTGCCCATGATTTCCTGGGGGGGGGGGGCAAAATGACCCCCTCCCTTCAATTGAGAACTATTGACCTAGACTCAATGGCAGAGTTCAGGGGACCTATAGTTATTTTTCTGCTGCATTAGCTTGGGCGAGGCCAGAGAAGTCAGCTTAGATAAAGAATAGGGAGTTACTTCTACCTGCTCCCTGAAAGAAATCACAACTAAACCAAAAGCTCATAGCTGTCACCAGAAAGCATGCTCCTCGTCCTTTGCTTCTCTTCCCCCATTAATCCAGGTGAGATCAGATACAAGCAAAACCACAGCCTGGTTTCAGACACGGAGGAGAGGGCAGGGAAGCAGGGAAGGTCTTTCCCTTTCGCCTAAATTTCATGAGGTTGCCAGGAGCACTGGCTCTTCATTCCCTGAGCCTTAGGTCTTTGGGGCACAATGAGGCTAAGGCATCAAAGAGACCTGTATTCTAGACCCAGCTCTGCACTTGCCATCTGTATAATTTTGGGCAAGTCACTTACTCCCTCTGAGCTTCAGTTTCCTGATCTGTCAAAGGCGAACAGTAACTTCTTCCTTACTGATGTCTTCCAGGAATTAAGGGAATGCTTATAAAGTGTGAAAGTTAGGCACTCACTAGATAAGAAGTTGGGAAACTATGGCTTGTGGTCAAATCTGGCTCGCCTAAGGTTGCAGGTTTAGATTTTATCTGGCAACCCTACCCGCCTGCCATGGGCTTTTGTAGATGAAGTTTTACTGCACACAGTTTCACCTGTTCACTCATCACACTGTTTGAGGCTGCTTTCACTATACAAGGCTGGCCGAGTATTTGTAAGAGACCATGTGGCCGGCACAGGCGGGTGCTGTTTACGGCTGCCTGCCCCCCGGCGGCCACGATGAACAGCAAACACAGTGGTTTAGGGGGGTACTCTGCACGCAGTCAGTCTTCCAAGTCGAAGTCCTGGTTCTACCATGGAACACTGGACAAGCTAGTGAAACTCTAGTACCCCAGTTTCCTCCCCCCAAAATGCTATGACATTGGAGCTGTCACAGGAAAGCAGAGTGTACTTACCTTGGTTGGTTGTTCTGTGTTTACTCAGAAAGTCCAGAGAATCCTCTCATGGGGTCCTTGTGAAGATTCAATAGATAGTGCCTGTAAAGGCCAACAGCACAGTGCTGGGAACGTGGTCAGTACTTAAGACATCTTAATTATTACTGTTGCAAGTGTGCGAACTATTTCTATCACTACCATTATTTCTACTACAACTACTATTACTACTACCACCACCACCATTACTACCACCACCACCATTACTGCTACTCCCACCATTACTGCTTCCCCCACCATTACTTCTTCCCCCATCACCGCTTCCCCCCATTACTGCTACTCCCGTCATTACTGCTACTCTCGCCATTACTGCTTCCCCCATTACTACTACTCCCACCATTACTGCTTTCCCCACTATTACTGCTTCCCCTGTTACTACTACTCCTGCCATTACTGCTACTCTCACCATTACTGCTTTCCCTGCCATTACTGCTTTCCCCGCCATTGCTGCTTCCCCCGTTACTACTACTCCCGCCATTACTGCTTCCCCCACCACTCCCGCTCCTGCTGCTGCCACTGCTCCACCACCACCATGACTAACACCACCATGGCTGCCAACACTTCACAGCACTGTTGTGAGGACTAAATAAGCTATAAATGGGAAAGGTCTGGCCATCGTAAAGGCCCAATAAATGGCAGTCTTGCTCCCTTCTCCTACACCCCTTTGCCTGGGCCCTGCCCTCCACCACAGTAGGATCTTGAGCGCTGGCCAGACCTGGCAGCTCTGCTGGAAGGAGCGTGAATTGCAGCAAGTTCTCCCACACGGAATCCAGACTGGACTCCTGGGGCCAGCTCCCTGGACCTTCCCTCCCCAGAGGCTTCCGGTCACCTCGCCCTCTGTGCGACAACACGGTCTGCGTGGGTCATTGTGTCTCCTCTACTCTCCCAGTCGTCTCTCGGTTCCCAAATCACACACTCTCACAAATTACAGAAACTAAGGGAGGGGAAGAGCTATTAACTCCTCCATCTTGGCCCTTTTCCTGGGATCTGGCTGAGACTCTCGGGCATCTGAGGGCCTGGCGGAGCCCCATAGAAGATTAGTGTGCTAATGGCCCCATAAAAATGAAACATTTATGGGAAGGGCTTTCTTTCACTTTACCCTAGTTCCCCTCCTTTTAATGAGGTTGGCTCCATCATTGGAAGCTTTGGGAGGAGGGGGCTGACAAAGCACAGTCTCAAGTTCCAGGCTGTGGTTGTGAAGAGTTAGAAGGAGTTTTGTACCCCATGAGAGGGGGATTGCAGGGCAGGGGGCAGGAGCTGAGGAGGACGTGGGACAGAGCATGGGGATTCTGAGGATATCAAGGACCCCCATCTCCTCCCCAGGGTCAAAGAGCTTTCTCAAGGATGGTACTAAAAAGCCAGAAGCCCTGGCGAGTCTGCCAGGCTCATGATGGATGAGTTCCTCACCAGCAGTAGGTCCTGTGACCTGCAGTGGACGGGCCTCAGCTGATTCCTGAATGAGAAGAGCTGACAACTTGACTGGGAAACCTGAACTGAGTTGCGGCACCAGCAGCTTCTGATGGAAGCACCTCTGTCGCCCCTCCACCAACACACTCTGCTCCCTCCACCCCTACCCTGACCCCAACCCTAATCACTTCCTCTTCTCCAACTGCCTCTGCACCATATATAGCCTGGGGGTGGACCCTGGCTCTGATGCTAGGTAGACCTGGATTTAAGTCCCAGCTTTGCCTCTCCCTCACTGTCCAGTCTTGGGCAAAGCTCATCCTCCTCTCTAGTCTTATTTTCCCCATCTTTAAAGTGGGGGTGACGGTGCCAACAATACTGATGTCCAAGGTCAATCAGATTATGTGAGAGAGCAGCATGTCTGATGTCGATGGTAAGCAGTTGATACACAGAGACTATTTTATTAGGGCAGAATGAGATGGCTTCACTTTGGACTCAGATACACCAGGAGCTTAGCCAAAGGAACTGGATGAAGCCCTAGTAACCAGTGGTACCTGAGGGATACACTTAGGTCCCTCCTTACCAGATGCCCCCTTCACCTTCCTTTTTGCTTCTTCTTTAGAATTGCTAACAGCCACAAACACTGATTTCTAGGAGCTGAGGATCCCAGACCTCACAAGAATCCATGCCTGCCCTCCAGGCTCTCCCAAGTTCCTGTCTCATGAGGCTCAGACTATCTGTTATTCCCAAGGACCAGTGGCAACAGGGAATTGTTGGCCGCCTCTCAAAGCAGAGAATGCTGATAAATGGGGCTATAGCACATGCAGAACTGGTTATTCCTAAGTGGTTGGGCCTAATTGTCTTGAGGGCTAGAGCACTACCCCACCCAAAGGTCCCCTGGAGACAGAAGCCCTAAGCCTTCCCCGTCTCTGCTGCAGGACTTCTCTGGCGCAGGGAGTAATGCGTAGGAGTAGCCAGTTGGGAATGGGAGTTGGAACATGTTTCTCAGCTTCCTTGCCCCTCAGCAGCGTCCTGTGCAGTGTCCCAGAGGTCCCCAGGGGGACTGAGCCCAGGTCGCCTCCGGCAGTCACCCGCTCACAAACTCACCTGTATGGACTGACGTTCCTCCCTTCCCTGTCGCACTTCCTACTCCCTCTTCCTGCCCCTGGGATCACTTCCCCAGTCAATTCCTTGCACCCAAATCCTTGTCTCAGGGTCTATGGAAGAACCAGAGATCAGTCCTCAGTGAAGGGACTTGAGGGAGTGTCATCAGCAGCACCTTCAATGCAGAGAGGCTGGTCCTCTCCTAGGCCAGGACATTTCAGCCACGGGACAGGTGAGACCTGCTGCAAAGCTCCCCACTGGCTCGGCAGAAGCTGAGGCCTTGTCAGACCTACTTGTAGCCTTCTTCCTCTGTCCGGTCTGGCTCCTTCCCCCTTCCCCTCCCAGGCCTTGACCCCTCACAAATATCTTGCACCCCGAACTCCATCTTAGAGTGCACTTTTGGAGAGCCCCACCTGCAACACTGTCCACAGGCAAACTTGTGTGTTAGATCTCACCCCAAGATGTGAGCAGGGAAGAGGGGAGAGTAGCAGCCAATGCAACTTCTCAGCCATTAAGATAGCACAGAGAGAGAGGGAGAGACAGAGACAAAGAGAGAGACAAAGAGAAACAGAGAGACACAGAGAGAGAATGCAAAAGTGGGGCACTTCCCAATGCTCAGGACTGAGGAGCCTGAGCCCCATACCCTGTAAAACTGCCAGGTGGGAGGAAGGCAGGACACAGGATTAGAGGAGAGAGAGAGATGGTGGGCCTCTTCCCATGAGGCTGCACTCCGGTCCCCTAGCTCTCGGCCACAGAGAAGGGAGAAGCAGGAGAGAGAGAACACTGCGTACTTGTCCTGCCTTTTTTTTTTTTAAGTTTTTCTTATTATTGTTTTTTAGTAATCTCTACACACTACATGGGGCTCAAACTCACAACCCCAAGATCAGGAGTTGCATACTCTTCCAACTGAGCCAGCCAGGTGCCCCTCTCCTGCCTTTTAATGCAATAACCTCCCCACCTGAGCAGCACTGGCCCTGGGCTTGCCCTGAGGGTGAATGAAAAAGGGCAGAGGCACAGGGAGATCCCTCCCTCAGAGACCACCAGTTCCCCTGCCTTCCTTTGTCCCAAGCAGTGTTCTTCCCACCTATGAGCAGCTCCCAGAGGTTCTGCCAGCCCCACGAACTGGGGTCCAGAGAACCAAATTCTGCCCTGGCCTGAGCTTGGCAATACTCATCCAAATCCCCTTGGGGATCAACAGTGTGGCCAACAGAGAAACCTACCTCACCATAATTTGCTCGGTCAACAATCATTGCCCTATTGAGAGAATGGCAAGCTTCTGGGAGAGAGATAGCCAGCCAGTGTGTCTCCTTGAGGACCTGTAGAGTTTGGTTGGCAAACAGACAGAGACCCACATAACTACAGAACAAAGTGATGATAAATGACATAAACGGTTTTTGAAAAAGAATGCCTGTGGCAAATACCTCCTTCAGCTGGAGTGGTCAAGAACCTTCTGGAAGGGGGAAATATTTAAGCCTAAGTCAGTGCTGTCCAACAGACACATAATGTGAACTCTAATGCAAGCCACGTATATACCTTTACATTTTTTAGTAGCCACACTGAAAAGGGTAAAAAGGAACCAAGTGGAATTACTTTTAATCCTGTTCTTTATTTGACTACTACACAATTCAAAATATTAACTCAACAATAATAAAATTAATTTGATGTCTTACAGCCTTTCTTTCATACTAAGTCTTCGAAGCCCGGTGTGCACTTGACACTTCCAGCCCATTTCAGTTTGGATGAGCCACATTCCAAGCGCTTACAAGTCACGTGAGGTTGGTGCCTACCATACTGGACCGTGAAGCCCTAAGTTCTCTCCTCGCGCTACGCTCGCGGACCAAAGCATGTTGGCCACCCTGGCATCACCTGAGAGCTGCTAAGAAGTGCATCACCTCCAGCCCTGCCCCAGAACTCTTGCCCCTGCATTTTAACCAGATCCCCAGGGGCTGCAGGTCAGAATTTAAGACAAAGGGATCTAAGCCTTTTTCTCCTCCCTCACTCCACACATCCAATCCATCCATCACCCAGTCCGTCCAGTTCAACTTCGGAATATCTCCCGGATCCACTGCATTTGCTCCCTGGCCCTGACACAGCTCTGATGCAAAAACCACACTCTCACCCTGTGCTGGGTTGAACTGTGTCCCCCGAAAGGATGTTGAAGTATCAACCGCCCAGTAGCCATGAATGTGACCTTACTTGGAAACAGGGTCTTTATAGAGGATCAGTGTAGGATGAGGTTTTTAGGGTGAGTCCTAATCCAGTAGCACAGGTATTATAAAGGGGGAAATTATGGCACAGAGACCCAGCCAGGAGGAGCACTACATAGAGATGAAGGCAGAGATGAGGTGTTGCAGCAGAAGGTGATGCGGGAAGCATCGGAGCTGGCCAGCAAAGCACCAGGGACTAGGAGAGGCATGGAACAAGTTCGCCCTCATGGCCTCAGAAGGACCAACCCTGTGGACTTGCTGCTTTTGGATTTCTAGCCTCCAGAATGATCAGAGAATACATCTCTTCTGTTTTAAGCCATCAGTTCGAAGAATAACAGTCCTGGCGAACTAGGACATACGCAACCCCTATATAGCGCCCACACCTCTTCCCTCTTCCCGCTGGTGCCATCTCTCACTACAAAACCCTGCCCTCCAGCCAGAGGGACTTTCTCAAAATGAATATGGGAGCACATCACTCTCTCAGCCTCACCCTTCCCATCGCTCTGCATTCCATTTCTAATCAACCCGATTCTTAATATACCTCGTACGCGCGCACACACACACACACACACACACACACACACACACAGGCACTTTTTCCATTCCTTGACAAGCCAACTCTTCACCTCCTCTGGGCTTCGCCATAAGCTGTTCCTTACTCATAAACACTGATTCCTTCACTCCCCCTTCCCAACCCAGGTTGGTTGTTTCCATTTGTCTTTCAGGTCTCACTTCTTCAAGGGTCCTTCACTCTTCGCCCCGCCTAAAGAAGGCATCTGTTTTTGTCTCTTCTAACCTCTCACTTGTCCTCAATAGGATGCCTCTCAAAGTGTGGACCAGTGATGGGCCACCAACAGGTTGTTATGCACCCATACTGACCTACAGAATTTGGGTGTTTAGAAACTTTTATTATAGGACATCCAAGCAAGTGATGGGTGGACTCGTGTTACTGAACAGGGTTTAGACAGTCTCACGTATTACCCAATTCACATGGTACAAACTACACACAGATAATGCAAAGTAGGGCCAAGTGTCAGTCTATGGTTGATGGGAAATGAAAAATAACGGGTCCTCGCCCATAGATAGTAGAAAAGCACTGCTTCATAGAAACCATCACTAATAACCCAATTTTAATTGGCCTGTCTCTCCACAGACTGAGTTTCATGATGGTGGCAACTGTCCTGCTCACCACTGACCCCAGGACCTACCAATGCCCAGCACAGAGAAGGGGTGTGATAAACACTGGATATCAAATGAATGTGTTGAATTATGATAGGCAGGGGAATTATGGCAGGCAAGGGTATGGAGAATGTTCTAGGGGGACAGAGGGCCTGAGGCCAACATTTGAAGGTGAGAAACCACTAGCAAACAAAAGCCTGCCTGCAGTATTTTTAAAGCCTGGCAACTTCACATTAAGGAATTACTCAAATTTTAATATGGGGCCCGGCTGGACAGATGGAGAATTCCAGAGGAATGGATAGATTCTTTCGATCTTGGGCTGCATTCTGTTTTCACAATTGTTTCTGGCAGAACCCTAAAGAAAAATGCAAACCAGATGTACAGAGAAATATTTTCTTTGTCAGGAAGAAAAGAAAAAGTTGCTTATCCTGCTTTCACATTGCTGCCCCTCCAGCGCAGGCCAGATTCCCAAACTTTACCTTGAACAGCTTGAAGAAACTCCAGAACCTTCTCCAGCCTCATGTGCTTGGGGTAACTGGGAGGCCAGTGCTGTCGTGGCCCCAGCTCTCTCCCTGGGGTCTCTCCAAGCTGGAGAAGCAGATGGAAATCTGATTTCTGCTTCTTGCTGTAGAAGCACGAGCTCTGGGACCGCATAATGAGCCCAGAGCCTAATTGAAATAAAGAAGAAGGAAGCTTATGCAAGCAGTTTGGGCAGTCTGCAGGGAATTCATCTGTCCCTTGGATTCTCTGGAGACCCTGGCTCCTGCTAGGGCCTCCCTGGTCCTCCTCCAGACCTCAGACTCCCTGCCACGATCGCTGGTGACCCCGACCCAGAAGAGGCAGCTTTTGCCAAAAGCACGAAAGCAAACCAAGTGTGCCTTCAGCAACTCTGACAAACCCCGAAGGGCTCCAGTCCTCAAAGCACCTCCTGGCTGATGAGACCGCCCCCAATAGAGCCGCCGCTCCTGTCCCCGACCGTAGCAAAATGTATCAGTCTCAGACCATTCCCAGGTCCTCGGAGAACCTCGTCTGCAATCATGTGGGGAGGGGAGATACGGGGAGAACGTGCTCCTTCAGTGCTTCTCAAAGTGTGGTCCACAGACCAGCAGCATCCGCATACGCTGGGAGCTTGGAAGGACTGCAGGTTCTCAGGCTACACCCTGGACCTCCGAAATCTGAAGCCCTGCAGATGGGCCCGGGGAGCCATTTTAACAAGCCCTCTGGCTTAAGAGCCACCCTGCAACTTATAACCTATCCCCACGTTCCCCCACTCAAACCCCGAAGGGGCCAGCTGAGGAAACTCGTGTGCACCTGCCCAGCGAAGGGAGGGGCTGCAGGCTAGTGCTAACTGATGGAGGCCAGTGAGAAGGTGAGCTCGGTTACACCAGATCTTTCCATCTTCCAAGAGTGGCTGGAAATGTGGATTTTTTTTTTAATGTGAAATGTCCCAATTTTTAAACATGGGCTTCATTGTTTTCTAGACATAATGCAGGCCTCCCCATCCCCACTGATGACGTCTTCATCCTTCCAGTTGCTTGGGCCAAACGTTCTCCTTGATTCAGCTTGCCCTTTCTCCTTCCCCACCTCCCATCTATCAGAACATCCCATTGAAAGCACCCTCAAAATGCATCCAGCAGGGATGCCTGGGTGGCTCAGTTGTTAAGCGTCTGCCTCTGGCTCAGGTCATGATCCCAGGGTCCTGGGATCGAGCCCTGCATCGGGCTTCCTGCTCTGCGGGAAGCCTGCTTCTCCCTCTGCCTCTGCCCCTCCCCCACCCCCGCTTGTGTACTTTCTCTCTCTCTCTCTCCCTCAAGTAAGTAAATAAAATCCTTAAAAAAAAAAATGCATCCAGCGCCCAGCTGCTGCTCCCTGCCTTCCCTCACCTACCACCCCAGCCAAGCCGCCAGCGTCTCACCCAGGTCAACCGCACAGCCCCCTCCCTGACCCCCGACTTTGACCCTTGGCCCCTGCATTTGAGTTTCAACAAAGCAGCCAGAGCGACCCTTTACAAATGTAAGGCAGGTCATGTGCCACCTCGGCTCATTCCACTCACAGTGAAAGACAAATCCTCAAGGCTCTTCACAACCTGGTCCCACAGCTACCTCCTCAGCATTACCTCCACGCTCCCTTGCCCACCCTGTCCGGCCACACCGAACACCTTGCTATGCCTCCAAGAGGCCAGGCATGTCCCTGATGCCGGGCCCTCACGCTGGTGTTCTCAAAGTCTGAAACATTCCTCACGGCTCCTCTCTCACCTCCTTCAAGGGTCTGTTCCAATGTCTTTCTCAATGATGCACACCCTGTCAGCCCTGTCAAACATCCCCTCTCTGGAACTCTGAGTCCCCCTCAGCCCGCTCTATTTATTTTAGCCCTTAATCTCATAATATACTATCTACATGTGTATTTACTTGACTGTCTGCCTTCATCTGCTAGAATTTAAGATCCACGGGAGCGGTGATTTGTCTGATTGACTGATGGCTCCCTAGTACCTGGAGCAGTATCTAGGACACAGTAGATACTCAGCAAGTAGGTGTGGAAGGAAGGAAGGAAGGGAGGGAGGGAGGGAGGGAGGAAGGGAGGGAGGAAGGAAGGGAGACGAGATAGTGCTGCCAAGTATCTCTGCCTTTGGAGTTCAATAGGAATTTCTTGAAAATTTGCTCCAACCCCAAATCTTGCCTCCACTCATAGGAATTTCAGTCCCATTATTGGCTGGTCAGAGGGCCATTTAAGGACAGACAGTATCTCTGGGGTCCTTGAATCAAGAGCTACCTGCCTTCCCTGCATAGAGCCCCGTCCTACCCACATCTAGACAAACACTCATGCCTTCGCCAAGTTTTTCATTCTGGAAAGTGGCTTCTGCGGAGCCTGCACAGTAACTGTCCTCTAAGCCAATGTTTTTAAAAGCGTATTCTTTGCAACACTGGTCCCATGAGATGCTCCAAGAAAAATAAGTTCTGGAAACACACTCACTCTCTTTCCTTGGAGCTCACAATAATGTTAGCATTTTAAAGGCTTCAATCTGGTAGCGCATTCTTTATCTCTTTATTTGCTCCTGCGTTTCTCACATTTGTTGGACCACACAACCCCTTCCCCAGTGAAGCGTGTATTAATATTCCAGGACACTAATGTTCTGGGCAAAGAGTTTCATATTCTTCCTCCTCTTGGGGGCAGGGCAGGGGAGCTCTAAGAAAAGTATATCGTATTCATTTTTCCAGCTGGACACACATCATGAACTTGCAGAGATACTGAGACTCCTTCGTGCCCACACTTTCAGGCTAATGGTGTATTTCTCTACCACACTCCCCAACTTGTGCTACTTCGCCACCCCCACTTTACCTATATCAGCTATGGCTCTCTCCATTACAAGTGACAGAGAAACAGACTCACATAGGTTTAAGCAAGCAAAAAGAGAATTTATGTGTACATACAAGCCGAAAAGTTTAAAGGTATAGCAGCTTCAGGCATGGCTAGATCAAGAGTCATGAACCATGAACGTTAGGATTCAATTCTATCCATTTTCCAGTTCAGCCTTCATGACAAAATAGTTCCCATGACACCAGTCTCACCTCCTCTCACATTCAAACACAGCTAAATAGAACCAAAACTTTTACTGATAGCCCCCTCAAAAATCTTTAGCTCTATTCTGATTGGACCTGCTTGGAATATGTGACTATCCTTGAACTGTGGCCAGAAGGATAAGATGCACTGAAGCCTGATATTCCACTCTTGGAGCTCGCATAGAATCTACCCAGACAGATGATAAGGATGGAGAATTGGTGACAGTGGGTCTCTCCACCACCTGCCAAAAAATCAGGCATTATTGCTGGAAGTAGGAAGGATGGATGCTGAGAAAATGATGCTCAAATGTGTACTACCCAGCCCTTTGTACACACATCCAAACACTGAACATCCTCTAGGAAGTGGTCCCAGATTCCCCAAGCCAGAACTAAGCAACCCTCTTAAGGAATTGACATATACAAACAAATAGCTGTGGAGCATAGTAGGAACTTTTCAGGTTTCCCAAGAAGAAGCAATAGGAATACAAAAGATTTGAAGTCAGATAGACTTGCATTGATAGTCTGGAGGTATGACCTTGCATGCATTACTTAACCTCCCTGAATTTCAGTTTTCTCGTCTGTAAGGATTTGAGTTTAACAATTCACACTCATGGTGGGAAATGTCTATAATAAAATCTAGAGAGCAAATGCAAGTCAGCCATTCTCGCAGCTCCCTGTGGCTGGATCTCGCCCGTTGCCTGCCTCCAGACCCCACAGTGTTCCAATCAGCCCCTAACCCTAGATGACAGGGTCATCTCTCCCCCAGATTTCTCCAGAAACAATCGCTTTCTGGCAGCTTGGGGAAACGTGTCCCCGTCTCACCACTCTGTCAGCAGGGAGCTGTTCCTTGTGGTCTAGCCTGCGGCCCTGCCTTACATTTGGAGTCAGCTTCTGTATTCTCAGCCTGTGCTTCTCCCACCAAAATGAGCTGGAATACCAGAAACAGAATGTTTCTGGCAGCTGCCAGGACTCACATGAACCAGACAAGCTCTGGGGATAAAACAAAAGTAAATACTAGTATTCAGCTTCATGCCATACAAAAGCCCTACTGACTTGAGATGACAATGGAAGAAAGCATGCCCAGGCACCAAGCATGCATCTTTTTTTTCCCATTAGCAGGCAGCCAATCACACGGAGAGGGGAGCAGCAAAGCTCATTCTCCTCGTGGCAGAGATAAACTGTAGAGATGGGGAGGAGAGATGAAAAGCAGAAAGATACGTGAAGGAAAACAAGGACCAATCTTGTCAGCCATGGGGCTTCTATTTTACAAGAGGGATTCAGAGACCAGTGCTCTACGAGGCAGGGATAAACCCTGAGGTGGAGCCTTTGAGCATTAAGGCAAGTGGACATAGTCTGGAATTCTATGGGGGCTGAGATGTACACCCATTCATTTATTCATTCATTCCCAATCAAATATGTATTAAATATATGACCTGTGCTGAGTGTATCTGGCACAGACGGACACAAAACTTCCCTGGCCCTGCCCTTGCTGAACTCAATCCAGAGGGAAAGACAGGTGATAAACAAGCAAACCCTTCAAATAAATACGCAGCTACAAACTGTAATAAACACTTAAAGGAAACGCACCAGAGCAATAAGGGAGAATATCATGTGAGCCATGCTTGCTCACGGTGTTCAGGGAAGGCACCTATCAACCCAAGTGGAGAGAATGAAAAGGAAGCCCCACAGATGCCAAGCAGGAAAGACTCATGTTCGAGGGCAGAAAGAAGCCAGTGGGACTGGAGCTTACTTAACATGTGACGGGGACAAAAGAGCAAGGTGGGGTTGCAAGAGGAGGGAAGAGCCAGATCGCATAGGGACACCTGGGTCCTGATACAGTTTAGATTTTTGCCAAAGGGCAAAGTATCTTTCTAAACCACCACCCTCCACTGGTGTCCTGTGTACAGCACCTGCATACATCTGAGAAATGCAATTTGCATGAGGCCTCACTTATTTGGGTAACAGCACTCACAAGAGTAGACTGGCCCTTACAGTAATCTCAGCTCTCTCAGGGGGCTGGAGCTCACAAACCGGGAAACCCCCTGACTTGGACCATATCAAGAGACAACCAGGGGACCTCACATAATCTCTGCATAGGGAGGAACGAGGAGACACAGACAAAACAGGATAATGAGAAGCCGCCATGGAAGCCACTGAACAAACAGCTCTCTCCCACCTTCAAGTCGTCACCCAGGCCACATCTGGACAGTCTCAAGCCTCAGCATCACCTGGGAGCTTGTCAGCAATGTAGCCCGTAGTGGTTTCCTATTGTTGCTGTAACACACTACCACAAACTTAGTAGCTCAAAACAACACAAAAATATTACCTCACAGTTCCAGAGGTCAGAAGTCTGAAGCAGGTCTCTTGGGGCTAGAAGCAAGGTGTTGATAGGGCTTTGTGCCCCTGGAGGCTCCAGAGGAAGATCCTCCTCCTTGCTTGCTCCAGCTTCTGGAAGATGCTTGCATTCTTTGGCTCAACGCTCCCTAGCTTCCTTTCCAAAGCCAGCAGAAGCAGTTGATTCCTTCTCACACTGCATCCCTCGGACCTCCATTGGGCCCACCTGGATGGTGCAGGATAATCTCCTAGCTTCAGGTCAGCTGATTATAGCCTTCATCCTCCTCTACATGTCACAGGATCTGGGGATTAGGATGTGGACATTCTGGGGGCCACTCATCTGCCTACCCCATCAATGCTAGAGGCCCACTCCAGACTGACTGAAGTAGAATCTACATTTTAAAAGACCCAGCAGGTGGCTCAGGTGCACATTTCAGTTCTGGAACCCTGGCCGGATGGCCAGCCAGGGCGGATATCTCTCAGACCAGGCACAGGACTGCTAGATGAGCGTGTCCAATCAGGCCACGAGGCCCCCTCCTGATGTTGGTTCTTGGCTCCGTGGCTGCCAACATTCCCTCTCTCCACACGAACCCCAGTCCTTCATGGAGAATGGGGCCTTTTGTCCAGAAGTCTGGACTTAAAGACAACCTCTTGTAGGTGACTGAGCATTTTGAAAAGTTCCCCAAGGGTGAGTAAATGGGATTCACACATGGGCAGAGACTTGCATGCACCGCAGGGAGAGGAAGGGAGTTTGCTCACCCCCCTCTGCAGGGCCCAGGAATGGCCCGCCACGGGAAAAGGTCAGCGGAGCTTGGCAACAACTGTGACTCCCTACAATTAGGAACCACTCTGAGAGGGGAGGGGCCTTGCGGGTTTCACAGATGAGATAACTGGCTCAGGTCATGATTTGCTCAAGGTCACACAGGTGACCAGCGGAGAAGTTTGGAGAACAGGGCTAGGGCCAGCAGGGCTAGACTCCACACCCTGCTGTTTCTAATTGGCTGTTACAGGGAACTAGGCCTCAACTGGGGGTCACCCCCTCTCGGGAAGGAGAGAGCAGAGATTAAGACCACCAGACCTCTGGCTCCGTCTGTTCTGAGGGAAAGCCGATCCCAGGAACTGCCTGGACTCAGCCTGTTCTGGCCGGCTCCTTGTGCGGCCTGCCAAACCTGGAATTTTCCAAACATCCAGTTAAGCCACAGAAGGGGAGGTCCCCGGGCCTGACTACCTGGGCCTCAGCAGGGGGATGAAGCACATGCCCTCCCGGGAGTGCTGACCCAGGGCATTTTCTGCCTAGAGCAGCTCCATCACAGCCCTGGCGTGTGCCCATAACCAGCAGCAAGTGCAGAGTGCATGCGGGAGCCCCAGACAGGTGCCAGCACCGGGAAACTGCTTGGGGATGTCCACTTCCAGGCAGAGCCTTTCCTTTGCTTGTCCCAGAGCCCCCCAAGGAGCCGACATTTGGAAGCTTTCCTCCACACCCCAGCCATGCTCAGCTTCCCTGCACTGCTAAAAAACATCTGGCTGGCTTGGCACCTAAGCCGTGTAAAAATCACATGCCATCTTGTGAGCGGGCACGACGCCATCTTGTGAGCGGGCACGACGCCATCCCAGCAGATGGGGACCAGTGCTGGCCGCCAAGAGACCGCCGAATGGTATGGAAGGCATTTGCAAGGGGCCAGATTCACAGCTGGAGGGGTCACAGGATTGAATGCCAGGACCGGAGGGGAGAGGGGCAGAAGTCAAACAAGAGGGCCACAGAAAGGGGCAGGACCCCTCTGCCTTTCACAGGAAGGACAGAGCAGGAGAAGATAGAAAGTGTGCTTGGACACCGGAAGCCAGTGAGGTGCAATGGTGAAGACCTGGTCTTGGAGCCAGATGGACCCGCACTTAAATCCTACCTCTTCCTTTACTAGCTGTGTGACCTCGAGCCAGCATTTAACCTCTCTGGGCCTCCGTGTTAAACCCACATTGCAGGGTTCTGATAAGGCTATTCAATCACTCTTTCATTCAATAGGTATTTTATTGAAATTGTATTTATGCCAAGCACTGTGCTTGGCATGGGACCGGCCAGTGAGCGTGTAGCATTGAGTACTCTTCTCTCGTGGGAGACAGGCATTAACTTACAAATGGCACAAATAAACTAAAATGTCAACTGAGGTAAGTGTCTCAAAGGGAAGGTTTGTGGTCTAATTAGACCATGTAATTAAGGGCTGGGGGAGCAGAGCCACCCGAGTCGAGGAAGATGTCTCCGAGGAGGGACGGTTAAGATCTAAACAGTGAGTGGGGAATTAAATGGGGAAAAATGAGAGAAGGTAGGTTAAGCTTTTAGCACAGTGCCTGGGACCTGATAAATGTTGGTAAGTGGAATTGATTATTAATGACTACTTACTGGAAATAAAATTGTATCAACAACAATCTCTTTGGTGCAGGGTCAGAACATAAGACTTTGGGCCTTAGGACCTTGAAAAGTCATGCCCTAAGCGAGAGTCTGATCTCTCCGTCTCCATTTGGAGGAGAGCCAGAGGCCAGTGGACTCTAAAAACCCATATGGTATTTGTCTTTCTCTGACTGACTTATTTCACTTAGCATAATACTCTTTAGCTCCATCCATGTTATTGCAAATGGCAAGATTTCATTCTTTTTTTATAGCTGAGTAATATTCCATTGTATATATACACACCACATCTTTATCCATTCATCGATTGATGGACACTTGGGCTACTTCCATAATTAGGCTATTGTAGGTAATGCTGCTACAATAGGTGGAATTTAAGAAATAAAACAAGCAAGCAAAGGGGAAAAAGGGGTGGGGGGCAAAGCAAGAAACAGACTCTTAACTATAGAAAAGAAATGGATGGTTACCAGTGGGGAGGTGGGTGGGTGGGCATGGATTAAACAGGTGATGGGGATTAAGGAGTGCACCTGTTGTGATGAGCACCAGGTGTTGTATGGAAGTGTTGAATCAGTGAATTGTACACTTGAAACTAATATTACACTGTATGTTAATTAACTGGAATTTAAATTAAAACTTAAAAAAAAACTCTCATGGGGTGCCTGGGTGGCTCAGTCGGTTAAGCATCTGCCTCCAGCTCAGGTCATAATCCCAGGGTCCTGGGATCAAGCCCCACATCGGATTCCTGGCTCAGTGGGAAGCCTGCTTCTCCCTCTTCCCCTCCCCCTGCTCATGCTCTCTCTCTGTGTATCTCTGTGTCTCAAATGAATAAATAAAGTCTTAAAAAAAAAAACCCTCATAAAAATATCTCGGGCCTCCGGTGATGCCCACTTGGAGGCCCAGATACTGCAGAGTTCAAGCAGTAGGGCTCCTGAGACCCTCCTCTCCTATGACTTCCGCTGCACTCTAAACCAGGTTCAAACCTAAGCTTTCTCCCCCTTTCTCTGGGCATACTGAGCAAAAGCCAGGCACCCTGCCTGCTCAAGCCTCCGTGGACCAGTCCGGCAAAGGCTCCCTCGCTGTCCGCCTGGCTACAGAGCACCCAATCTCACCCTACAAGCAGAGCGTGCTTGTAGGGTGAGCAGGATGCAGATTTCCTCCTCTGAGTGCGTTCTGCATAAGTAGCACCAGTATAAAGGCTAGAAGAACAAGATGCTGGGAAAGCAGTGTGAGGTGCCCGATGGAACATCTTCATCAAACTGTGCTGTGCAGATAGTCAAATGTGGAACCTTCCTTGCAGGCTGGGGCCCCTACCAACAAACATGCAAACCCCACAGGGCATCCGCTTCCCCGGCATCAGTCACGTGTGCGCACCCAAAGATGGATGGGGCAGGAAGTGGCAAAGGGGTCATTGTATGGGACACCTCTGGTGCCCTGCCCTGCTTCCTCCTCGCCCACCTTTGCCTCCAGAGGACGCTGCAGTAATTATGTGCACCCGGGGGAACTGACAGCACCTGGCTTCCGCTGCGCCCCACTTGTCACATTCCCCAAAGTAAACTACTTGCGCGCAAGCCTGCCTTCCGCAGCTCTGCTTTCTTGGGGAACCCAAGCCAAGATAGTTGCCTTCCTGCCCTGTCCCCACCAGCTGTCATGAGAAGTGGGGCTTTCAGGGAAGCTAGAAGCAGTTCTCTGGCTAAGAAACCAGAGACTTGCTGCTCTCTCGTCTCCCGGCTGTAACGTGGACAGCTGGATGGGATGAAGGTCTCTGATACAGGAAGGACCCGTAGCCCATGCCGTTCAAACAGGTGAACGGTGGAACTCCCCTGCAAACACAGTTAATGCATAAAGTGGACATTTGTTATCCGGGCGAACATGCTCTCCTTCTTCCGAGAGAACGTGGTCTCCTTCTTAGTGAATACCTTGTGCCTATTTGTAAGGTCTTGGTTGGAAGGGCTTTTTGACCTTCTTTTGACCACTGCCCACTTTGGAACTCCAAGGGGCCATGTCATCCTTCCTGCCCCAGAAGCAAGCTTGGCCAACTGAATGTCTTCTTCCTGGACTCAATCTTGACCCAGAAACCAAAGGCCAGGGGATTGGTTGGACAGCAGTCTTCATGATGGTGGCGTGTCCACAAGGCAGGCTTTGGGAGCTCCCTTGGTATTGTTCCCCCAACCCCCGGCCGGGTCCTCCAGCCTCTGAGTGAGTCTTTGAATGCAGTCCCTGGCTCTAATATCCTTTTTAAAGATTTCCTTTCTCTTCTGTTAGGAGAGTCAGTTTCTGTAGCTTGCAACCACTAACGCTTACAGACACTCACAGAATCCCACAATTTAAAGTGAATAAGGGGTGTCTGGATGGCTCAGTCGGTAAAGTGTTGGCCTTCGGCTCAGGTATGATCTTGGGGTCCTGGGATCGAACCCTGTGTCGGGCTCCCTGCTCAGCAGAGAGTCTGCTTCTCCTTCTCCTTCTGCCCCTCCCCCTGTTTATGCTCATGTGCGCGATCTCTCTCTCTCTCTCAAATAAATAAATAAATCTTAAAAAAAAAATAAAGTGAATAAAAGTGGAGACGTTGTGTTGAGATGCAGAGCAGTGGGCAGGCCTCCTCCTTCTCCTACCCCTCCCATCGGTAGCTTCTTTGTTATCTCCAAACCGCCGCTGGACACTCCTGATCTCGCCCCATCCCTTTTGTACAAATAAGGAGAGCAAGGCAAGAGGAGTCCGCTGACTTGCCACGTGATGGCCTCCTATCTCCCTGGGGCAGGCCCTCTCTGCCATGTCCCGGCGGCAGGCTGGCCAGAATCTGAGTGGCAAGGAGACAACAGCAGTAAGCTAAGGGGCCATGGGGAGACCAGGTGCATGGCATGGTCTCTGCTACACTTCTAGAGGTCATAGAAACCAGCAACCACAGGATAGCCTCGGAGGGCTCCACCCGGGCAGCTGGCTCGTTGCTCATCTCTGCTCTTCCTGTCCGGGGCTGCAAGCTGCTCCACGCAGACACACCTACACCCTGACACCTGCAAGTCACAACGACAGACAGCATCCCAAAGGCTCTCTGCCAGCCTTCCCACGGTGCACCTCCCCGATCGCTAGTCCTCCACGAGGCCCCGCAGAAAATAAGTCGTATGAACAAATGCCTCATTTTCTAGGCCCTAGGACACATTTTCTTATTTTTTCACGTATTACTATGAAATGAGAGGTTGTCCAGGGAAGTGGTTCTGAGTATGTACTCTGACATGCCTGGGTTTGGTGACCAGCCCTGACCCTTCCTTGCTGTGTGACCTTGGGCAAGTTACTTAACCATTCTGCGTCTCCGCTTCCCCATTCATACATGAGTGAAATAAAAGATCCAACTGTGTTAGTGCACCTTCTGCAAGAGGGAGATGCCACGATGGGATGAGAAGTGCGGGCCGTGTCCTGGGGGAAGCACCTGTGGGAGAGTGCAGGGAGAAGTTGGGGGGGGGTGCCTGGGAACGTTGTGAGGCCTGGGGCAGACCCGTTCCTGCCACAAAAGAGAAGGGAGGAAGAAAAAGCCTTAGATCGCTGTGCAGTTCTAAGAAAGATTTGGCAAAATTTTGAGGAGTTCTTGAGTTAAAAGCAACTATCAGAAGATTCCTACATCTCCCAGGAAAGGGCCTGCCTCAGTGTCCCTGACACACTCCATTACTGGCCTCTGCCCAAGGCTGAGGTGTGTTCAGAGCACATAACTGGGCCCCGCGGCCCGCGGCCAGTCACCTCGCTGGAGTACTCCTACTGGAATTCTCCAGCTCCTCCCAGCCCTACACCAGCCTCCAAAGGTAGGACAGTCAATTTAGATAAAAGCTCTTAAAATAGTGCCTGGCGCATAGTAAGTACTCTCTATGCATTGCCTTAAGACAAACAAAGAAGGTTATGAAACCAAGATGCTTCTTAAAATGAATGTGTGTGCCCCATGTGATAATTTTCCTTGTTTCGAATCCTGGAAAAGCTGTTATTGAACTGCTGATACATCTTACAATCAGCACATCTTGGCACTGAAGAAATACGTTTGGAACATTTTGCAAATTATGTCCCGGAGACGCACATTGGCATACTGAAGATTCTGGTAAGTCCTACATGGACAGACCTACTTCCTTTGGGTCAGCTCCCCGTTTCCCACACTCCTTTGCCCACAGATCTCTGGTTTTCACCTGCTTCCAATAAACCCCTTTTCTCTTTCGTGAGAGATTGGTTTCTTCTGCTTGCATCCAAGTCCCAGCTGAGCCGTAGGCGAATCAGTGTATCAAGGGAATAACCGTGGAGCGGCTCTGGTTGAAGGTGAGGTGGGGCTGGGGCTAGAATTCGTGGAACACATTCTGGCAAACGCTGTTCCAGATGACTGTCAGGAATTAGGTTCCAATGAAACAGTGCAGCGTGGACAGAAGGATGGGAGAGGAGGAAGGAATGTTTCCTGACACACCCAGTGTACCCCACCCCCTCGGTCCCTAGAGGACGTAACTGGAAAACCCTCGTGCAACCCCACACTTGCCCTGAGGTTTGCTCAACCAGCCTCACGCGGGAGGCGGCACACCTTCTCCATCCAGGCCCCTGAGAGCCATAAAAGCACCGTGGAATGAGAACCTCTGGCCGCCGCGACCAGGCGTGCAGCACCAGGTACGCGCTCAGCAGGAGATGCTCCCACCATTCCTCACTCACCGTTGGTTTACTCTGTGCACACTCAGCTGTGACAGGTGCAGCCTCCTTCCTGGTGCTCCCTACCGTGCATGCGCCGTCTCCCACCCTGGCCACCCATCTCCTGGTCCTGTCCCGAGCCGTGGCAACCAGGCATGCCTTGCTTCGGCTGCGCCGGGTGTCTCTTGGTGTCTGCTTCTCTGCTGTGGGTGGGATAGGTGCCCCCAGGGTCCCGCTCAGCCACGTGGCCTCTGGCAAACATTTAAGTGCAAATATTTAAGAGTTTAAGAGCAGCCATAAGCCACCTGGGAACAAATACTCCCCACTTCTGTGTCTTTTTTTTTTTTAAGATTTTATTTATTTATTTGAGAGAGAGCACGAGCGGGTTGGGGGGGAGGGTAAGAAGGAGAAGCAGGCTCCCCACTGAGCAGGGAGCCCGATGCGGGGCTCGATCCCAGGACCCCGGGATCATGACCTGAGCCGAAGGCAGACGCTTAACCGAGTGAGGCACCCAGGCGCCCCCTCTTCTGTGTCTTGAGTGGATGGTGCTGCGGTGTGTTCCACGCTGCTCCTCAGAGGGTCCCATCCCACAGCAGGAATGCATTCTGGATCCACCTACCTGCCTTGCCTATTGGTCTCCCGGTGCCCCCCACACCCTCTCGCAAGAATCACTTCTTCAAAATAAACTGTCTGCACATAACTCTTGTCTCATCCTCTGCTGTTTAGGGGAGCCCATGGTAGGGCATTTTTTTTTAAATAATAATATCATTTTGCGTTTGTAGCAATTAAGATAGTAGGTACTTCTGATCATTGCTTTGACCATCGGAGTAGCCAGGAATGCTATATAAGCCTGACATCAACCTCATTTTAGAGAAGAGGACAATGAGCTCAGAGAGGTCGGTTGACTTGCTGAATGTCACACAGCCAGGAAAAATGCTATGAACAAGGGCTCCCCTACGTCAGCCAGAACTGCTGTCATTAGGGGTGTATGTTCAGGGCCTGAGAGCCTCCACCCAGACTCAAAGGTAAGCCCTTGGAATTCCCTCAGGCTGGATTTTGAAGAACACTTACGAATTGGCGAGATGAAAAATGGGCTGGACAGTGGGTGGGGACAGGATTTCTGACGGAAGGAGGGGCAGGAACAGAAGCCCAGAAGTGGGAGCCATTGGTTAGGGTTTCTTCTGAAAAACCGCAGGGAACATGGCTTGGCAGAAACACAAGGCCCAGGAGGCATGTGGGGCATTGGTGAGAATCACACAAACAAACCACCCAGGCCTTGTGGACTGAGCACTACGACGGCTGGCTGACGCGCACAGGAGGCCCGCGGGAGAGAGCTTCAGATCTGCGGGGCTGCCCGAAGGGCCCCATGGCCTGGCCCCCGGGGACAGCTTGTTTCCCTGGGGGCTCGGGGCTCTGTTCCTGAGTGAGCTGCCCCTTGCTTTGTTCTTGATTGTCTAAAATCAAACAAAAGGAAAAAACCTGTTGTTTTTCTCTTGGGAAGAGGCGCATCTTGAATCTCTAATGAGTAACTAATTAAGGCCAACGAGGGCCTAGAAAAGAATCATCAGGCTGGGAGGAGGCTACCTCAGCCGTCCTCAGCCTCTTCTTCAAGCTGTGGTCCCTTCCGTGGAGGAAGACGGAGCTGCTCTGCCCTCGGCAGAGTTAACCACCGAGGACCTCAGTGGGTTGTCGACACTGGGTATAAAGAACCAAGTTTATTTATTTATTTTTAAAGATTTTATTTATTTGACAGAAAGATAGAGCCAGAGAGCACAAGCAGTGTGGGGGTGGGGGGTGGGCGAGGGAATGGCAGAGAGAGGGAGAAGCAGGCTCCCTGCTGAGCAGGGAGCCCCATATGGGGCTCAATCCCAGGACCCCGGGATCATGACCTGAGCCAAAGGCAGACGCTTAACGACTGAGCCACCCAGGCGCCCCAAGAACCATGTTCAGCAAATGACTTCACATGCCCATGCTCACACAGACACCCCAGCAGAAACCAGTCTCTCAGCGGGCAGGCTCCTCCTTCCTTCCTTTCCTTGCTGGGGCAGCACAGACCAGTGGGAGCTCTCTGAAGAGAGATCTGGCAGTGTGTATCAAGAACCCTAACAACAACAAAAAGAACCTTAGCAACGCGTATACCTTTCATTGCTGCCATGTCCCTTCTAGGCATTTGTCGTAAGTAAAGAGACAGACAAATGCAACAGGACGCTTGTCCCAGCCTCATTTATATGAGGAGAAAATGAAAATCAACCTCAATGTCCAGCAGTTGGGGCTAGAGTATATTATAGCATGTCCATTCAATAGAAAATAATGTAGTCATTGAACAAATATAAAGTGTGTGGTTGATTGATTGCAAAAATACCCACAATTATTCTCCTTTCTCTCTGCAAGCCCTTTGCAATGTGACTTTGCAACTACTCCCATCCCAGCGATGGGGTCCGTTTTGCAGCCCCCTGGCCAAGTGACTTACTCTGGTCGGCAGAATACAGAGAAAGTGACACTGTGCTTGTTCTGAGCTTAAGTCTTAGGAGACCCTGAGCTCTCCTGCCCTCTTGCTCTCTTGCTCTCTCCCTCCCTCCCTCCCTCCCACTCTGTTGGGAATCATGTGACCTGCGGGAGCATGTACACCTATGGCACTTTGCCAGCTCGCTGGTTTCTCTGCCCTCCCCCCTCCTGTGGGAAGGGAATGGGGTCTTTGCCTGTGGCATGAGAGGGGGGCACGCAGTCCATCCCCCTGCATTGGCTTTCGGGAGGGTCCCGTGACCATGGAGACTGACACACACTACGGAAGCTGATCCTGCTGCATCTCTTCTGTACGTGAATTACAACATTGTTCTAACCAGCACCTTGGGTGTTGAGTCCTCCCTACTGACTCTGAGCCTCTAGAGGATGCAGAGGGCCAGGCCTGTGTTCTTTTCTGGTGGTTGGCGTTTTTATGATCTTTACCGTCCTCCACAAGGTCAGAATCCTTACTTGGGACTGGTAGCTGTGTCTTCCTGCTCAGTATTCTCTCAGTCGCTCAGAATCCTGCCCCCGCCGTGTGCACAAGCACAAGCGAGCTGTTGGGAGGATGAGAGACCACATGGGGGGAGCCCCGACGTCTCAACTGAGGCCGTCCTAGACCAGCTCCCCAAGCCAGCTGACCCTCCAACATGTGTGAGGCTGGCCAACCCCCACTCAACCCCCCACCAGCCCTAGCCAATTGCAGCCACCTCCATGCACCCAGCCAAGACCTGAAGAACCATCCCGCTGGTCTGATGACTCAGGAGCCATAGTAAATACTAATTTTTAAAATCCAGCAGTTCTCAAAGTGTGGTCTGGTGACTACAGTCCCTGACCCTATTAGAGGCTCTACAAGGTCCAAACTCCTTCTGTAATACTGTGAAGACATTGTTTGCTTTTTTGCTCTCATTCTCTCATGAGTGTGCAATGGAGTTTCCAGAGGCCACATGGCATGTAACAACATCATCACCAGGATGGTTAGTGGGATGTGTGTGCTTGCATATTCTTGATTTAAAAATTTTCCATTTTCGTTTCCAATACAGCAAATATTGATAGATACAGCTAGCATAAGCAAAAGTCCTTTGAGGTATTTGGGGCGCCGGGGTGGCTCAGCAGTTAAGCGTCTGCCTTCGGCTCAGGTTGTGATCCCGGGGTCCTGGGATCGAGCCCCGCATCGGGCTCCCTGCTCAGCAGAAAGCCTGCTTCTCCCTCTCCCACTCCCCCTGTTTGTGTTCCCTCTCTTGCTATCTCTCTCTGTCAAATAAATAAAATCTTTAAAAAAAAAAGTCCTTTGAGGTATTTAATGGTTTTAGAGGGGTAAAAATGTCCTGAAACCAAAAGCATGTGAGAACCACTGTGTGAAATCACTGGGTTTGGGGCTAAATTATTACACAGGATTATATATCTGATACAAGGGAGATGCACGTGAGCGACATAGAATGAGGTTTATACCATAGAATCTTTGGAAACACTGCACCGTGCCTCTTTTGTTTGAAAACGTTCATACAAAAATGTGCATATAACCAAAATGTTAATAGTGATCATCTTTTCTATAATTATCCATATTTTCTCATTTTTTTGTAAGAAATTTCTTGCTTGTGTAAGAAAAAAAAATAGCTTTAAGAACAAAAAGAACCCCAGACTCTTAAATACAGAGAACAAACTAGTGATTCCCAGAGGGGAGGGGCTGGGGGTTGAATGAAAGAGATTAAAAAGGGGGGCACCTGGGTGGCTCAGTCAGTTAAATGTCTGCCTTCAACTCAGGTCATGATCCCAGGGTCCTGGGTGGGAGCCCCATGTCGGGCTCCCTGATCTCAGGGAGCCTGCTTCTCCCTCTCCCACTCCCCCTGCTTGTGCTCTTCCTCTCTCTCTCTCTCTCTGTCAAATAAATATAAAATCTTAAAAAAAAAAAAGAGAGAAAGAGGATTAAGAGATACACACTTACAGTTATAAAACAAACATAAGTCACGGAGATGAAAAGTAATAGCATAGGGAATATGGTCAATAATGTTGTAAGAGCGTTGTATAGTGACAGAGGGTGACTACTCTTATTATATACATTAAGTAAGGTATAGAGTTGTCGAATCCATATGTTGTACACCTGCAACTAATATAACATTGTACGTCAATTATACTTCAATAATGGAAAAGAAAGTTAGCTAGTCCGTATAGTTTTGTTGTTGAGATATAATTGACAGATAACGTTACATTAGTTGCAGGTATACAACCTAATGGCTCAGTATCTGTATGTACATATGGTCTTTAGGAAAAAAAGACAGCTACCCTTTCACTACGACTGTGGCCCCTCCCCTGGGAGGGTTTTGGTGGGTGGGCATCAGTGAGTTAGAGGGGTCCTCCCTGTCACCCTTTTCATGCCGTCCAGAGAATTCGGCACAGGGACCCTGAGTTTCCACCTCTTCGACTTCCAGGGGCAGTTCGGGTAGATTTCTTCTGCTGCCCTCTTTTCAAAACTCAATGAGCATGGTAACTCCCTGTGGGAGATGCTCACTCCAAGATGCCCCCAAACAAGAAGTGAGCAAGAGGCATTTCATATTCCTGTGTGCACAGATCCTCCCCACGTTGACTGCATTCCAGCAGTGGTTGCCTAGGGAACACCAGTGACATAAAGGAGACGTGAGGACACACTAAATAACTTTAGCAACTATTTACATTTGGCAGATGCAGCCAGGGGCAGGGCCCCGCGCGTGCCTCTGTGTGGAAAAGACCCAGTAGGGAGGAAAACCCCAGAAGGAACGGGGGGGTGGGGGCAGCCGAACAGGGCCAGAGGTAGATAAGTGAGGGAGGGGAGCTCTTAACTCTTCCATGGCCCCTCCCCAAAGCCCGCTGGGGCCAGAGATGAGTAGCGGTGAGTGCCCGTCGGGGTCCCCCCAAGGCTTTGTGCATTGAGGGTGATGTACCATAGGCCAGGAAACCCCAGCGAGGGGCAAGCAGGGATTGGCTCCTCCCACACACCCCCTGCAGCCCTCAGGGTCTTGCTCCCGCTTCCAGCACATTGGGAGGCAGGTGACAGGACGGGCTCTGAGGCTGCTTGGCTCTGCATTGCTGAGGCGGTTAATTGGGATTCTTTCCACCTGACAGGTGAGAAGTCTGAGCGAGCCACGGGGAGTCTGATCTCTGTCAAACCAGCTCCTTCTCTCATCTGTCTCCTCTCATTAGAGCTGAGCCCTTCCCACAGAGACCCAAGAGGGGAGGAGGCAAATGAGCCGAGCCATCCCCCGTGTGGCCCGGAGATCCGAGCCGCCGCCACCGGCCTTGGCGGGGCTCCGTAGGCAAGCTCCTGCAGGGCATCCAAGGGCCCCGCGCTCCCAGCTCTCTGGGTGGGATAGAGAAAGGCCCAGAAAAGAGGCCAGCAGGGGCCCAGACTCAGCCTGGCTTTTCTCACTGGTCCCCTCAGAAAGTTCTAGTCCAATAGAATTATATCAGAAATGACGGGCTCCTTTCTGCCCCCCCCATCCCTCTCCAGTTGGACCTGTGGGCTGCCTTGAAACAGAGCCAACATAAACAAAAACACAGCAGACCCTGGCAGCCGGCAAGGGCGGGGCCACCCACCGGGGCAGTCCCCACGCGGGGACCGCACTGCCAAGAGACACCTCCTGCTGGTCCAAGTGCCGCGTGGAGTCATTAACGAGCCCGGGCTTGGACAGGCCGGGCGAGCGAGAAGTGCCGGGTACCCAGGCGGGGTAATTGGAGAGGAAGCGACAAGGACTCTCCCAAGTGAGCACTAAAACATGTGCGGATTGAATGACCCTCTTGAGCAGGACGGCAGTGGGCTGGCAACGTCCCACAGTGTGGCTGCTATCATTTCTCTTCTAAACTGTTTCCCAGTCTGAATGGCTTCTGGACACTTCAGACTCCGTGTACGTATGCTTAAAAAGATCTCACTTAAAACCATGCAGGGTTTTTGTTTTTGTTTTTGATATTTTTAATGAAAATGTTCAGAGCTGGCGAAAGCAGAGGAGAAATACACACTCTAGGAGATTGCTCGTGAGGATGACAATGGGCAGACATTACTGGAGGCCAGGGCGGGCTTCCTGTGTCCACGCACGAGACGCCGTCACCATGGGGCTAGGAAGTCCGGGATTTTGCAGCCTCAAGTGCACTCTTTGTGCAGTGAAATCTCACTCTCCCTGCTGGTGCTGGTGGAGCTGAAAAGCCACCACCCTCCAGAGTCCCAAACCTCCACTGGCACCAGCTCCTGGTGGCCAGCAATTCCCACCATCACCTGGGAGAAATAAATGGAATGTTCTCTGTGTTACACTCACTTGGAAAAGTCACACTGCAAGGTGGCTTAGGCCCCCAAAGCATTGGATTAGAGAAAGCTCCTCTTCAGATGACTGTGATGGTCCCTTTCCTCCAGAAAACTCCCCTGCCACCGAAAGCTAGGACAGGGGCTGGCATTAACCATACAGTACCCAGAACCTCTTCTCTCTGATAACACGTGAGGCATCTGGTTTATCACACCATACTCTATCGCCTGTGAGGAGGGTCCCTGAAACTAGACCACCATCTGAGCTATCTAAATTCATTAGTCCTATCAGTATATGTCAAGCCCAAAGGTGGACAAGTCAGGAGACTTAAGAGTTCTCAGAGGTCCCAGACAAACAGCCAGAAAAAGAAATCTCATCTAATTCTGTTCACCTGGTCGTTCAACGTCTGGGTCCTACTCAGCCACAACACCATTACGTGAGCTTAGAACATGACGGGATTATGCAGACAGACCAACGTATCAGCAATGCACCCCTCTGGGAGGTGGCATTAAACTGATTTTCTGCCTTTGACCCATTTCTTTGTACCGTAAGGTACTTTATGCACTTCCAAGTGACTTCGAATCTATTATTTCGTGGGTAGAGCAGATTGTTGGCCAAAAGGGCCTAAACCATCGGCTTCCCTGTATTCACATCCCTTTGCGAGGTGACTTTGCAGCCTCCCCCGATAAGACATGGAGTCTTTTTCCCTACCCCTTGAATCTGGGTGAGCCTTGTCACCTGCTTTGACCAAAAGAATGTAGCATCAGTAACAATATGACGGGCATAAGTCTATGCTTCAAGAGGCTGTCTACTTTGGCTTCCTGTCTTGTATTCCACAGACCCCGGGGACTAGCAGCTGGAGAATGATGGACCCATGGAGACAGATTAACTGGCTCACCTAGCTGAGACCAGCCAGCCCCCAGCTGGACCGGGCAGCTGACCCCCGGTGCAGGAGCGAGTCTAGCCCAAACTGAAGAACCGCCTAGCTGAACCCAGCCCAAACTGTGGATTCACAGAATCATGGGCTTCATAAACCGCTGTGGTTATGAGCCACTAGGTTAGGGAGATTCTTTTTACGCAGCCCAGGGCTGATACCATGAGCCCCCCCAAATGGGGCAGGTATCATTCTAGCCAGTTTAGAAATCAAAAAGGGACTCAATGTTTTATTCAAGACCGCAAGGCCAGGTAGTAATAGGTTGAGAATTTGAACCCAGGTGTCCCGCTGGTTTATGTTCTCATTTGCATTTCCTCCTGAGTGGTGAATGCTTGCGAAGCTTCTGGACAGCAGCCCTTAGAAATCCCTCCTGAGAGAGCCGGCTAGTTTTCTTGGTGATGTGTCCTATTTCACCGGCTGCCACTCCACCTCACCCCCCAGCCTTGCCTCCAACCCCCAGTGGGCACCAAAGCCACATACCAACTACCAGTAAGAAGCCAGCACGGCGAGCTCTCAGCTGGCAAGGCTCAGGCGGCTCCCATGTCAGCCGGCCCCTCTCTTCTGCAAGCAGTAAAGGCTGCGGCCCCAAGAACATGAAAACATCTCTTTTCAGCCACACTGAATGGAATCAGTGGGTGGGCCTGTCAGTGGGAGATCAAAGCCGAGGCAAGGTGGAGCAGACCCAAAAGGAAGAAGGCGGGGAAAGCCCCCCTCCACCCACTCCGAACCTGGCCAGGGCTTCTGAGGGGTCGACGTGGGAAGAATCCTGATTGAAAGGCCACCCGTCCCCAAGGATCCCAGGGGGAGAAAGGATGACAAGGAAACAGGATGGATGGGGGGTGGAGGGTAGCAAGAAGAAGCAACCGAAAATACAAAGGAAGAGGGCGATCGGAGGAAAAACTCCACCGTCTCGTCCCTTCAGAGCAGGCCGTCCTCTGTCTTGGGGCCTTCGGGGCAGCGACAGGAGGGCAGGCGGCCCTGGCTGGGCCCAGCAGCTCGCAGGTCCTGGCTGGGCACACTGGCAGCCACCGGCTGCCAGCTGGAGTGAAAACGGGTGGGCCTGGCTGTGGAAGGGAGAGGGCTGGGGCTTTCTGCTTTTCTCCGAAGAGTTGGAGAAAACGGAGCCCAGCCCTGTGAACCTGGCCAGGCCCAATTTCCTCCCACAAGGCGAATTCTTTCCTGCGCTTGGGAAACACACCTGGCTAGAATTCTCATGCCCTGGGCCAGGAGCGCCGAGCTTTCTGCCCAGTGGATGGTCCCTGGGGGAAATAAAACGCTTGGCTGACACAAAACACTTTGATGTCAAAAATCGTTGGCAGGAGAGAAAGAACAAGCACTAAATGGCTGCTCAATTCACCGTGAGTCAGTAGCAGTCAGAGCGGTGGTGATGGCAGGGATGATCCTCATAATAATCCTGGGCACCGTTTAATGAGCACGTACTAGGTGCCAGGCATTGTTGTACCGCCTCCTCACATCAGCTCGCTGGGCCGGGCGTGAGAGACAACGGTGGTGCCCTCTGCCTCCACGCTCACGCCCGGAGAAGCCCGACAGCCACCACCAGCTCCCACGGTTGCTGTGCAGAAGCAGTCCACCTACCCACCAGCAGGCTGCAGGTGCCTGGGGATTGGCAAGTCAGCGAGGGAAGATGTGACGGGATCCGAGCAGCTTCTCTGCTCCCTTAGTGAGCTAACTCCCTGTGTGTGGTCTTCATGGGCTCCCAAATAGGCTAAATTCCAATAGGATTAAGCTCTGGTGGCCCAGTGTGGTCATTTCTTGGTAACACACTCGGTATGCCTGGCTTCCCTCCCCATCTCGCTTTCCCCACCCCGCCTAGCATTTCCTGGGGTGGCCCATCCAAATTCACATCGCGCTCACATCCTTTCCCCAAGGTTGGCTCCAGGGGGGGAATCCAACATAAGACGGTTATAGCTCCATTTTATAGGTGAGAAAACTGAGGGTAAAAGCTCTAAAGAGCCCACCTGGGCCTGCCTGACTCAAAGTGCTCTGAATGACTATTCTCTACCACAATCACTTTGATTTTTGTTGACTCCATTGGGAACCATGTCAACGTCAGTTCAGGCCAGGAAAAACCCAAAGGATGCACCCCCATGGAAAGCTGCTTCTGGCACGTGGGTCTGGAGTGTCCTGAGGAGACCGGTTCTGGGCCTGACTGGTTAAGAAGACAGGCTTTGGCATCAGGAGACCCAGGTATTCCTCCTGGAGGTGCCATGGAGGAGTTCCATGGGCAAGTCCCTGGATCTCTCCAAGCCTCCTCGGTAAAAGGAGGCTGCAGTGGCTACCAGGTAAGGTGGAGATGTGAAGTCTCTGCTCTGTGAGCAAGAAGAGAGCACGTGGTAGCTGTGGAAACCAGCATCAGTCTGCTGCTCACTTGCCCGTGTAAGCCTTCCCTCCCGCTTGGGCGCAGTTGAGCTATGTCTTGTCACATGGATGGAATGAGAACATGAAGGCCAGGCACTAGCCAGGGGTCCTGATTCAGGGTCAGGAGTTCTCCTTCCTTTCTTGTCTTCTAAAACTTTGTGTGTAACTAGGTTGGTCTGAGCCCCTGAGGACATTTATTTTTTTATTTTTTATTTTTTTTAAAGATTTTATTTATTTGACAGAGAGAGACACAGTGAGAGAGGGAACACAAGCAGGGGGAGTGGGAGAGGGAGAAGCAGGCTTCCTGCTGAGCAGGGAGCCCGATGCGGGGCTCGATCCCAGGACCCTGGGACCATGACCTGAGCCGAAGGCAGACACTTAACGACTGAGCCACCCAGGCACCCCCCCGAGGACATTTAAATAGGGACAGCATTTTAAAAACCAATCTGATTCCAGAACACTCCATGGAGACTCCCGGTGCCCAATTAACATTCCGAATTGTGTTGGGAGCCAGCCCCACTGCCCAGCTTCTACAAAGGGCCTCCTAAGCCCGGAGGCCAGTCACAGCTGGAGGCTCAGCTATGTGCCACTGCCCAGAAACCGGGAGACCGCTTCTTCTTAGAAAGAAGACATAGATCAAAGAGCCCTCGAAGGTTAAGGGGAGCTTTGGGATAGCTGAGCAGTGGTTCTCCACGGGTGGAGCCTGGCTCCTTGGAATGCCTCAGACCCTTCATTAGGGAGCCCCTGAGCTGGACACCTCCCATTGCCCCTCTAGATCTACCCACACCACTCCATGTCCTGGGAGGCAGCCCCATACAGAGTATATCCACGGGCTCCTTTGCCCTCTGGCTTCCTGTGAGTGCTCTCAAGACACTGGAGGGTGGAAGGAGGGAAAGGCTGGGGAATGTATCCTCATGCTGGGTCTCCACTGGTTAGCGGTGTCCTTCAATCCCAGACCACACCGCTGTCAGGCCCTTTTCCATCTGGCAGCTCTCCCTGGCTGCAGGTAATCACTTACTCCCTTGTCCTTGTAGCCCAGGGGTATACCAGCTCCGGGCTGGTGGCCCTGGGGCACTGACCAAGCTCTTGATGTTTCCCTAAACCCTCTAGACACCTTTGTAAATGGTCCCTTTATTAAACTCTCTTCAATTAACCTGTTTGAGTGTATCATCAGTTCCCTGCTGAGACCCAGACACAGCCACCAAATTTGTAACATGGTGCAAAGTTTATTTTTGCCACAACAAAGCTTCCACACTGTGGCCGTGATGTGCGCCTGTCTCAGTGCCCAGCTGAGTGGGTCATGCGGTGCATCTGCTGAAAGGCCATTTGGCTGCAAATAATAGAAAACTGGGTTCACGCTGGCTTAAACAGAGAGGGGGTTATTTTCTCACATAACAAAAAGACTGGAGGTAGACAGCTGCCGACATGGATTTTGATGATTTCAGGGTCATCCTCCCAGCCTCTGTCTTGTGACACAAGATGGCTGCTTCAGTTCCAGGTGACTCAGCCATGCCCAAGCCAGGAACCAGTTGGCCATCGGAAAAAGTCATCATCAGTCACTTCTGTGCAGGGAAGGGGAAGATTTCCCTGAGGCCCCACCCAGCATATTCTCACTCACAGGCTGGACCTCTATAGCCAACCTCCATAGCTGCAAGGGAGGCAAAGAAAGGAATTATCTGGGATTCTATCCACCACGTGACGAGAGAGCAAGGGGGAAACAGATTGGAGACTAAGTGAAGGTAAATATTCAGTGGGGTCTTCTGAGTGCACCAAAAAATAACACAGGTACAACTTGCAATGAGGAGCACAGCTGTGGGTCAAGCCAGCCTCTACGCCTCCCATTTCTTGTGTTCCCTGGAGCAGGTGAGACTTTTGCTGGTCGAGGCAATAAATGATCCTACTGAGCCAGCAACCCTGTCCCTTCAAGAATGCTGCCAAAACCCCCAAGTATTTTGAAAGTCTAAGAGGCCCACAAAAAAGTTAGAGTAATTCATGTTTTCCTGGTACTCAGAGTCAAATTCCAGGTTTCCCCCATGGTTGCATGGCACAGAGGTTTGGGGCTAAAGGCAGAATCCTCTGGATTACTAATTCGAGGGACAGAAAAATGGGATCAAAACGAGGTTCCCACCCTTCTAGCTCCTCACCCCCATGAGAATGCACTCGTGTCTTCCCAACCTTCAACTGTATCTTGTATTGTAAGCCAGATCGTACTTCTTCCCGATTTTTCCTACAACTCTGCCTTCCCTTGGCAGATATCTAAGCATAGGACCATTTGGCCATCACATCACCGTAAAATGACACCACACCAATTGTTACATTCTCCTTTATGCTCATCTGTCTCTTCTCATTTTCCTGACAATGACCATGTATGGAGGGTAATCATATTTTTCCAGTTAGTTTTTTTTTTTTTTTAATGACACCAGGCATACATCTGAAGGGAAATGAAAATGCCCTCTTGGCAATTAAACTTTTGCTTCCATTTTGCCCCTCTAAGGGGGACTGAAAAAATATAACCCCCAAGATATAACCCCCTATGCTGCTGCCAACCGTTTGCCAAGGCAGACTCAAAAAGCCTTTCAAATGAGTAGTTCCATTTGGTAGACCTCAACCCACCCCCTCTGAGCCCACTGCATAGTCTGGGGAGAGAAAGGTTAATTCCACACTGCACTTGAGGTTTATCAAACATATCAAACTTTTCCCAAACAGTTTTGGAGACGACCAAGCAATGGAGTGACCCTGTAAAGCCCTTTCCCACTTTATTTCAGAACCTCTGTGTATTTGGATGAAAATATAATCCATATGTTTGCTTCATTTATACATCCTCATCCACACAGCTCTAAGAGCTAGCTGACTGATGTCCAAAGGCCCTCAAGACTTTCTGCAGGCTTTTTTCCCCCCTCAAAAAAGAGGAAGCTGCCTTCACTGGCCCCAGCAGGACCTGGCCAACCAGGCATCTGAGAGTAAGTCGCAATACAGAAACCAAGGGTCTGGAGAAGAAGATGAAGGATGAGGTACCATCCTTCTCCAGAAAGGAGGCTCACTGCCATTTTCCATATCCAGTATTTATTAAGCACCTACTATCTACAGGGTGGAACACCGGGGGTGGGGAGCAGAAGAGCTGCAAAAATGACTCATCTATGGGTTCTCTTCCAGAAGCTACCACTTCCACTGGGGTCAACAACTTTCCCTGCGGAAGGCTAGAGAGTAAATACTCTGCCTTTACAGGCCAGAGGGCCTATGTGGCAACTTCGCCACCCTGCCGGGATAGCGTGGAATAATCACAGACAGCACGCGAATGAATGAGGGCGGCTGGATCCCAGCACAACGTGATTCACAGAAACAGAGGTGGGACCCATCGGGCCCACAGCCGCAGAGTGCAGACCCCAGGTCTAGGTGAAACCACACGAAATTGTTGGCAAGGTCATGTGGTTCCATCTAATGGTTGGGGAGATTAAATACACACAGATGGCTCTCATTTGAATAAGAAAGTACAAAGGGCCATAATCATGGTAGAGCTGACTTAGTTTCCCTGATGGTTCTTCTGAAACCATCTTCTGAGGTTGCTAACGATTCTCACCAGGTGAGCCCATACTCAGCACTCTTCACTACTCTGCCTAACACCCGAAACGTCCTAAGTCAACATCCATTTCCAACAGGAAATGTGCAACCCTGGGGTTGGGGCCTTATGGGTTTTACTCGAATTTACGGAAGGGGGAGGGCTGACTCCTTTGAGGATGTTTGAGAAGCATAGCAGTAACTTGCTAAGGAGGCAGGTCCCTGCAGATCTTATCACAGCCTTTGACATGCTAATGGGCTTCTTGAAGTCTCTGATGGGGATGCAGCATGAAGCAGCTCCCCAACCGATTTGTTCAAGAAGATCTTTGTATGTGCAAAGCATCCCTCCAAACTGTGGTTCTGGGAACTACCCTGTGGAAATACTATGCTTTATGTTTCTAAGAAGACCAGTGTCCCCTCCGGACAGATCTCATTCCTGGTGCCCATGTGACTCTCCTGTGACAGATGAGTGGAAGAAGGTGGGTAAGACAGAGATTCTGCTATTTGCCTGACATCTGTCCTGGACCCAGAGGAGAGGTTAACTGGGGCTGGTCCCTGAGCAGCATTGATTGGATAACTGCCACTTTCCATTTCCTGCTTTAAGGGATGTAATTTGACACCCAGACTTGAACCTTTCTGGGAGAATTCGTATAATGACATTATGACATCTTGTGGCCATTTAGAGGAACCCACACTATTCCCCCTGGGTTTCGGTCCTGAAGGAGAAAAGCCCCACTTAAATGTCACCACCCAAAAAAGGAGGGTGTCCTCATTGGCCAACTGGGTCCATTTCTATCATTCGGGGTCTTGCTACTCAAAGTGTGGTCCTCAGACCAGCAGGACCAACAGCAATGCAGATTCCCAGGCCACCCCAGAGCATCGGAGTCAGAATCAGCATTTTAATAAGAGCCCTGGGGACTGGTGTACACAGCAAAGTTTCAGGAGCATCTCTCTAGTTGACCTCTTTTTGTGGCTCGGTGTCAAGTTTTGCTTCTTTTTTCAGTAATGGGAGGAAAAGGAAAGCACCAAAGGCTAGTGGACAGAATGTTAAGCTAGATGCTCTTTGGTATAGTTCTAACTACCTCATTGTTTCCAGGGATTTCCAAAGGCCCTTAGATAAGGTCAATAAATTTATTTAGTTATTTTCCTAGTGTTTATTGGATATTGGTATCAGACCCCACATTCAGCATTCTACAGGCACTACCTTACTTAATTCTCACCAACTTTGAGGTAGAAACTATTACTAGCCCCATTTTATAGATGAGGAGCTAAGGCTTAGAAGGGAGGTTGACTTCCAGCTAATCATGCAGATGTTGGTCTTTGCTCAGGCCCCCAAACTCACTAAAGGTAAGATGAAGGAAGGACAAAGCTATAAACAAGAAGTAAAAAGGAAAGGGAACACCAGCAAGTGGGAAACATCAACCCAGTGTAGGAAGACAGAGAATGGCCAGACAAGTGACAATGGATATGGATCTCAGCTTTCTCCTCTCTGCCTAATGCCTGCAGAAGGGAAGCCAATAGAAGCAGAAATGATGCACTGCAGAATCTTGGAAGGTTCAAGAATGGGAAGTACCAGGTACCTCTGGAGGTGGGCAAGTGGGATGGCGCTGAAACAGGAGGGTAGGTTGAAAGCGGATGTAAGCTTAGAGCCCCAGCCTCCTCCCTAGGCCCACATTGCCAGGCAAGTATCCAGATCTGCACCTGCCAATGGGAAGTCTAATCTCAAGAGAAGCTATGCCAGAGACTCTGGCTTGGGGACCACCAGACCCCACTTGGGGTAAGCATAAAGAGCTGTACTGAAAACAGGGAGTCTGTGAATGTCTGCCCACTGAAGAGTGAGGCTCAGTCTTTTTCCACCAACTCAGTTCCAGAATGCCTGCTGTCTAGCTCATCAACATCCTGCACCCATCCCCAATACACACACACACACACACACGCACGCACGCACGCACTCACACACACAGCACCCTATGCAGATAATCAAGTTTCTTCTCCAGGGAAGCTGACCAAGCCAAAAGCAAAGACCTAGAAGATTCTATATCTGAGGGCCTTAGGGAAAAAAAATGGTCACACCACAAGTTTTCCAATCAGACGGCTGCACACCTTGGACTTCTACCTTGACACTCACAAGCCAAAACAGATGAAGGGGGGAAATTCAGACTGAGAGGATGCAAGGAGCAGAAGAATGTTCTTAAAAACAGCCGAAGAAAGAGAAAATAACATACCCTTGAAGTGAGAACGGGATACTCTCAGCAATGTATAGAAAATAAGGGTCTGTGGGAACTGAAAACAGGATAGCAGAAGGGGCGGGTAACCACAGTGAGACACCTGAGGCGGGGGTGCTTTCTAGCCCTGGTTTCTCGGCTTCCTCCCCCTCCTGTTGAACAAGAGCTCCCCCCAGGCCTCCTTTGCACACTGTAGTCAGCCACCCACCTAAATAACCCAGGAAGAATGAGATGGGCTGAGCTGTGTCCCCACAAATTGATATGTGGGAGTCCAAGCCCCCCAGTACCTCAGAATGTGATATATTTCGAGGTCGGGCCTTAAAAGGGATGATTCAGTTAAAATGAGGCCCTTAGGGTGGCCCTAATCCAAGATGACTGGTGTCCTATAGGAAGAGGAAATTCGGGAGGCGCCTGGGTGGTTCAGTCAGTTGAGCATCTCATGATCTCAGGGTGGTGAGATCAAGCCCCATGTCAGGCTCCACGCTCAGTGTGGAGTCTGTTTGAGATTCTCTCTCCCTCTCCCTCTGCCCCTCCTGCTTGTGCTCTCTCTCTCTCTCTCTCAAATCAGTGAATAACTCTTTAAAACAAAAATAAAGAAAGAAGAGGAAATTCGGACACACAGAGAGACACAAGGCAGAGAGACACGAGGGACTCATGCGCACCAAGGAAAGGCCACGTGAAGATGCAGGGGGGGAGGCCTCAGGAGACACCAATCCTGCCGATACCCTCACCGCGGACTTCGAGCCTCCACAACTGTGAGAGATGAGCTTCTGTAGTTGAAGCCGCCGGTCTGTAGTATGTTGTTATGGCAGCCACAGCACAAAACTGGATTGTTTAATTAAAATGAATGTTCTTGTTCCAAGAGTTGACAAAACAAAAACAAAAACAGGCAACTGACCCCTAAAATAGTGAATCTTTTCTCAGAGAACAGAACTCTGTAGGAATGAGCAAGACATAAATGGTCTTTGCTGTTTCCTTCATCTTCCTGAGAACTGAGAATGAAAGGGAAGGACCCCTTCGGGCAAATAAGGAGGGAAGGATTCTGATACAATAACCAGGGACCAACATGGTCCCAGGGAGACCACCTGCCTGAGGCCCAGGTCCAGGTGGGAGCCCATCGGGGCCTAGATTCCCTCTGCCTCTGCCTGCTCATCCCCACCCCTTCTACTCCCCCACCCCCACCCAGCCCCAGGCCCTTTTCCATCTCAGAGTCTGTCCCCTAGAACCTTCTATAGCCAGAACTAGCTAACCAAATCAACTTAGACGGTATTTCTCATGCTTCCTGATCAGAACCCTCACCTGGGGCAACTATTAAATAAACAGCTTCCCTGGACCCTCCCCTGCAGATTCTGATTCAGTGAGTTATATTTGGAACTTATTGTCCAGAAAATTCTGGTGGAGGCATATTTGGAAAGCAGTAGACTAATGCTGAGATAAGAGAGGAAGAAGGCCTCTCTTCTGGCTCCAGGGCCATATGAAATCCACGTGGTTGCCTTTGGAGTCTTGCTCTCCGAGTGCCCCTGATATTTGACGCCTGCCAGAGCCGTTCAGATGAGGGGCAGCTCAGAGCACGGAGGCTTCCCCTGGCTGGGCTGAGCCGCACTCAACAAGGACGAAGGGATGGGCTTTCGCGGATGCTGGCTTGGGCTCAATGAAAGGAAGAACTTGCTAATCATCAGAGCTGCTGTCCAGCAATGCAAGGGGCCTCGGATGAGAAGGGGTGCAGCTTCCATAGAGGAACTCAAGCCAAAGCTCAAAGGATGAGCTCTGTAAAGGGAGCTAGCCCCTTCTGCCCGGCACAAAGGTGCCTCATAGATGCGTCCGGGAGCAACAGGAGGATTGGGGAGAGCCTCCATACTCAGTTGCGGCCACGGTCCAGAAGCATCAGCACCATCTAAGAGCTTTGAAAAACCACATTTGGACCCCGTCCTCCAAAATTCCAGTGTCTTTCATCCAAGGTCAGGCCCTGGCATTAATGCTTTTGAAATGTCTCCAGTTTATTCTCACGTAAAGCCGAGACTGAGAGTCAGAGATTCAGGGACCCCGAGGTTCATCCAACTCTGAGATAACAAGGCTCTCTGGCTGAGCTGGTGGGGAATGAACTCACTAGAAGAGGGAGAAACAGACATTAAAAGCTACAGTCTCTTTTTCACTTTCTTTTCTGCATGCCTCAGCAGGAATTTCTCTCCCAGCTGCCTCCAAAAACAATGACTCAGAGAAGCGATGTGACCTGCCCAAGGTTACTCTGCCCATGATGGAAGGCTAACAGGACTTCAGATTCTTGGTGCAGCACTTTACTACCTCCTGGGTCACTGGAGCCGGCCCCCAAAGCGTAGAAAGAGGAAGAAGACAAGTCCCCACCCCTAGAGACAGCCTGACAGTTAAGCTAAATCAAAGTCAAAATATGGCAGAAGCAGAAATCATAACAAACTTCCATTGGGTATTTACACATATACACTGGCCACTGTACGTTCTTTACTTACCCATCATCATTTCAGCTGGGGAATAAGCAAGCCTCCGTGTGACTGTCAGATGCTGTTATTAACCCCCAGTGGACTCAGGAAACAGAGGCTCAGAGCAGTGTGGCGACTTGCCTGGAGCAGCCCAGCTGGTAAGCGTAGAGCTGAGACTCAAACCCGGGGTGGGGGGGACAACTCAAGAACATGAACGCTTAGCCCTGTGACCCCTGCCTTGTAAGTGTGGGTGGCGGTCTCTGCAGAGGAAAGGCTTGCTGGGGGGAAGATGGCTTTGACTTTGGCCTTGAGGGGTCAACAAGGTGTGTGGGGCAGAGGTAAGGCTGGAAAGCTGAGGACAGGTGTCCATGCTGAGCCCAATCCAGGATTCTGGAGGAAAAGGTGGGTTGGTGACTCCCTTGGCAGAAGGAGGAAGGTTTTTGCTTTGAAGAACCAGAAAAAATGAATTTGGAAGATGGGGGCAGGATGAGTACGTTCCCTTCAGACTGTCATTGGGCTCCGAGCTTCTATGGGGCGGAGGTGGGGAGAGGAGACAAGGGGCCAAGGACATGGGTCTAAGACCCTGGGAGACGTGGGGCCGGAGCATGCTTCTGCAGACACCCTCCTTGTGCAGGCCACGCACACCCAGCCCACGCCGAGTGCTGCCCACGTGGTCTCCGGCTTGCTATTATTATCACTCTCCCCTCTTCTTATTCTGAAGGAGACCCAGGCTTTAAAGGAAATGGAGCTCAGAGAGGTCAATGTACTTGTCCAAGGCCACTTAGCTGAGAGGCTGAGCCAAGATGGAAACCCAAGCTGGCCTCACATATTGAGGAAATGAGACTTCCTGTTAAAAACGTCAGAAAAAAAAAAAACACGTTTTACTCTGCTCCTTTCTGAAAATCACTAACATGAGAATAAAGGAAAAATTTTTAAGTCATAGATAAGCCAGCAAGGAAAACGGAGCAGAGGGGAAGAACAAGCAAGGGATGTCCAAAAAAGATTTTTTTTTAATGGGGGGGGATGGGAGGTGGGGGTACTGAAAAGCAGGTGGATGAGCGCTAACTAATGCATCAGAGCCAAGAAAGCTAAAGCCAAGCCTAAGGGAAAACTACCTGAAGCAAGGTGATCTGTGACCCCAGAATCCCAGAAAACATCGAGAATCGGAGGCACTAGGGAGCCCTGAAAGCAAGTGGGGCTGAACACAAGAGGAGTGGCTAAAAAAAAGTCTTTAAAAAGAGAGTTTAGATCTCCAGGTTCCTTCCCTAACCCCAGGCAGCAAGATAACCAACCAGTCCAGTGGAAGAAAAGAAGCTTAGCTTCCAGCCGGCTCTGGGCAAATAGGCTCGGGATTTGGGGCTTAGGGGCACAATGGAGGGCCAAGCTCAGCCATCAGATTCAAAACAGGAGGATTAGGAGAAACTCAACACATTGAATGACAAGACTCTCCCCAACCAGGCTGAAATCTGGGTGACCAACTGACTCCCTTTGCCTGGGATGAAAGGGGTATCCCACAAAGATGGACTTTCAGTGTTAAGACCAAGAAAGTCATAGGTAAACCAGGATGAGCTGTTGCCCTGTGTCTATCGCTCCAAGACCAGAAGATTCCTTTCCGGAGAAAGTGACCAGCCCAGGAAAAAAGACCTGCAGGCTGAAAGGGAGGAAGGAAATGCCCTCATGAACCAATAAGGCCTCCATCTTGTACTGAAAGCAGGAACCAGGTCCTGCCCCCCATGCACGCCTTGCACAGAGCACCTCCTAGGATGAGCTTGCCGGCTGGGACTCAGGGCTTCAGGTGGTGCTGTCCGCCCACAGAGGGCACCGAGCACAGAGGCTGCAACCAGGCACCTGGAACAGAACATCAGTCATGCGAAACGCCCCCGGGGACACCCAGAAATACCTGGGGGAGACTCTGCAGTGGCGGTTGTCACTGTGTGAGCAGTCCGGCAGCTGAGGGACTCAGGAGGTTACAGGGCAGCTCTCTTCACAATGGCCAACAGGTAGAAACAAAGTAAAGGCCCATCTTCACATGAATGGATAAAATGGGTCTAGCCATACAATGCAATATTACTCAGTCATCAAAAGGGATGAGGTACTGATTCATCCTCCAAAACATTGTTCTCCAGAGTAAACCAGACCAAAAAGGTTGCATACTGTAGGATTCCATCCATATGAAATAATCCAGAGTAGATAAATCCGTAGACAGAGGAAGCAGATTACACACCAGGGGCTGGGGGTGTGGGGAATGGGGCAGGACGGCTTCATGGGTATTTACTTTTAGGGTCATGAAAATGTTCTGGAACTAGATAGAGGTGATGGTTTCACAACATTGTAGATGTGCTAACTGCCACAGAACTGCATTTTGAAATCGTTCATTTTCTGTTATGTGAATTTTACCTCAATTAAAAAAAAAAAAAGATCAATCCTTCAAGAATGGAAAGACCCACATGACAGGCTCATCCAAGCTAATACCAACAGGCATGGCTCAGATTCCTAGAGCTGCTCTAATTTACCCCATCCAGGCCCCACTCTCAGGAAGCCCCAGTCAGGGAGAAGGCAGGCCTGCTCCCAGAAAGGCAGTAGCTGAACTGAGCCTGGCACGTCTCACCTCCCCTAAAGCCGCAATTAATAACTTAGCCCCAAAATAAAAGGGGAAACACACACACAGAGTACTCTGGGTTTCCTCTCCTCCCACCCCCACCTTGCCTCCAGCAGGCCCACACGGTCCTAGACACCCTCCCCGTACTTGTCGAGCCCCACAGCTCTCCCGCAGGCATGTAGTTCTGCTGGTTTCCAGAATGTTCTCATGAGAAATTGTCAATAACTGAGCGTCACAAACCACGCTTTGTGCAACTCCAGATAGGTTTTCTTAAGAAACACAATTAGGAAGGAAAGCCACACTTTTTTTTCCCCTTGTTAAGACCTGGGGGAATTGTTGGTATTCAAGCCAGCTCTCCGGAGGCCTCTCTCTCCTCAGAAGGAGCATAAATACACGGCATTCCAGCCGGCCACAGGCCGACCAGGAGCCTGTTACAGACCCAGCCCAGGAATGCACAGCCCCCAGCAGCTACTAGGCCCTGTCTGCTCCGCACGGAGTTCCCAGGAACTTGAAAACTTCCCCATCACCTGATCTGGTGCTTGCAATATTTCTTTTTTTGCAACAAAACGTCTTGGTTTTTTCTCAAGGAATTTTATGTTTGGTATCTCACAAAGCAAGGGAGGTTTATAAATGGAGCTTCTCTGGTTGGTAAAGAGGCAAGGGACCCTGACTGCTCTCCTCCTTTATCTCATTAGTGTCCACCTAAGGGACTTCAAAGACACCGGAGGTTCCCTAGAGCACCATTTGTTAACCACCAATCTGGTCCAATGAGGACTCATTGTGTATGTCAAAGAACAATTTTCAAAAAGTTAAGAGCATGACTCTCACACAAATAGGAAACAAGCACATGGCAGGGATTTCTTTAACCTTAAAAAAAAAAAGGATTTATTAATTTATTAATAGGGGAACCAGCAGTCTGGGAAAGCTGGCTCAAAGGCTTATGAGAGAGACCAAAGTCAATACAGCAAAGGACCGAAAGAATGCTAGAATAAGATTGCCAAGCTAGACACAGAAATGATGAATATCCTACAGGTCAATAAAATCGTATACTTTTGGGGGTGTCTTTTATACTGGACAGAAATCATTTTCAGGACTCCTAGACCAAAATCATTTGCAAGTTATCAATCTTCCACAAATTAGCATCACACTTTCCAGAGTCTGGGCCCGAATCAGTACTAAATAGTAAATCAAAGAACGCTCCATTCCCCTAGAGCAGGGGTCAGTAAACCTCTATAAAAGGACAGACAGTAAATAATTTTCAGCTTTGTGGGCCATCTGGTCTCTGTTGCAACTACTGGACTCTGCCTGGTTATAAAGTGGGAGCGGCAGAGACCATACGCAAACGAATGGGCGTGGCCGTGTTCTGATAGAACTTTATTTACAAAAACAGGCGACAGCCAGATTTAGCCTGTGCCCTGAAGAATTAGATAACCCGAGGCCGGGCCTGTTGGCCAGAGCTCTGGTGTGGCGTTCAAGGGACACATCGTCATCCTTTTGCCTTCTTGCCAAGTTTTGGGTGCTTTTTCATAACTTTTTCTAGCAGATGTGGAAACCAGAGAGGGAAAGCAATTCGGCCATGGGAACACAGCCGGAACTGGCTCCCAGTCACAATCTCTCATCTCCTGGTTCTCTGGCAGCGGAAACAGTGCCCACCTCTCCTACACTGAGGATCAAGCAGAGGGGGTGGGGGGGCTGCAAAGTCTCCAGGGAAGCAGCTCCTCCCACTTCCCCCAAAGGGCGGGTCCACAGGGCATTTCCTTCTCCGCCTCTGAGTCTCCAAGGGGGACCCTTGACTGAATGCGACTCTGCTCTCTTCACCCAAAGCAGATGCTCTAAGCCAGAAAAGCACAAAGCCTCCCAGATCAATGCGCTTCCTCTTGACGCGAGCCACAGTTGAAATGCAAGTCAAACAGGAGAACAATTAGCCGGGCAGACAGGTTCATTGCCAGGGTCTCTGGCAAATTGCTGAGGGAGAAAGTGAGGAAACAATTTGACATCAGAGAACTTGGAAGTATTTTTTTCATCCAACGGGGAATAAAAGCACTTTGTTTCCTTTTCCTTTCAAAAATCAGTGCCTGCCCCCATCCAGCCCCCCGAACCTAGCACAATCGTCTCTCACTGCGTTGCCGCGACGAAAAGAGATTTTTAACGGCACGCTGTCACGTGACCACGGAGCCGGGGCCCTGGAAGCCAGTGGCTCATTGTCTGAGAGGGACAGGAAGTGAGTGGGACGAGGGACCGGGCTGCTGTGCTCAAGTAAGAGCGTGAGGAAGTGGATCTGCTGCCCTGGGACCCCGGCGTGCCCACATCGGTGATGTCGCCACTCGCCCACCTTTGTCCCAGCGCGTACTACGTGCCACTGGCTTTTCTTGCACGACCTCACCAAACCCTTATCACGGTCCCCGAGGCCAGATCCCCAGACACGTGGCGAAGGTTATGGGGTGTATCTAAGGTCGCAGATCTAGCGCAGAGCCTCAGGGCGGCCAGACAACGTGCTCGGCCCAGGATACTTAGTGACTCATTGAATTCTCCCCACCTCCTTGTGAGACAGGCACCTTTGCCATCATCCCTGTTTTATAGAAGAAGAGACTAAGGCACGCGGAGGCTGAGCAAAACTGCCCAGAGGCTCCCAGCTAGCAAGTGGCAAAATGGGGATTTGAACCCGGGCCATCAGGTTCCAGAGACCGAGTGTATAAACCTCCCAGAGCTTAAGTCTGCCTTCGTCTCCCCAGACTGAGCAGAAATGCAAAAATGGAAACTCAAATGCTTCACTAGCATAGAGAAGAAAACATCTGTCAAATGTCTCAAAATCCAGGCTCTATTTTTATTTTTGGTTGACTTGTTCTTAGAAAGCTCTGTGACTCGCAAGGAGACAAAGGGGGTGGGAGGTCATCAGGTGAGGTTTCTAGCTCAGGCCTTCGGCTCCTGCCAGGATGGACAATAGACACTCAGTGGTCACATATTTATTGAGAAGTGAATATTTGCCAGGAACTATTCCAGATTCCGGGCAGGTTTCTGGATTATCCCTAAATCACAGTGTCCCGTGAGGAAGATGTGGAAACAGGCTCGACCCAGGCTCTCCTCAGGCTCTCCCCATCGACTCACTCCGGGCTCTCCGAGCCTTCCCTGAGACTCTGGCTGGCCCCTCTAGGAAATAAGCACGCTCTTTTGACTGACCCGGACTCTTACTGGCCATTTGGGGTCTCCATCTCAGAGACTCTGTCATTGACTAGCCCTGCCAGGAACAACAAAGGCTTCTTCCTTTTCAAAAAGGAAAAGATGTTGGACAAAGAGAGATAGGGAAGTGTTCTGTGCTGTTTTTATTCACAACATTCTGTCACCAAATGTGCGGTGTCTTTTCCAATACCACTTCCCTGCCTCTCCAATACCAGCTGGGTGTCCTTCGGTCCAATTCAACTCTGATACCAAGTACCTGAAGTTCATGTCCGATCCCGCAAGTTAAGGCAGGGTCCCACAGACTGCGCCCACCCCCCTTCAGATGCCATTCGAAAGGCGCAGGTTGTCACTGGGTCTTCTCACTGGCTGTCTGCAAATTCAAGGGGTTCCCATAACCCCCCTCAGTTTGACAACTTACTAGAACAACTTTAAGAGCTCAGAAAAGTGCTTTATTGACTAATACTGGCTTATCAAAAAGGATACAACTCAGGAACACCCAGATAGTGGAGGTGCACAGGGCAAGGTATGGGGGTGTGGGGTGTGCTCAGACCTTCCACATCCTCTCCAGGTGCCACCATTCTGTCATCTCGATGTATTCACCAATGGGGGAGCTCTTCAAACCCTATCATTTAGGGGTTTTTAGGGAAGTTCCGTTATGTAGGCATGGTTGATTAAACTGTTGGCGACGGAACACACTTTCCAGCGCATTTCCCTCCCTGGAGGTTGGGGGTGTGGCTGAGAGTTCCAATCTTCTACTCATGCCTTGGTCTTTCTGGAGAACAGCCCCCATCCTGCAGCTACTTAGGGGTCCCAACCACCTGTCATCTCATCAGCATACGAGAGATACTCATCACCCTGGAGATTCCAAGGATTTTAGGAGCTGTGTTCCAGGAACTAGGGACAAAGTCCAAATATGTATTTCTTATGTCCCCAGTGCCCTATGGTCATCTATATCAACACCATATAATATAAGAGTATCCATTGCTGCCCTCAAAAAGAGACATTCAGCCTGGCAGAGGCAATGAGATAATGCCTGAAACATCTCTGGTGGAGAAGATACTGTTGATGGCTATCCAGCCCTTCCTTTCCCTAGTTCACAGGCACCATGTTTAGGTCTTTCCCTTCCTCCTGAAAGGCAAGTGTTCACTGGCACAGATCTGGAGCCCCAGCAGGAAGGAGTGGGGGATGATTTCTCTAAACTATTCAATAGTGGGGACGCCTGGGAGGCTCAGTCAGTTAAGTGTCTGCCTTCGGCTCAGGTCATGATCCCCGGGTCCCAGGATCGAGCCCCACATTGGGGTCCCTGCTCAGTGGGGATTCTACTTCTCCCTCTCTCTCTCTGCCCCTCCACCCACTTGAGTTTCTCTCTATCTCAAATAAATAAATTTAAAAATCTTAAAAAAAAAAAAAAAAAAACTGTTCACTGGTGGTTCCATCCCCTTGCCAGGGATCACTTTAACCATGAGCCTTTGATTCGATTCAGGCCGATGAGATGTGACAGGGCAAGTCTGCTGATGGGTATCAGATAAACAGAAAGAAATGCACAGGAAGAGCCCCACCCCTCTCTCTTCCACAGGCTGTTGTCACAACTATGTAAGCTTCCTGGAGCCGTGGCAGCTACTTTGTGACCATGGGGGAGAGGAAGTCAACATGCTGAGGGTGGCAAAGCAAAAAGATGGAAAGAACCAGGGTCTTGCTGCTAAATTAACCAACTCAACACCACTTTACCTCCAGACTTCTCTTTTTATGAAATAATTAATTCTTATTAGTTAAAGCACTTGAGTCAAGCTTTTTGCTTCTTGCAGCCCAAAACACCCTAGGCACATGTCATCCCATGGAAATATAACAAGCCACAGATGCAAGCCATGCACGTAATATTTAATTTTCTAGTAGCCATAAATAAAAAGTAAAAAGAAATAGCTGGAATTCATTTTAATATATTTTATTTAACCCAGTATATCCAAAATGTTCTTCAACATACAATCAATACAAAAAGTTATTAATGACTTCGAGTTATTTTACATTCTTTTTCCTACCAAGACTTTGAAATCAGTGTGTGTTCCCAACTTGCATCTCCATTTGGATGAGCCACGTTTCAAAGGCTTACTAGCCACACTGGGGAATAGCCACCTGCCCTCAGTGCTGCCCTGTGCCATCTTTCTCCAGTTCTTTATTCCTCTCTTTATCCTTCTATGGAGCACACTGGGATTGACTCTGACCTGAGATCTCTATCACTCAAGGCCTTGGGGAGGGCTGGCTTTCCCTGGCTCTTTTCTTGGGCTCCAGATGTGCCGCTTGCTCTGCCCAAAGCCCTGAGAGCTGATGCAAAGACAGCTGGTCCTGCCTTGGCCCATAAAAAGCATCCAGTCCGGCAGGAGCAGCAAAGAGGTGGGGCCACAAATCGTAACCATGTGAAGATGCCACAGGGAGACACCGCAGGGAGGGGGCATGAGGAGGAGAAAGGCAGAAGGGCATGTTCTGCTTCTTGACCACGGATGGAAGGCAGCAGTGCGGGCAGGGGGTTGGGAGGAAAGATAGCCAGCCTGGGCTCAAAAGCCAGCTCTGTGACTCCTGGCAATTGACCTAAGCTTCCTGGGCCTCCGTTTCTTCATCCATAAAATGGGCACATTAATAGTACCCACTTTCTAGGATTTCTTAGGAAGGCTAGATGTGTTAATACATTCAAGGTGCTTAGCAGAGTGCGTGTGTTTGCTACCATTTTAGTATTTTTTGAAAGGAAGGGAAAAAAGAAAACTAAAGGCAAGCAAGCAGATCTGGGAAGAAGTAAGAAGAGAATGGAGGGATGGGTGGCAGGGAGTGGAAGGGAGAGAAAGGAAGGGAAGGAGGGAGGGAGATCTTCCCACTGAAACCAGGTTCGCTCCCCCAGAGACTGTCGGCAGAGCAAAAGCCAAGGAGAATGTGCAATATTCACTCACACAAAGAACGTGAAGCAGGTCCGGGAGAGAGCCTGATGCTGCTCTGTATGAAATTCCCCAGTTCTCCAACATCCTGAGTTTCCCTACAGGAACTTCTCACCAGGGAGGCTCTGGGAGAGCCTTACAGGGTGGACAGAGGAAATGGGAGGGGAGGGGAGGGGAGGGGCGGGGTGGCAAGGAAAAGGAGGGGAGGGTTGCCTGGAGAAAGGGCCCTTCTGAACCCAAGGTAGGAGCATTCACCCACTTGATAGGCCTCCAAATGGTCCAGGAGAGAGCCGCAGTCCAGGAGTCATGGGGCTCTTTTTGCCTAAAGCATAAACTGGGGACTTTCCATAGTGAGATGTCAACAATGGCAGGGAGGGACAAAGGGCAAATGTGGGGGGGGGCAGCAGGAATGAGAGAATCCTGAAGAGGGAAGAGGAAGGAGGAGGGGGAGGAGCGGAGGAGGACAAACAGGGGAAAGGGAGGCAGGGGTAAGAAAGAAGGGAGGGGGTGGGAGAGGGCAGGAAGAGGAAGAGCTACTTCTGAATTCAGCCAGGGACTAGAAGTCTCCAAGAGTGCCTTGCAGCCCCTCCCGAGTCTGTCCCCACCCACCTAGAAGCAGGACCTGAAGCCCACTCATCTCCCGCAGGGGTGCCACCTGCCAGAGCATCTCATCCCTCAGGAGGAGTTTGTCAGAGCTGCTCCATACAGGGGCTGCTAAGAAAGTGGGGTTCCCCTGGAGCTGGGATCCAGCCCCCCAGCCTCTATGCCTGTGTCATCTTGGCAAGCCCTGTCTCTCTCGGAGCCTGGTGTTCTCACGTTTACAGCGAGGTCAGCCGCTAACTGACCTCCTGGCTCACTCTCAGCTTGCGCATTGGAATCTGATCAACATGCAATAACCAGACTAAGCTTCTCCTACTACTCTATGCAGTAAGGACTCTCACAATCCTCATTTCACAGATGAGGAGGGGAGGCTTCGAGCTTAAATATCTTGCCCAAGGCCTCTCAGTCAGGCGCTGGCAGAACTGGGATTTGAATCCAGCCCGTGCAGCCTTGAAGCTCACCGCCCCTGCCCACGCCCCACGCCGTAAAGCCTCTCTCATCCGCCCTGCGATTCGGGGCGAATTCCCCTTCTGTAGTTACAGCGCTCCAAAACGGGAGAGGGCACAGCAGCCCTGGGTCCGGATGACGTGCGCGGCGTTCCAGGCAGCTGCGTGAGGCAGTGACTCCGTTCTGGCCCATGGGCGGTGCGGAGGAGTGTTCCGGGCCGACCACTGGCCATGGCCTTACAAGGAAGGGGCCCCGCCTCCCCTGCCCCCTTCTCCTCTTCCTGCCCATACCATGTGAGTCGGGAGAAAAACCAGGACAAGAGGGAGGCAAGGGAGGTATCGGGGTGCAAAATGTTAGCAGTCAAGGCTCAGGGTTGCACCATGCAGACCAAGAACAAAGGCCTCATTCAGTGTCACTCCCCAGAGCTCTCACTCCCCTCGCCCCGGTCCCAGCCTGCATCTCAGTCCCAGTGGACAAGGGCGCCAGGCTAGGAATGGGAGCCCCTGCTAACATCACAGAGCAGAGCCTCTGTCTCAATCACTGCAACTCAAATAGTGGGCCAAGGAGGGGGTGGGTGCTTGCCATTGGGGGAAGCATCCAGAAGAACCAGCTTGGTCACTTGGATGGACAAGTCTTGCACGGTGTGGGGCTGCTTTCTCAGCAGGGGCTGAAGACCTGCTCTTCCCACATACACTCCCGCCTCCTAATCCATTCTCCAAGATACAGCTGGGACGATCTCTCCCAAACAAGATGCTTTCCCATTGTTCTCAGGATAACACACAAGAATAATAAGCAGAGGAGCATTTTTTATTGGCCCACTAGGTCCTGCCCCGTCCTGTCCCCTCCTCCCCCCATAATCCTCTCTCAGAGACCCCACCACCCGGCTTCCTCTAGTTGCTTGCCGACCCCCCACCATGACATTACGGTGTTGTGCTACCTGGAACATCCTGCACCTCTCCCTTTGCCTCCTTATTTGCTCCCTGTGCTTCAGACCTTCGCTGAAGTGTCACCTCCTCGGGGACAGCTTCTCGGATGCCTTCTTATGCACACCCACAGCACCCTGAACTCTCTCCTCACAGCCGCAGCTGTCCCCCAGTGTACGCAATTAAGTCCCTGTTGTCTCCCCTGTGAGGCCCCCAGGGCCACCGCTCTCTCATTCACCTTGCCTTCCCCTGGGCCGAGTACAGTGTCTGGTCCCTGGCAATGATCAATAAATATTTGATGCCTGAGGAAGTGACAGAGCCTCCAGGGCCCTGCAGGAACCTGGCACAATTAATGTGTCTAACACAGCAAAGGACCACGTCAGGGTGGAGCCACCAGGAAATGTGTCCTCCTCCAAGGGACATTCTCAGACTCCGTCCGGTTTGGTTCTCACTACACTGCTTCCAAGGAAACCACAGGAACTCTTCAGGGCTTGCCACCACCCTTCCTTCTGCTCCCAGTCCACAGCTGACTGACGAGCTCTCTGTGACGGGCTGGCCACACCAGCCCTCTGAGACTCAGTTTCCCCACATGTAAAGTGAGAAAACTCATGGGATCTGCCCATGACACTTCTCAAGATGAGATCATGTGAAGGACCATGTGCTGAATTAAAATTCGTGGTCATTCCCCCCACGGAGAAGTGGGGTCTCTTTCCTTCAGCCCCTGAATCCGGGCTGGGCCTGTGACACCTTTCACCAATACAATACAGAAGAAGTGAGGACATGCCAGTTCCAGGCCGAATCTTGAAGAGGACCAGCAGCGGCCAATTCCTCCCTTTTGAAGCCTCGCCACCACGCTGTGAGGAGCCCAAGCAGCCATGGGGAGAGGCCACAGGAAAGAGACCTGAACTGGAGCTCGAGCCCCAGCTGGTCCTGCAGCTGACAACCTGTGACATATTGGTTGTCCAAGAGAACTCTCTGCGAAGAACCAATTAAGCTGCCCCATCAAGTCCTGCCGAAACTGCAAAATTGTGAGCAGATGTTTTTGATTTTGTTTTTTTAAATTTTTTATTGTTATGTTAATAACCATACATTACATCATTAGTTTTTGATGTAGTGTTCCATGATTCATTGTTTGTGCATAACACCCAGTGTGTGAGCAAATGTTTAAAGAAGCAATTGTCGGGGCGCCTGGGTGGCTCAGTCAGTTAAGCATCTGCCTTCGGCTCAGATCATGATCCCAGGGCCCTGGGATCGAGTCTGGCATCGGGCTCCCTGCTCCGCGGAGTCTGCTTTTCCCTCTCCCTCTACCCCTCCCCCCTGCTTGTGCGCTCTCTCTCTCTCAAATAAATAAATAAAATCTTTTTTTAAAAAAAGATAAAGATGAAATTAAAATATGAGGATTTGATATAAACTGCTTTCTCAGCCAAAAAAAAAAAAAAATAGGGTTCGTCTTGATGCCAGCTTTAATCACTTGGAGTGGTTGCCTAGAGAACTGTATTGAGAATGCCTTGGAGAATGCACACGAAATCAGCACAGAAAGAATGCTGTGATGGACTAGTGATGTCTGTCACTGGCAAGGGAATGGAGGGTGGAGGCCTTTATGTGGGGTGATCATATAATTTAGCATCCAAACTGGAACACTTTGGGAAATAAAAGGGGGCACTATTAATGAGTACATTGAGACAACAGGCATACACTGAGACTGTCCAATAAAAGCAGGACATGTGGTCCTCCTACTTCCAAGCCATGGATGTCATCCCTTATACATCCTGATGTGTAGCTCAGAGATAACCAAAATAGAGGGGATGTCCAGACTTAAAAGCCCCTTGAAATCCTGAATGTTAATTTCTCTTTTAAGTACTCGGTTTCAGTGTGTGGTTAGGTATGAAGAATTGTTCTAAAGAACGCATTAAAAATTAATTAAAAGAGTTTCCTCTAATATTTAATCTTACCAGCCATGTACTCTGAGTGATGTATTCCCAGTCAGCATGTCAGTTCCTGAATAATTAAAAGAGAAGGGGAGCGTGATTCAGACCCTTGACGAGGCTTTCTGGGGTTTTAGATGCAGCACAGAACCCGGGGATGGCGTCACCCAAGGAAAAGTTCCGGACTGAGCGGCAGGGTCCAGCCCAGTCAAGAGTCACAGTTCCAGGCTGTATCACCAGAGTCACCATCGTCCAAATGAATGGGAGCCTCAGAGGGAAATGGAGGCAGAGACAGATTTGGCCCTGCTGAGCCATCAGCCCTGAGACATCCCATCTTTGCGTCCTGCCTCCTGGGAAGGAGGCGGGGGAGGCAGCGGTGAGTTATGGAGACCTTCCCGGGGCTCTTCTGCTAGCTGAGCGCTTTCATATTTCCTCACCTCTAAGACACGTGCTTCTTCAATTTGTAACATTTCGAAAATCAAGACGTGACTTAAAATCAATCGGAGGATTTAAGGTGGTATTTCTTGGGAGGTGTTCCAGAACGACGGTCAAGAGCAAGGCTCTGGACTCCTGCTCCGGGTTCTGCCACCTCCCACCCGGGTGGCCCTGGGCAAACCGCACCCCCTCTGTAGGCCTTTGTTGCCTCCTCTGTAAACCGAAGCGATTAATAATAGTACCCACCTGCTAATAAATGAAAGCGGGCGGGAGTGTAGCACGTGGCAGGTAGTGAGTGTTCAACATCTGGGAGCTATTATTCCTTTTTGTTTATTCTCTGCAGGCTATTATTAAATCGCTGGAGGATCGAAAAGTTGACATCACCTTCAACGTGTCTGCAGTACCACCAGCTTCAGAACGAGCTCGAATGCAATTACTGCTGAGCTCACTCTGCAGCGACCACCGGAGTATCGATGATGGCCTATTTCTGGTGTAGTGGGTAGGAGAGATTCACATTGGAGAGCAGGACTTAATTTTATATAATTTCCACTCAACTTAATGTAGGAAACAAGATTCTGGAGGAAAGACCCCCACCCGACTTCCAACTTTGCTCCTTCCAGTAATTGAAGCACTGAGCTCAAGACACAGGCTTCTTTTACTTGGAGCAGTAGGGGTCTGTCTTGAGGGCAGGGGAAAGGAGAGCTCAACAGGGAAGGTAGTTTTCATCTGGGCTCTTATACACAAAATAAGGTAGGCGGTCACCACTCAGCATGGCCCAGGAAAGGTCAGCTGGTATTGTCGAAACCCAGAGGTCGCTCAGGCCTGTATCGGACGGGGTCGTTAGGGGCAATAACAGAATCCACTTGGGTTTGCAGGACAAAATTCGTTCAAGGAGTTCAGGGAGTCTGCCTAATCCCTGGGAGGGCTGTGGAAGGCCACGCAGAAGCTCTGCAGGAAGAACACAGACTGGCCACACACTGCGGGGACTTCCCTTGAGAAAACAAGGCTCTTCTGTCATTGCTGGAGGCTCCTCAGAGAGACAGAACCGGAGCCAGGAGCACCAAACCTCTGCCCCTGGAGGGCAGAATTCCTGGGCCACCATCTTGCCAAAAGATCACGTTCCCTTTTGTGCCACTCCCTTTGTGAGCTCCTCAGGGCACTCAGTTCTGAGTAGTAGGCTCCCGGGGATGCCTCGAATTTACAGAACTTTGCAGGTTATGTTGCAGGAAGCAAGGGAATCTAGCAAGGTGTATTCAGTCTTTAGTGCAGGACTGAAAGTGGGCGAAATTACCTGAAATGTAGGGAGAGGGTCCATGGGGGATGGGCAGCCACACATGACCAAGTCTGCTCCATGCTACTCTGTCTCTTGGGATTTGGGTAAACTTGGCTTAGACCCCCATATCCCAGCCCGTGTGGCTCCAGGCCCCTCTCCACAATCCCAGCAGCTTGACCATCTCATTTCTGAGACTCTCCTGAGTCTACTGTGCCGGCTCAGTTTGGATTGTACTCACACCCTGCCCTGCCACTCATTTCACAAGAAATCCTGTCACATGCATGGATTTCATGGTTTAATCATTTGGGGGAAGACTTGAAGAGGAGTCCCTACGGGGATGATGGGACCCACAACCCAGCCTCTCAGCATCTCAGCCCTCCCCTCTGCCACCTTCCAAGAGCTCAGGCTCTCAACACAGACCCTCCTCACCCCCGACCCAGTGGCCCCTGGGGAGTAGCAGCCTATTCTTCACTATTATTTTATGGGAGCATTTCCATCAGACTGGCTGCCTTCCCCAGGCCTGTGCCCAAAAATTCTGATGAACACTATTTTCTCCATCTCATTGTCATCCACGTCATCTTCGCCCTGAGATACTGGATCAGTCTTTGAGGTCCTTCAAAGTTCCCCATCTGGTAGAGGACTAGCTACTGGTCCATTTAACTTAATGCCAACATCTGACCTCTGTCCGTGATCTGGAAGAGAAAGTAGTTGCCATTTGAGTATCATTCCATGCCTATCCTTCTCTTGGGTCTGCCCAAACGCAGACTTGAGATGAGGCTTTGGACACAAGGAGCTGGTCCCAGGAAGTACCAGGAAGAGAGTAAGGAAGGGAGAGGGACGGGAGGAGGTCATTAAAACGTGCATTAATAACTGGGTTACTGCTTTGGGAACCTGGCCTCAATCCCACTGGACACCTGGGAGACACTGCGTGGCGCATGCTCAGAACTGTCCCATCCAGGGGTGAGGAAGCTGGGGTGTTTAGCCATCAGCTCCCGCCCCTCACTGGCTACAGGCTGCTTCCAGGGGCGTTCATTGCTGGGTGCTTGCAGCCGGCTCCGTGCCCAGCTGGGCTTCGCTCCTGCGTTCAGGGAAAGCCTCAGGCCGAGAGACTCCGGCGCTTGAGCTAGGAGCCGCGCTGCGCACAGCAGGCTGCAGGTGATTTCCGGGGCAGCCTGGAGAGGGCATCTGCTATGAGAGGCCTATATTTCTTTCTGTCTCCGCCGTGACAGAGGACCAAAATCCGGGTGGCTTAACACAATTCTGGAAGCTAGAAATCCCAAATGGAGGCGTCTGGCTGAGCCCAGGTCCCTCCGCAGGGTCCGGCGAAGAGCCCTTCCTTGCCTCTCCCCGCTGCGGCGGCTCTCAGCAATCCTCGGCCTTCCCTGGCCTGTGGCAGCATGGTCCTGCCTCTGCTTGCGCAGGGCCGTCTTCCTTGGGTCTGTGCCGTGTGTGTCTGCCTCTGTGCCTACATGACCTCCTTTAATAAGGGCACCAGTCATAGCGGATTAAGGACCCAGCGACTCCATATGACCTCAACTAATTACATCTGCAGCAACCCTATTACCAAACAAGGTCCCATTCTGAGGAACTGGGCAGGGTGGGGGCGGGGTGAGGGCTTCCACATATCTTTTGGGGGCACACAATTCGGCCCACAACAGACCCCTTCTACATGTTGTGCCCTCTCATCCTGACGGCAGCCTGCAGGGCAGTGTCACAGACGAGGACATGGAGATTCTGAGAGGTGAAGGGACCCCCCGCCCCCGAGGAGACCCAGCTAGGAAGCTGCAGAGCCGGGAGGTGGGCAGGTTCTACGTCCGGCTGAAGACGCTCCCGTGCTTTCCTCTAAGCAGCAGACTCTGTGGTTACGCTCCCTCGAAGGACCAGGGGGCAAAGGGGTATGCGCTCAAGTCACATCACACAAGTTGAAATCCCACCTCCACGGCTGACCATCGGGAGACCCTTTGCACATTCCCCGTGAGGCTCCGTTTCCTACTCCGGAAAAATGAGAAGCAGAACAGCACCTGCAGCCCAGACCTACCGTGAGGATTAATCTGAGTAACAGGTGAAAGATGCCTGGTTGAGCAGCGAGAAGGCGGCAAGTGCAGAGTCGATGTTAGCTGCTGCCCTGTCCTCACAGGAACGCTTCGTACTCCTGAACGCGAGCCGTCCACACTCGAGCCGCTGTACGAAGCTCACGTTTCCAGCCCACCATCGAGGATCATCTGTGTCTTCTAGTCCTTGCCACGGCGGCCCACGCGTGCTTCCCGGCAGGGACACGGTGGGCTGCCAGGCGGCGGCGCCGGCCCTCCCCCACCGGCCCTGCACCCCGCCCCCCCCAGCTGGCTAACGCCCGTGTCACAGGACACTCCGCAGGGGCAGCGTCAAAATAGCAGTCTTAATCTCCTGCTTGCTGCATGTGGCTTCATCTCAGCCCCCCTCCCTGGGCTGCTGGGGCTGGAGGGGAGATGGGCAGATTAAGAGCAGCGTTTCCGACATGCCCTCCCACCTCCTGCAAAGTGGGGCCTCCGCCAGCAGATTTCCTCAAAGCCCAGCGAGGCCGCCGGAGGAATGTGCGGCCTCCCTGGCATGGCAGACATTCAAGGGAGCCCACAAAGGCGCTGTTATGAAAACCCTCTGGAGCACGGGGGTGGGGGGGGCGGGGGGCGTTGTAGGGGGGAGGACGGGAGAGTTTCATTTGCAACTGGGACTGCACATTTTAAGAACGGGCGCTCGGGCGACAGAATGCATGCCTGTGAGCACACATGGCTCATAATTAATTCATTTCACCTCCTCCTCTTGAAAAAATATTGCAGGGGTTGGGGGGGCAGGGTGGAACCACTGGTCTGAACAGGTAGTTATTTTTCTGCCTGGGGCTCAGGCTGGCTGAGAACCAACATGTCAGAAGTGGGAGTTGAAGGCCAGGTAAGTATCGTGCGGGCGACAGCCAGCTTGGCGTTCCTGGGGGCCCTCCCCAGACTGGCCTCTGCCTGCATTCTGTGTGGTCTTCTCACTCTTGGACAGGATTGTCTTATAACAGCTCCAACCTAGAGATAGGGCTGAATACAGCGGGGCTACTGGGCACTCCCCGGCCACCCCTCCTGAGCTCCTGTGCTCCGGATGCATTTGGTGAGCATGTGGGATCCACCAGGCGGGGGCAAGGAAAGCCCTCCTCCCCTCTCTCCAGCAACATACAGCCCAATGGGGAAAAGGAACAAGTCCACAGAGGAGGGTACAGTACACGTGGGCACGGCTTACTGTGGGAGAATGGCAGTCAGGGAAGCTTCCCGGAGAACAGGACGCCCAAGAGGAAATTCGAAGAAGGAATAGGAGTGAGCAGGAAGAAACATTCTGGAATATTCTGGAATATGAGGGTGCGGGGTGGTGGTAGGAGAATTAGAATTTAAAAAAGCAAATAAGAATGAACTATTTAAAGAATTACCTATGGATGTCATCATCTAAAACGATAAGGAAGTACCAAAGGTGAAAAATCATCATGCGTAAATTGTATTTTTGGAAAATAACCAGAGTGCGCTCTCTCATTCTATCACTTACTCGTGTAAATTAAGTTCCTGACCCTCACCTCCACAGCAGTGCTAGTTACTGGTGATTCCAAGGTAGTGTAAACAGGGTCTTGTCCTCCACTTTTTTTTTTTTTAAGATTTTATTCATTTATTTGAGAGCGCGCACGCACAAGGGGGTGGGAGGTGCAGAGGCAGAGGGAGAAGCAGACTCCCCTGCTGAGCAGGGAGCCCGATGCGGGGCTCAATCCCAGGACCCTGGGATCAGGACCTGAGCCGAAGGCAGACACTCAACCAACTGAGACACCCAGGCGCCCCTTGTCCTCCACTTCCAGCCACGAAGATTTATGGCACACTCACAAGCCCCGGGCATACCCATGCTCTGTGCCACTTCCCCCTCACGGATGCTGCCTCTGGAGTTGGGGGAATGGAAACTTTAGGATGCATTTACCCTCCACAGTCACACAGGTCACCGTGGCAAATGAGTGGGGTCAACATGGGTGCCCCAGAGGGCTGTGGGGTTTATGAGATGCTCGAGATGCCAGCATGGGGGACAGGAATTGGAGAGAAAGGAACGGAGACGGAGACACTGACAGTGGGACAGAGGGAGAGACAGAAACAGGAGAGGGAGGGAGGGAAGGTGGGAGCAAGGCAGACAGGTGCAAGAAACAGATAAATGTAGAGAGGTGGAGACAGAGATAGGCAGGTAAAGAGACCGAGAGAGAGAGAGAGAGAGAGAGAGAAATGGAAACAAGGCACAGGATCATTCACAGAAACAGAAAGAGAAAGAAACAGAGAATAAAAGACTCCAGGCAGAGAGTGACCGACTGAAAGGCCTGCAGCTGAGTCCTTTCCTAAGAGAACCAGGCCCCAGGCCCCGCTGGCTGAGGTCTGGCCGGCCCAGGGCTCCAGGTGTGCTTACGGCCTAGCTGAGTCCGGAATAAGCCTTGGGGAGACACCAGGGCCCCGAGGAACCCGGCCCGACAGTGTGGGGGCCAGCAGCTGGTAGGCCGGCCCATCTGCACTGACTCGCCATCTCCCCGCAAGGTTCCCATCAAATTCCTTCCCACCTCAGGGACAGGCTGGTGTGCCTGAGAAGTTGAGGTCACCACGCGTCCTCCAAGGCTGCCCCTGCGACTGGCAGCCAGCCGCCTGTGTGGTCTAGCCAAGGAAACGGGCCAAGGAGCCTGTCTGAAGAAGCAGGCTCCAATGCCGCTGAGCTTAGCATCCCACAGGATGTGTGAGGCCCTCGGCTCAACAGCCACCGTGTATGGGGGGCTGTGTGTGTGTCAGGCCCCACTCTAATGGCCATAAAGCTCAAGGTCATTAAATGCTCCCTTGTCGCCATGCATGATATCCTCACATTAAGGCAGGTACTTCGTGGCAGCCTATTTTACAGATGTGGAAAGCAAGGCCCAGAGAGGTCAGGGGCCTGTCCTAGGTCACACAGGCAGCACACTTAACTAGGAGGTCCCCTGCTGCTGTGCCTTTTTCATTCGTTATCATAGAAACCCTTGAAGTGAGTATGAGGACCCCCATTTCATAGATTAAGAAAACAAGAAGTCCAAAGACATAAAGCAGCATGCATGGGTTATGGAAGCCGTGAGGAGGACACCAGGGATGAGAACGCTGGCATGCTTCTCTCTGAAGCCCTGCCCTACACACCCTGAACTCCCGGGCCCACATGTCTGCTGCTGGGGCCTCAGCAGCCAGGACATTACCGGAAAAACAGGCTGGATGTTCTGAAGGAGACGCTGTGCTGGGCCAGGCACTCACCTTCCTCCGCACCACTGCAGCCCGTGCCTTGCCTGCAGCCCGTTTCTCTGTCCCCAGGGTCCTTAGCATGGGGGCCACAGAACCCAAGGAGTCCGTGGAGAGATTTCAGGGGTCACGGACACTGGGTGGAAAAAAATCAGATCATTATTTTCACGGACCTCTAACCGCAATTCAGTGTTCTAACCAAGAACTCCCAGTGGGATTAGCAGTACCTGGGACATTGTCACCAACAGAAATCACAAATGCCTCTATGTCACAGGACAGTTGTTGCAGAGATGGTAAAATATTCGGTATGTTCCTCACTACTTCAAACGTCCGGTAGTTAATAAACTCACTGCTAGATATTCTTATTATTATTTTAAGATTTTATTTATTTACTTGACAGAGAGTGAGAGTGCACAGAGGCAGAGGGAGAAGCAGACTCCCCGCAGAGCAGGGAGCCCGACGCAGGGCTCGATCCCAGGACCCCGAGATCATGACCTGAGCCGAAGGCAGACGCCCAACCACTGAGCCACCCAGGTGCACCGAGATACTATGATTTAATGTTAATAAGGAAGCACATATATTCCAAATTGTAATTTTCTTTTTTACTGTTTTGATAATTGTATTTCAAAACAATTGCTTTCCTTAGCCCTATTCTATAAAATAAAAAGATTTTCTGAGAAGCTTCACCAGATGCCAAGGGATCCATAACACACAAAAGTTTAGAATTTCTGGTCTATTCCTTCTCGCTTAGGTGCAGAGACGGTTCTTGCTCCCTGCCTGCTCCACTGAATCCCTGGCACCAAGGCCGTGGGTCCAAGCCCACCGTCTCCCTGGCTCAAAAGCTGAAGCTTCACCGAACATCAGAGAAGTACAAACGAGAACCAAATTCCTCCACATTCCTTCCTAAAGCCAAGGCAGAGCACATGCCCAGGGTTCAAAGGCAAAAACCCTCACCCGGCCCAGGAGAGTTCCAAGCTGAGCCTTCTTACAGCCAAATTCATTTAGGAGGCAGGGAAATGGAAGGCATTGGTTCTCTCCCTTGGCTGCCCATACGAACTGCCCGCAGGAATTAAATATTACTGATGCCTGGGTCTCCCCTCAAGAATTTCTAAGTTGATTTGGGGTGACACCTGGGCCTCGAGATATTTTAAACTCTCCAGCTGATTCTAATGTGCAGCCAGGGCTGAGAATCTCTGGTGTACTCAGGAAAGCAAAGCCCCAGGTTAGGGCTCACGGCACCCGAGGTCCATTTCCATGTCCTGGGCGAGCAGAGACCTCTCTGGGTCAGGTTCCCCATTCATAAACATTTGGAATGGGTAGAAAGGAACTATGTTTATTAAGCACTCACCGCATGCCAGGCACTCTACAAAAGTTATTTCCTTTACCCCTCCCAACAGTTTTGCGAGGCTGGCAGTGTTCCGCCGTGCCCCATCTCACCCACCTAGTGGGCCATGGACCCCCACCGATGTGACACAAAAACACTGTCCTCGCTGCCGTACCACTCTGCTAAATTAGTGCCGCTCAAATTTGCTAAACCTCGGTAAAGGTTTAAAGATCTTGTTAAAATGCAGATTCTGATTGAGGATCTCAGGGGTAGGTCCCAAGTTTCTGTGTTTCCAGAGGGCCCCCCAAGCATGCCAGTGCTGCCGTCCGAGGAGGCCACTTTGAGTGGCGCAGGGTGAACTGGGTCATTGCGGGTGGTGTCAGTTCTGCTCGGCCGGAGCCTGTGCCTCAGGCCAGTTGGTTAGGTATTAGGTTAGTTCAGGGATGGGCTCCTAACTCAAGCCAAGCAAACGGGATACCAAGACTTTGAGAGAAGTTCACTTCTCTTTCCACGGGAGCCCCCAGAGGGGAAGTTCTTCCTTCCCCATGCTGATGTGGCTTGAGGATTTAAAGGATATAGCAGCTATTTCCTTTCACGAGGGAGGAGCCCAGAGTGGTCGGCTGCAAACCCAGCAGCATGGAGCCTGACAATGAAGGCTGCTGGAGCAAAGAGAAACTAGGTCCTCGGGGGCATCACTGAAGTGGCTGGATTAAACCTGGCCTGGAGCTCACCTCAGGGCTATCAAGTCACAAAGGCCATTTAATTCCCATTATTGTTTAAAGCCAAATTGAGCTGAGTTCTATGTCTCTTGACATCTACAGTCCTAATACGAGCCCTGGCATTGGAGACCAGAGTTTGAATCTCAGCTCAGCCACTCACTAGTGAAGAGGACTTTGGCAAGCCATTTGGCCTCTGGGAGCCTCAGTTTCCTTATATATAAAATGGAACTAGTAATGCCTATCCCAGGATTGTTGCAAGGATTGGGAAAAACCATGAATGTCAAAAGCCTGGCATCTATGGAAGAAATGGTAGCTATTCTCATCAAAACTAATCATTAGTCCCATTTCGGCAGGCTCTCATTCTAAAAACTATATGTCAGCAATTGTTCCTAGCTGTTAGCAAAAAAAGAAAGCAAATTAACTTCAAAGATTGGGGGTGGTGGGGGAAGGCCTGCCTCAAGGGTTATGAGTAACATTGAGAAAGAAGAAAAAAGAGGTTGAACCCTCTCAGGAACCAGGAGAGATGAGAAAGCCTGTCCTGGCGGGGAATGCGAGGCTTGCCTGGGCTATAACTGATTTGGTCATAATATGCTCAGACCTTGGCTCCATCTAGCAGGGTGTATGGAAGCCACGTTCTGCTTCTCTGGATATTTGATGGTCTGATTGGCTCAGCCTTCCTAATTGTGTTGTATTGACAAATATATTTGTTTGGAACAAGCAAATGTATTGCAGGCAGGAAACAGACCAACTCCAAGAATTTATTTTGCTTTTTGGCGCTGCTGCACTGAGCTTAGCATTCATTATGCGCCCATGTGAAACAGTCTCCGGCAACGCTGGCCTGAGTTATCTTTTTAATTATATTTATTTTTTCAGCTGCATTTCGGATCATGAACAGACTTGCTGGTGCTAAACAGGCGTCATCGGGTGAAACCTCCTGCCTCCCTCAAAATCACGTTGTGCGGATTAAATGTTCAAAGGCCTCAGACAAACCTACGACACTGCCACGGGCCATTATCGCTAATGGATGGGAGATGGGGTTAAGTCAGTCAAATCCCTGCCCTGAGCCCAGAAAAGTCCACAGAAACCAAATCCTGGTCACCAGATTGAAATTGAAATCAGGTTTAAGTGCAGAGATGGAGAGACGAATAGAAGGCAATGCCAATGGATCATTTGCGGATCAACATGACCCACTTGACTGTACGGCACCTGGCCTCCATATTGCAACAATGTAGCCCTTCTCTCTGATTGGATGAGGAGTAAGCACCTGACCCCAGGAGGGCCAATCAGAGTCCCAGCTGGGGTTACTAGGAGAGAGCGAGCGAAGGGCAGGCCGACTGACTAGTCATATGGCAGGGTCTGTAACAGGGGAACTGGGACATGTAGGCAGCCATCTTGGATGTCGCGTGGACAGAGTCGTAGCAAAAGCCAAGGACAGGGAACAAAGCTGTCACAGTGAAGTGGCATCGCTGAGGAGAGACATCAGGAAGGTCATTCCGTGGGTTCATGGCTTCCGGCAGTCCGTTGTTCCAGTCGCTGAGGCACTCTGCCTCTCCAAATACATTGCCCCTTTTTGTTCCAGCAAGCTCAAGTTGTTCTCTGCCTTACATCCATACAAGGGAAAACTATGCAGCCAACCAAACAATGTTGTGGAAGAGTATTTATTAACAGGAAAAATGTACACAAGAATATTGCTGAGCGCAGAAAGCATGTTTCTTTCCTTCCTCCAACAGATATTTATTGGGCACCTCCTATGCGTCAGATGCTACATACACACTGGGGAGAAAGGTCATGGCCCCAGCTCCCGTCAAGTTTACAGTTGGTTACAAAATGTCACGTAAGATCCCACTTCAGTAAAAAGAGATGTGTAACCAGCATGAGATGGGTTTCACACCTGGGAGAACAAAGGAAGTACACTTCGAAGAGTTCAAAACCAGTGCGGCTCTAAGAGTGTTGTCTGGACCTCCAGCACGGGCCCCACCTGGGAGCTGCTGAGCAATGCAGCTGATTCTCAGCTCGGTCCAGACCTCCTGGGGGTGAGGCCTAGTGATCTGTCTTGATGAGCCTTCCAGGTGATTCTGATGCAGTCTCAAGTCTGAGAGCCACTTCCTTAAAGCACAGTAGCTCAAGGACCCACCTTCCCAATTAACAAGAATTTCCAGCTTTTCCCTAGGTTTTCCTCAAATGCTACATTTTCAAGACCACCCAGGGATGTATGCCTGTGTCAGCGAGTAATTATAACAATCAGTTAAATATAAGTTATATGTGTTAATTAATTGAATTCTCATAACAACTCTATAACACAGGTACTATGTATCCCCTACTTTATCGATGAGAAAATTGAGAGGTTAAATTAGTTGCCCAAAGTCACACAGCTAACAAGTGCTTGAGATGCGATGCAAACCCAAGTCGTCTAGCTCTAGAATCTGTGCTCTTAACCACGAAGTTAAACTAGTTGTGAAATAAGTCCTGAGCATCTCTGCGAGCTGGTAGAGAGGGAGAGGTCCCGTCCTGGTGACCGGACCCTGCAGCTGCTGGGTTTAGGCCCATGTCCCTCCCTGATCTGACCCTACTGTGTGAGATCTGTTGCTGCTGCCTGGATCCCCCATCTGGGGAGGCCTTTCTGTCCCTTCAGATTGGAGTGCAGAGGCTCCTGTAGTTGAGAAGGGTCCTACAGCAATGCTACCTGAGCCTCAAAGCATTAGAGCCTTCGAAGAGGGGGTACCCATGCAGCTAGGCTGGCGCAATCAGAAGGGTTCTAGGATCAGCCTCGAACCATACCCAGAAGGATACCTTGCCTCCCACTCCCCCTAGGCTGGGCATGAGTGCCAAGTCCTGGCTCCTACCCAGGCTGTCCCTTTCCTCATGAGTGTCTGCTCTAAAATCCTGTGGTCCTTTCTATCTGGCCTTGACTGAAGTCAGCCAAATCCCAAAGACAAGGTTGTTTTTACCTTGGAATCCCAAAGTGAAGGCCAGAATCCCAGATTCTTTACTTGTAGGAAAGTCCTTGGTCTCTTGGGAGGGGTGGGGGTGAGGGATTGCTAGTTAAAGAAGATAAAGGGGTGTGGCCCAGTTCACCCTCCAGAAGCAACAAAGCTCCAAATGCAGATAGAAACGTTGGCTGGGAAGTGAGACCTCCCAATTCCACCCATCAATCTTATTCCTAAGCCCAGGCCCATATCCAGCCAATACATCCAGTTATACCCTCAAAGAAACTGGGGGTGGACACTGACAATCTTCCACAGAGACCAGCTCAAGTCATTAAATATTCAAGGATTTCCAGCCTGGTTGATAGAAGTTACCTCCTGGACCTCACACATGCCACCCCACCTGCCCTGGCCCCACCCCATGATCCAGAAGCTAGAGGGTTAATGCCTGACCCAGCAAGGGGCCCCCACTCACCCCAGGGCTGTAGCCAGTGTCTCCTCTGATGGACTAGTGCCCACGAGGCAAAGGTCTAGAAAGACACACACAAACTTGTTGAAATGGTGCTTTTTTCTAGGTATTGGGATGGTAGATGGTTTTTTTTTTCCTTCTTGTTGCTTATCCATAGTTTCAACTTTTCTCCAGGATACATGGTTTGCCTAAATAATACAGATTACTTTTTTAAAACATGGAAGAGAACAGGCAGATTTTAAATGTCCTGAGATGAAGCAGAGTCCACTCTTATTTCTCCTGCGCCACCCTCACTCTTAGCACCGGCGGGCTTTCATTGCAGTAGAGCATGCCGACTCGAGGGTAGGGTCAAGAGCCTCCTGAACATGGCCTTGAAGATCTTCAGAAACCAGGCCCACACCCTGGGTTTCAGCAGAGAGGCATTGTGCTTCCCTGGCCTCAAGCCTACCTACTGCCCCTGGTCGGCATGACTAACCATCTAATTCTGGAGAAATGGGAACTCATTGAGTGATCTGGCTTCCTCCAAAGAGCAGCCCATTTGTTTCCTGAAGTGACTGGTCCACTGGGAAGTGGGCCAGGATGAACCTTTGAAGTGCTCAATGGCAAGAGGAGGAGAAAGAAGAGAAAGCACAATAGAGCAGCCAGGGACTATGACGGGGATGAAAAGTTCACGTCCTTGTCAAGAACAAAGATTAGATCAAAGCAAGCAGATACACGGCACATAGACCACTACTGCTTATCTGCTGCCCAGGGCAGACATTGTCAATCAATCACAGCACTTTATCCTCACTGAGCTACAGCCTCAGAATCCTCCTCAGTGCAGCTCCAGGCCACCTTCCCATCAACTGCAAGTGTCACTAGAGCTGAATCTCATTTGTCATCCTTGGAGTGCTTGGGCTGGTGATGCTAACTCTCCACACAAGTCCACCGGGACCCCGTGAATGCAGTGATCATGACTGACTCTGGAGCGTGCGCCAAAAGGTGCCGTCGGGTCAGTGTTGTCGTTCACTCCCTCCAGCTCATGGAGACGTCATTCTTTCTAGCATCAGAGAGACTCCCATCTGGGTGTGGCTCTACCCTTGGCCAGATGGCACATGAGAGGCGATCTTCTCATTAACTTCTTCTGAGTCATGGAGCCCTGTCTCTAAGTCAAAACAGAGTAGAAGTTCAAATTACCAAATTGTAGTGAAACTACTGTGCTTGAGGAGGAGGTGACCATCCCAAGCCGCAGCCACCCGGTGCCACCTCAGCTGATGCCTTAACCACTGAAGGACTTCCTGGGAACTCTGAGGGAACTTCCTGTGGGACAGAAGGAGATCAGTGATCTTCTCCAAGCCCCAGTGTTTCACAGATGGAGAAACTGAGGCCCAGATCGCAGATGTGACTGGACAAAACTCATCCAGACAACGAGGGTCAGACTCAAGAACCCAGGAGTCTCCTGCCTCTTGATCTAACCAACCAACCAACCAACCCAGTGTCCAATGTTTGGTCCCTTCTTTCGTCCTAGGATATAGTCTCCCTGAATTTCTGCTGCTGCTCCCCTGGCTTCAGTCTTGTCTGTGAGCCTGTACCCCCCATTTCTAGATCAGCAGCCTACTCCTTCACCTCAGCTTCTGATTCATCAGACTGCCTCGTGAATAGCTCCACTGTGAGATTCACAAGGCCCCAAACTCATCATCCAACCTGAACATCCAAACTTGCTCCTTCCCATCAGTTCCCACCCAGCATTTGCACCACCTAACAGCCCCATCGACCCCTGCAATTGCTCAGGCCATGAAGTTGGGGTCATCCTTGACTCCTCCCTCCCCCAATAAGCAGTCGCTGTGGCCTTTCACCTTGATCCTGACCTTGACCTCCCTCCATTTCTTTCCATCCTCACTGCCATTTCCTTATTTTAAGCCACTCTCAGTTTCCCCCTCGATTTTGGCAACAGCCCCTTAACTGGTCTCTCTGGCTCCAGGTTTCTCCCCTCCATTATTCAGGATCTGGCCAACATAATCTTTCTAAAATTTGAAAGTTACTCTCTGGTCCAATCTCCCTGGCATAGTTTACTACATCCTTTGTAATCTGATCCATTTACTTCTTCAGACAATCTTTCGGGATTCCCTGATCCAGACTCCTACAAGATGGAACAACACTGTCGATGTGTGTATGTATGTGTATGTATCAAGGTCTAAACTTTTCCAAGCAGTTCCCTCTGCCTGGAACAATTTCTCCTCCCTTTTGACCTAGCTAACCATTCCCCATGCTTCAAGGCTCTCCTTAGCTGTCACAGTTAGCGATGTCCCTCCCTGTCCCCAATAATCTACACTGTGGTGACCTCCATGAGTCTCCCCAGCAACTCTCCTACCTGTTTGCACCCATCACCTCAAAGAACTTTTTTTTAATGTCCTGTCACCCACATTGGACTCAAAATTCCTGAGGTCAGGAATTCGGTCTTGTTCAATGCTGGAGCTTCAACCCGTAAAAAGTCCTAGGTGCTTAATAAATTGTCCATGGATGGATGCATGGATTGATCCCGTGACATTTTTGTTCTTGATTGATCTCACATTGTAATCATTGAGTCAGGAAGTTAGTGCCCTGATCTACTCACAGAGCACTATTATTTTATGTCGAATAGAAGATGAGCCAAAAAAAGAAGCAAGCAAGCAAAGAACAGGAGCAGGCTCAGCCGTGGAGGGAGCGGCGCTCAGGGCCAGGCCTGGAACAGCGTGCTCTGGGCAGAGGCGTTGGCCCCCGTGCAGCCCAGAAGGTGCAGATAGGTCCCCGATTGTCTTTTAATTCTGACTATAGTATCTGTCTACGTAAAAGAGGATCGAATTCCCCCGGTGCGTCTCGGCGTTATTCTCAAAGAGCACACGTCTCTTTCCTAAGCGGACACTCCTGTTTTATTTACGGTGCCACCCCAGTTGTCCATAATGTTCCTGGAGGAGAGGAGCATCTTAGTCACTGCAGTGTCCCAGAGCTTGCCACAGGGTCTGTCACATAGTAAGCCCTCAGTAAATACGGGCTGGGTGGATGGAGGCGAGCGAGAGAGGGGAAGGAGAGACGCTAGGAAAGACAGGCTGAAAAGGGGGAAAGAAGAGAGACAGAAGGAAAGGAAGTAAGCGCTCAGGACAGGCCGGCTGCTCTTCTGGACTGCGGTCCCTGGCACGGGCCTGGCTCAGCCCAGCAGCTGCGATTCACTGGCTCCCAGCCCCCGTGACAACCTGCCTGGCAGGGCCTGGCTGTGTTTGGCAGCTCAGGTGCCCAGCCTCGTCTTGCCATGGGGCAGATTTGAGCCAGGCACTGCCCCTCAGACTCCTGCTCTTCACCCTCTGCCCTGGGGCCTCCCACCGCCCTGCGGAGCCAAGCACATGACAGGCCCTTGATAAAGCTACACGGGATGGAGGGAGTGTCTGGTCCACCTGGAAGACAGAGTGGCCTAAAATAACAGCCCTCCTCCCCTTTTCCTGCTTTGTTCCTCTTCCCAGTGCTCCTTGCGCACTCCCAGAGCCTAGAACCAACCGTGGTGAGGTGCAAGCACTTGGTTTCTTTGAAGGAAAACTTTTGACAGCTGGGGAAGCAAGGTCTAGAGAGGCCCAGTGACTTACTCAAGGTCTCACAGCAAACTGGAGGCCGGGTTCCCACCTCTGCTTGTGCTCCCGGGCCACCCACCTTCCAGGGAGCCAGCGGAGGGGCAGCGGCGGGGACTCAGGTGCAGAGATGAGGAGGGCTGGGCCGAGCTCTGAGCCCTTGCAGGGGGTTACTGTGATTGATGAGCTGAATTGTTCATGTTATGTCATTTTAATTAATGTACATTTAAACCTAAAAACAGATACTCCAGTCCATTATTGGAAAACTTTGCTGTGGGTGTGGAGCCATGTGGGTAAGTGAATCCACTCTTTCAACTACAAATTTCATGAAACCTAAACACAGATCAAATATTCCCATGAAAATGTAGCATCCAAACTGAAGTGCACTGTAGAAGTGTAAAAGGCACTCTGCATTTGGAAAGTTTAGTGTGCTTAGAAGAATGCAAAGCATCTCACTGATCACTGTGCATATTGGTTTTATGTTGAAAAGATCCTAGTTGGGATATGTTGGGTTAAATAGAGTGTGTTATTCCAGTTTCATCTGTGTCTTTTTATGTTTTGAACGTGGCTACTCAAAAATGGAAAGTTACCTAGGTGGCTCCATCATATTTCCATCAGGCAGTGCTGGGCTGGAGGGACAAGGATGGGGTGGGAAGGGGGTGACTCGTGGGCTTGCGGGGCTGGTCCCCAGCGCTCCAGGAAAAGCAGCAGGACTCTGGGCTCCAGTGGAGGCACAGGGCTGGGCTGCTTGGGAGGCGCAGGGGAGCTGGCTCCCTGCTCCCTGCACTCACACACTTCCCAGAGGGCACGGGAAGCAGCTCCGGAGGAGATTAGCGGTCTTTCTTTCCCTGGAGGGCAGATGGGGAGAAGGTTAAGTGCCAAGTACCTGCAGCTGCCCAATTAAGCCCTGGGAGAGGGGATGAGGGTGGAGGAGGGGGCTGGGAAATGCTCCTAGGGATTCCCAGGGAGACAGGAAGCAGCAAGGACTGGACCACCTTTATCTCATTTCCCCTCACGGGCAGCAGTCCCCCCCCCCCCACTCCCAGGCTCAGCAGGGGTGGTTCATTTTCCCAAGACCACACAGCAGGTTCAGAACTGAATTGGACACCACCATCCTAGTCTCTGCTCCAGCTCTTTAAGTAGAAAGCCCGGGTTCAAAAATAGTTGCCTGCCTTACTATGGCTCTGGGAAGAATTGGAGGCAACAGAACTGAGGCTCCAGACATTGACACTCACCACGTGCCCTGTGCTTGCTTCCATGCCTTCCCTCGCCGGATAGTCTCAGGACACTCCTGTGCCTAAGGGTAGTAATCTACCATCCCCATTTATGGATGAGGATGTGGAGGCTCAGAGAGGTTCAGAGTGTTGCCCAGGGACACCCAGGGAGGCAGTTGGGAAACAAGTGGGATTCGAACACCAGATAACCGGGTCTGACCTGAGCTCTGAGCTTAACCACCATGTCATGTTGCCTCTTTTCCCAGGAATCTTCCGGCAAATGCCAGACTTGCCAGCGGGGAGGCCAAGGTGGCGGGTTGTCTGCCTAGAGTGGAGTCTCCATCTTACACATGGGCAGCGCTGAGCTGGAGGTAAGGCAGGAGGGGGGATGTCACGTTCCCCCGGGCTACCTCCTACTTGCCCCAGCTTAGATGCCACCTCCCTCAGAAAGCCCTCACTGATTCCCTCCCACCCTGCCTTCCAGCCTAGTTTCCTGGCATCCTTCTCACTTCCTCCGCTCTCCTGATGGTTCTATTTATCCACATACAGATAACCAACATACATTGAACATTTCGCCCACATTACCTCCCTTTCCCCGTGGGGTAATTAATTTTCTGTGTCAATTTAATTGGGATTTGGGGTGAGCAGATAAAACATTATTTCTGGGCATGTCTGTGAGGATGTTTCCAGAAGAGATGAGCATTTAAACACAGAGGACTGAGTAAAGCAGCTTGTCCTCCCCAGTGTAGGTGGGCCTCATCCAATCCCTTGAAGGCTGGAATGGAACAAAAAGGCCAAGGAAGGGGGAGTTTGTGACTCCTTGAGCTTAACCACCATGTCCTCCTTGGTGGACTTGCATATAACTTCAGAGGTCCTCCTTGTCCTCACGTGGGACTTAGTCCATCGACCCTCCAGTTCTCAGAACCTCCTCCCCCCCGGGCTTTCCTGGGTCTCTGGATCCAGAGAGCAGACCCTTGGACTCCCCAGCCTCCACCAGCACTGGAGCGTTCCTCGTACTAAATCTTACCTATTCGACTGGTCCTGTTTCTCTGAAGAACCCTAACAACCCTCACAACCCGCCAGTAAAGGCATTTTCTACTTGACAGTTGGGGACACCGAGGCAAAGAAAATACAATGAGCTGCTCACATCACAGAGCTCCTAAGTCGTAACAAGCCATTCGTTTCCAGCCTAAGTGCCCATTGGAAGAGCCAAACCGTCCTTCTACGTGGCACCCCGGGGGGGTTACCAGTGTACTCTTTGCTCTCCCCTGCTTTCTTATGAGGAAATGAGAAAGGCAGGTTCGAGACACCGCTAGGAGAGCCATCCTCGATCAGAGCAGCACTTACCAGCGTCCCCGGGCCTGGCTTGCACACCACCTAGAAGCCGGGGTTGGCATGGAGCATGTCATAGGTGCTCCGTGTCATCATCCACTGCTCACTGTCTACGACTGAGCACTGTCTGTGTGCCTAGCCCCGAGGGCCCAGCAGGGAACAAGACCACGGGGGTTCTTGCCCTCCCAGAGCTTCCATGCAAGGGGAGCAGGCAGAGAAATCAAATATTCGGATAAGAGTATAAAGTGATTGCTGGTAGGGACAAGGTCAAATAAAGAGAACTGAAGCACGATAAGGGATGAGGGGGATGATGAGCAGAGAGGGTGGTCAAGGAGGACCTCTGAAGTTATATGTGAGCGGAGAGGTGAAGTGAGGGGGGCGGCCAAGTCCCAAGAAGATCTGGAGGGGAGCCCCACCCCCACCCAGCAAGAGAGAGCAGCAAAGATAAAGGCTCTGCTAGGAGAGCCTGCTCAGTACGTTCAGAAACCAGAATGATCCACACAAACGGTGTATGTGCGCAGGGGCATTATCCATAAGCCAAACAGCGGGAGCAGCCCAGTGTCCACCAACTGATGAATGGACACATGAAATGCGGTGTATCCATACAACAGAATATTATTTGGCCACACAAAGGAATGAAGAACTGATGATACAACCTAGGTGAATCTGGAAACATGATGCTAAGTGAAAGAAGCCAGATCCAAAGACCACGTATTGTAGGATTCCGTGTATACAGAGTGCCCAGGGTAGGTAAACCTGTGGAGACAGAAAGTGGATCCGTGGTTGCCGAGGGCTGGCGAGAAGGGGGGTGGGCAGGGCTGGGAATGAGGACGCAGTTTCTCTGGGGGATGATAAAAATGTTCTACAATTAGATTGTGGTGATGCTTGCACAATTCCGTGAAAAAAAAAATCACCACCAGGGAACGGCGCACTTTCAGTGGGTGAGTTTTATGTTCATTCTATCTCCATAAAGCTGTTAAAAAGACAAGAAACAAGCAAACAGAAGAAGCGAGAAGGGGCGGGTGGCTGGAGCGGGTGGGGGGGGGGAGCAGGAAAAAAGAAGCAGGCAGGTGAAGGAGGACCTCACAGATCAGAACTCTGGGTTTCCTTCTGTGAACGGAGGCCCCCGGCCAGTCTGGCCACCCTGTTTCCCTGTTTGAAGGACCGTTCATTTGCAGGGCAGCCCGGTACTCACCATGGGTCCTGGTGTCTGGATTCAAATCCCAGCTGAGCCCACGGTCCCAGCTGCGTGATTGCAGCAAGTTACGTCATCTGTGTCCTCTCAGTTCCTCACCCGTAAAATGGGATGATAATAGCATCTCCCTCACAGGAGGCTTCATGGAGTGAATATTCATGAAGCTCTTAGAGGGGCGCCTGGCACATGGGCAGGCCCAGAAGAGTTTGGTAATTTAAATAAATAAGATAGGACTCGTGAGATGACTCTTATCTGCCTGGGGAGGGAGCACAGCAAGTCAGATCTGCTTTCTGCTCTGCAAAGCTCTTGCCCCTCGCCTGGCTCCATCCAGCAAGTAATTGCTCCCGAGGCTTCATTCCAAATGGGCCATAAATCAGAGGCCAGGGGCTCCTGTTACCAGCGGCCGGCAATGAAGTCCCTCCCTGGGGTAATTGGAAGCAGATGTTGCCAGCCGTCTGGCCTCCAGAGGCCTATGTACCTGGGCTGCTCACGTCACAGCAGTTGGGGCCAGAATTTCCATGAGCCTTAAAGCGAAGGTTGTCAAAGAAACAGCCTCCTAGGGCTTCCAGATGTTCTGCGGCTTGTTTCAAGCAGGAGGTGGGCAGCTAATGGGGGTCTTCGGGGGCCGAGAGAGGAAGGCAGAGTCATGGATGACACTGGGGTTGTTCCGAGGGGCTGCCTGGCAGGCAGGCGGTGGGGGCTGGGGCTGGAAAGAAAGGGGCATCGGCTCTGCGGACATGAGGGCCTGTCCCACAGTCTCCGCTTCTCACTTTTTTAGCCTGTGCTCTGAAATAAAGGATGTCGCCTTTGCAGACCTCTGTCTTCTCACCTGTGAATTGGGTGTGACGTGACCTAACTCAGACACATTAGAAGGCTGGGAAGTAATTGGCGCACAGTGGATGCTCAACACAGTAAAGGGAGTGACGATAGGGGAGGGAGGCACTGAGCCTTGTTATTCAGCAAGCCTTCAGTATCCCTGGACACTGAGCACTGTGAAGGACGGGACCAAGTGCAGGACACCCTTAGGAGGCTCACTTTCCAAGCTTCCTAAGGCCAAGATTTTGAGAAGGTCCAGAAAGTTCCTTAGCAGTCCTTCAGCTGCAAGTGCATGGGTAGTTTGGCTTCAGGTACAGTTGATTCAGGGCTCAGATGATGTCACCAGGAGCCATCTGTCCTCTTTAGCTTCCTCTGATGGATTGCCAGATTTAGCAAATAGAAACACAGGGTGTCAGTTTAATGTGAATTAAGATAAACAAGAAATACTTTTAGAGTGTAAGTACGCCCCACTAAATTTTTTAGTATAAGTATATCCCAAATATTTGGTGAGACATACTTATACTTTACAATTTTTTTTATTCATTGTTTATCTGAAATTCTAATTTAACTGGGCCTCCTGTATTTTATCTGGCAGCCCCTTCATCCCCTGGGGTAGCAATGGACAGCAAGCCTCTCATAGCTTCTCACTGGCTCTGATTAGGTCATGGGACTCTCCCAAATCCATCACTGTGGCCCAGGGGGCTTACTACCTGGTTTACCTGCCCCATCCCTAGACTCTGAGTCTAGGGTCAGTTTATCCCAAGCTCCTAGGAGAGTGGTTCCCTCAAAGTCCAGGTGTTGTGAATGCAGTGCATTCAAGAAAGAGAGATGGGGTGGGTGTAAGGCAAGGAAACCAGGAGCCACTGTGAGTGAATGCAAGGAGGGGGATTCCCGACCCTGAGGCAGAGAAGTGGGTGCCCCCCAGCTGGGATAACCAGAGCAGGTTCGGGGCCAAGAGACAAAAGTGGGTCTCTTAGAGCTAAAGAAACCCCATGGTTGTGCCTGGCTCTGCTAAGGCATTTTTGAATGATCCCACCTCCAGGAAGCCCTTCCCTAATTACCTCTCTGAGCCTGTTTCCCCATCAGCAAAATGAGGGTAACAAACTTCTTGGGGTCATTGTGAGGCTTACCTGAGGTTCAACTGACCCTGATTTGAAGCCCAGCTATACAGTGATCACAAATTTAGTTGGCATCTCTCAAAAGTTCGTTTCCTAGGGGTAGACTCTTCCTAAGTGGGGTTCCAGTGCTAAAGTTTTCTTTCGTTCCGTGCAAAAGCCAAAATGAATTATGATTGATGGTCAGTCGGGGCTTCTCAACCTCAGCACTATTGATATTTGGGGCTGGGTCATTCTTTGCTGGGGGGCAGGGGGGGCTGTCCCATGCATTGTAGGAGGCTTGAGCAGCTCCCCACACCCAGCCAAGACCACAAAATTGTCCCCAGACATTGCCACATGTCCCCTAGTGGGGGTAAAGTGACTCCTCCCCTGAGAACGGCTAGGATAAGGGAGTAAATTACAAATATATACTCATATAAACGTGTTTTAAACTACCGCATCAAGTGTCTATGGAAAACCCTGTATTATACACGTCCCACTGGGGAAGCTCCTCGGCTTGGGCTGAGCCTGCTGTGGTCCCTTAGAATAAAGTCCACATAAATTGGAGTGAAGACACCACTTCTGAGCCTAAGTAAGCCTGAGTATTCTTCTTGGCCCTGGGGACTTTCAAACTGCACTGAAAATGAGAATCATCTGTCTCAAAAATGTTTATATGTCAAATTAATTGAATGGAGAAGGCTAGGGGATGGGGCAATGCCCCATCGTCTTTCAGCTCCCTGTGTAGCAAAAGCCCAAGGGCTTCTTGAAACATCAGGATTTGTGTAGGGTTGGTGTCTTAAAGTCATGCCCTGTGTTTTGCTATTCTCTGTTAAGTCATAGAAATACGGGTCACAGCCAAGGTTTCATCAGCGGTGGCAGTGGGAAGGAGGGAGCTGGGGCGCCTGCAGGTAAACACAAGACAGCCAAATGCAGCTGAAGGCTGTTCTAGACCTTGTACTGAGACGTGGGTCTGCCTCTCACGAGGTCGGTGTCCTGGGACACGCTGGCTACTCCCTGCAACAGGGCCTGTGTCCCGTGCTGTCACACGGGCCCGCGCTCAGTCGGGCCCCCAAGCTTGGGTGAATGCCCTGCTGTTGCCGTCCTGAAATTCTTAATCCTTTTTGAACAAGGGCACTGTATTTTCATTTTGCACCGGGCCCCATAAATCATGAGGCCCGATCCTGCTCTCTGAGCTCAATTTTCGCATCTGTAAACCGGCAGGAATAACACCCTCCCTCCCCAGGACCGCTGTGAGGATTAGAGACCAGCCCAGCGGCTGACAGTTCTCAACACGGCCAGTACCTGCGCGGCCATCCCAGCAGCGAGAATAAACAGTAGCTGCAATCACTGTCGGAACCCATCTCAGAAGGAAGTCTTTAACTGCAGTCCTGAGACCATGACTCGAAGTTTCCGGAACCTTTGAAATTCTCACTGTTTATTATGTTTGTTACTCCCATCTGTTTCCTGTAGCAATGAACTCTTTAAATGAAAAGGCCTGTGGACGTGTGTGGGGGATGGGGAGCCAGGCCAGGCAGGGGGCAGTGGGGAGACTCCACCCCTGGGGCCGCCTGGCTGAGGAGCAGCGTCCCCAGGGGCGAGTTAGCAGAGCTGAGGAAACAGACCGAGTCCCCAGAGCTTTTGAAAGGGAGGAAGGAAGAGGGGGCCTCTCTCTCACATTTGCACCCTGTTCAGTTTTCCAAAGAGGGACAGGAAAGATGGAGTTGCAGCGGATCCTAAGGGATGTGCATGAACACACAGCCCTTCTCCGTCCCTCAGCATGTGGTGAGCTTCTAAGAGCCGCCTGGTTCACCTTGTGCCACCTCAGCGGGTACCTCTTGGTGGGTTCCAGGGGGGTGGGAGTGATGAGGGGGCTCTGTCCCTTCCGTCACTATTACCCCTGCAGGTGTCCAGGTCCCAACCCACCCCATGTCCTGGGACACTGAAATGGGAGCATCCACATGGGATAATAGAACTCAAGATTCTTAGGACACTGTGGGAGGTGCCCCCCTGGGCCAGTGCGCGGACCACCCCAAATGGACCTCAGTAGCCGTCCACAGGAAGGGCAAGCTCCATAGCTCCTGTGTCTATGGTGTAGGGTGACCACAAGAAGACACTGCAGCGTGTGGAGGTGCTCATGGAGCCCCACTGGGCATCGCCACCGAAGACCCAAGTGCTCCCTTCATGGAAGACTGTACGGGGTCTGGAAGCTGAGTCCTCTCTCCTTTATTACAGCCCCTCCACCTCTCTCCCTTCCCCCAGCCTAGGAGTCCTTCCATCTCCAGGTCCAGAAGCTTCCCTCTTCCCCAACTCTTCTCCCACATGTATTACACGTGCCCCCAGTCTCTGTCATGCCCAGGGGGCCTAGGCTTTTGAAACTCCAAAGCCAAAAGCTGGCACTCTTTTCCCTCAGAGCTTCTGCTGAGTCATCCTCTTCCCGAGGCAATGAGTACAAAGCTCACAGCTAGCAGAATGGAGGAGGGAGCAAGGTGGAAACACCAGGAGCAAAGAACAGATCACATCCCACCACCTGCTCTCACAAGGTTATGTCAGGACTTACGATGATGAGTTTTGTTTGTTTCACAAGAAGGAGACCTATGCCTGTGGGTATATGTCACCATAGCAGAACCATCTCTTCGGTGACAAGATGCTGGAGGAGGGAGTCGTCCTCCTGCTTTGTGCCCTAAGACATCCAACTATCAAAGGGACTGCCGGGAAAAACCCAAAGCCCAATATTGCCTGGGTTCATACCGGTGTCTCGATGCTGAGACGAAGCAAGCCTTCGCAGCCCCTTTCTCTGTCCTTCTCCCCTCTGAGGGGGACCATCCATCCCCCTTAGGAAAGTCCCTGTATCTGACAGGACTGACAGGGAAGTTAGAGGTGCTTTGAACCTGAGCTTCTTTTGAACAGGAGCATTATTTACCCAGGGAATCTTAATAACACCATCAGTTACCATAAAAGTAGTTTGGAAACATGCTCACCCACTTGGGGAAGGCTCCCAGCCAGGTGAGGAGAGGCACACTTCACTTTTCCCCTCAGAGAGTGGGACCAGCCACCGTGTTCACCATGGTCTCCAGTCTTAGTGAGAATAACTCTGCTGATCAGCAGCACCAAGATGGTCCTGAGAAGAAGTTTGCTCAGGGACTAATCTGGAAAATAACGCACTTCATCCTAATTTGGAAGACATGTCCACCCATCGCTCTGCTAAATGGCACCTCTCTTAGTCAAATCGGCTCCTTCCAATAAGTGCATTTTCAAGTTCGGAGCTGGAATGGACCTTTGGAGGAGGTTCCTGAAGGAACTGGGTGGGGTGAGAAGGAGCTTGGAGCCGCCATCACAGAGCCCACTGGGACCCTTGGCAAACGTTGGTTCTGGGTACAAGACCAAATCACAGAATTTCTCCCAAAGTTCTTAACACCTCTAGCGTTTCTCCAGGGTTCCTGTGTGGTGCTGGCTGAGATCCCACCCCAAACCCAGCTGATCCTGAGTGTATTTTATAACCCCTCAAAGTCTATGTCCCCAGCCATAAAATGGGAACAAGCACATCTGTCCTTCCTCATCATACAGTGAGTCCTGCTATCAGATCATCAGCTATCTGGGGACAAGGACCATGTCTTATTTACTTCCCACAGGGCCCGGTACGGGTACAAAGACAACAGTTACAATATAGTACACTTTATTGAGAATCTACCAGGTTCTAGCCAGGAACTCTGCTAATCACTGGTCATACATCATCTCATTTAGTCCTTACAACAAACTTCAGTTTGCTCTGGTTATTAGCCCCATTTTACAAATAAGGAAACTAAGGTTCAGAGAGAGGAAGTTTAGCCTACTTGATTTTTAATACTTGCATCCTAGCTCATTTGCTCTTTCTTCTCTCTCCTGCCTCCCCTGCCTCACACCCCTCCCTCCAGTATGTGAAAAGTTGCTCCGTAAACACAAACTCAGATTGTGTCTAGAGCATCTGCAACTCCCTCACCTCCCCCAGGATCACTGGCCATTTATTTATTCAAGAAACAGTTATCGCAAGTCTCCTCCGTACAGGCTGAGGATAAAATAATAAGCAAAAATAATCATCATGTAGCCCTCAGGAGCCTGCTGGATATCTCCATAAACAAACAGTGCTCTCCACCCCACCCCCCAACCTCTGCCCAGATTACAATACATTCATTCTTCAACATTTATGATTTATTGAACTAAGATTGAGTTGGGCTGCAAGTAACATGAAATCTGAGTATCAATGGCTGCCTTAAACTATAAAGAGAGAGAGGTTGGTTTTCTTATATAACAATGTCTAGTAGGAAATTGTTGAAACTAAAAGATGTCAGAACAGGGAGAGGTCTTGATGGTCTTGTTGGCCTTTGCCACATGGGCATGAGATGGCTGCCACAGCTCCAGCCATTAAATCTATATTCTAGACAAGAGGAAAGTGGGAAGGTCATGAGCAAAAGAGCTCCTATCAGCTGAGTCAGCCTTTCATTTGTGGGGCTATTCCGGACATCCTTTTCAACAACTGACACTTTATAATCACACTGTTTCTGCCTGCCCCTCCCAGAGCAGGCTAGAAGTGCCAGAGTTAGTGGTGCCCAGCGGTAGCCTCCACCAATGATGGACAGCACTTGTGGAAGTGCCAAGCTTTCTTGCTCTCAGGTGGGAACACCTGGGGCCTGTCCTACAACATCTCTCAGAGGTTCCCCGTGGGATGGAGCCCCAGTTGTCCCCGGCAAAAACCTGCTCCCTTCCCTCCTCTGCATTCGGCTTCCTCCTTGTCTCATTTCCCCACTTCCATACACATCCCGCCTGGAATCACCTTCCACATAAACGGGCTCTTAGACCTTTGCTTCCGGGAACCCAGCCTGAGACAACCTGGCTGGTGAGACTGTATCCCTGCCCCCATGGCGACCCAGGCGGCAAAAGTCTGGGAACCGTGCTCCCATCAACACTGGGTTTCTGCTGTGAGGAGGGGAGAGGAGGCTCCGGGGTGAGCATCTAACAGTCTCTACCACACCCAGAATCTCTGATGTTTGCCCCCAAGGACCCCCCCCCAGTACGACATCATGCCAAGCATTGCACCGGGCCCAGGGTTCCCGTGGCAGCCAGGCCCAGCTTCTGCCCTCAGGGAGCTTACAGTCTCCGCGGAGAGGCAGGCAAAGAACAGCTACAGTACTGCCGACTTTGGAAAGCACCAGCTCCCAGCATGGCTCTGTCCTAAGAGATTTACATGCTTGACCACACTGACTCTATTTCCAACACTCGTATCTGAGAGTGTCCAACCTCATGGGACACGACCCCCTACCGCTGCAACGCATGTTCCCACCCCATTCCCACGTTCCCATTCCCATTCTCTTGCCCCAGCTGCTCTACCCATGTGGCATGCCTTCTCTTGGCCTCCCTGTGCATTCAGGCCATCCCCCCGTAAGACCTGGGAGCCTCCCCCTCCAGCTATTTCTCCTTTGGCTAGGTGGATCTCAAAACTTGGCCGCAGAGTAGAATCACTGGGGAGAACTTTAAAGCCCCACACGTTGGCGCCAGGGGATGCCCGGCATCAGCACCGAGCTGAGTGGGAACCACGCATCGGGATTTCTGCAAGCTCCCCCAGGCAGTTTTGATTTGCAGGCAGGATGGGAACCGCTGTTCTGACCTCGCCCTTCTACAAAGGCCTTCCGTTTGACCCGAATCTCCCCTGCAACTTTCATCATTTGATGGCTGGCTTGTGTGCATTTGTCTCGGCCCCTAAGCCAAGTTCCTGCAGTATCCTTCACAGCATCCAGCAAGTGCTGACCCTCCTTTCCTCACTCAGTCAAGATGTGTTCACCAGGAGGCTGGTGGACACACAGCGAGTCATTTATCTCCGTCTCTCTTCTCCCCGGGGCCCTTCCTGCTCAGTGGTGGCCATCATGCAGGCCCCCCTAGGAGCTGACCCCTGCCTTGTCGGCATGCGGCTCTCGGTGGGGACTCCTCGAAGCCCATGCGAAGGGCCTGCCCTACCCTCACGCAGCCTGCCCGTCACACTGGCAGGGTCAGAGGGCCCGGCGGGCTGGCGTGTGCTGAGCCAGGCTGCAGCGCCCCCTCTGCCTCCCTCCCCGCAGCTGCGGCCCCAGCAAGACCCCGGGGAAGGGACACGTGCAGGCTATCGCAGAAAATAGTCTCCAAGTGGCCACGGACGCAGCTCTCCCTCCGTAGGCCCTTCTTACCATGCAACGTGGCCCCACTGCCACCAAGGGGGGAGAAGTCACGGCCCTCCCCTCCCCCGGGGCCGACTTTTGTTCCTGCGGCCACCAGGAGAGTATGGCGCAAGTGACTCCAAGGCTGGGTCCTCAAGGCCATTCAGCTTCCTTTCGCTTTGCCCTCACGGGACGCTCATTCTGAGGCCCGGTCACCCCCTGGGAAGGACACACGGGCCCCCGGAGAGGCTGTGTGCAGGGGCACTGTGTGGCAGCCCCAGCCGAGGCCTCAGCCGCCGGGCAGACGGGCTGCAGACGTGTGGGGGACGCTGCCAGGTGGCTCCTGCCGGCCGCCCTCCGCCTGGCTGTCCGGAGCCCCGGGAGAGCGCCACTGCCCGGGCCCAGCCAGCCTGCGCACCGTGAGCGGCGGTGGGACCAGCATGATGGCTGCCTCCCGCCACGAAGTCGGGCCCATTTCTTCACAGCAATGGGAAACTGATACGCTGGTCCTGAAGGTGGGCTCAAGGCCTGTGGGGCAGGGGATTCTGGGCTTCCCAGAGGCTGCTCGAGAAGCGGGGCTGTGAGCTCGGGATAGGCACGTCCCCTTGGCCAGGAGACCTTCCTCTTTGTGGGGAGGGGACAGCTGGAGATGAGCCAGAGCATGGCCCTCGGAGGTGTGGGGCCCGACGGGGCCCTGATGGTCTGGATCCCAGGGTGGCACTGCCCCCAGGCATTCACCCCAAAAATGGCTCGGGGTGATGGCCCGGACTGGGGGCCTCTGAGCCGAAGTCTCCCTCGTGCCTTCCGTGTGGAGGAAGCAGAGTGCAGGGGTGAACAAGCAGGGCTTTGCAGGCAGAGCAGAGTTACCACCGAAGCCATGTTTGACTTGGCTCCTGCTAAGTTTTTTTTTGTGTGTGTTTTTTTTTTTTAAGGAATGTGTTGCCAACATTTAAAAACTGGAAGACTTCAAATAAAAACTTGTAGGTATATAAATATATACTTTCCCCTCCCCCCTCCCCGATCACAGAAACAAACATGCTGAGATTTTTCTCTTGAAAATCAGACGAGCTGGGCCCACTGGGTCCACCTGTCCTGGTGGCAACAAGTAGCCGACCGTGACCTGGGGCTGTCCTCTCCTGGGCACCCCAGTCCCCACCTCTCCCTGTCGCCTTCAACTTACCAGGCTTCGCTTATTGCAGTAAACTGCCGGCCCCTGGAGGCATTTACATTTTAGAATTCCCAAGACTCATTGGCTCAGCTAGCCATCCAGGGCCATCCCTTAGTAGCTGTGTGAACTAGGACAAGCTCCTTCCTGTCCTCTGCCTCTGGTTTCTAGCCTGTAAAACTCTGATACACCTGCCTTGGAGCACCGGGGGGAGAGCGAAACAAAAAAATGCAGGGGAGAGACTTATCCCAGCATCTGGCATATGGCAAGCACTTTATAAATAATTGTTATTGTTACCATTAGAGTTATTTTTGTTATCTGAGGCCTGGGACCTAATTCCCTGGCTGCCATCTCCCGTGGCTCCCGCTCAGCCCACACAAGCTGCGTCCCAACACCCCATCCTGCAAATCCATCCCCTGGGCCCAGGAGAGCCATGGGGACGGGAAACGGCCCAGAGCCACAGCTTTGCCTGCAAAAGTAAATATTAGTGTTGGCCCAGCCTGGGAGCGCTGGACGCAGAAGAGCAAGTGTGCTGGAGCCCCATGCAGCACGTCTGCCAGGAGCTGCCAGGCGGAAGGTCCACCCCAGCCCGGCCCTCCAGGGCTCCAGGTTGCTTACGGGAAGTTGGCGCCAGTGAGAACTCAGCAGGCAACGCTGGCAGCCCCGCCGGTGCCCCATGACCAGGAAGGGCCAGTTCCTACCAGGCCTGGGGGCTCTGACCGCAGTGGAGTAAGAGCTGATGCTGGGGTCCAGGGTTCTGGCTTTGACAGGACCACCCCCCAAACAGGTGACAGAAGAGCAATGGCTTCCCTTGGGAACAGTAAGTCCAGTGAGGAGGCAACTGGCTCACGCAACCCAAGCAGAGTGTCTTGCTTCAGCTGCAATTATCTGATTATTTTAAGGAAAAGGAAGCAAACTGAAAGTCAAGGGCTTTGGATCAGACTGATGGCCGAAACCAGAGACCCACCTGGCTACCTAAGTGGTCAGGTGTGGACAGCGAGGGTTATTGTCATACCTGGGGCCCCAAGCAACTCAGGAACCAAGGAACACTTGTGCTCTCTTATCTTCCCGATCAACAGCAGGACTTCAGCAAACTTCCCAAGTACCCAGACATCTAGGGGGGAGGTAGTTACAGGAGTGCTGGCCTTTGGGGTCAGTCAGGCCTGGGTTTGCAACCCAGCTCCTCCACTTAGTAGCTGTGTGATCTTGGTCAAGATTCTCAACTTCTCTGTGCCTCAATTTGCTCATTTTTTTCAAAGATTTTATTTATTTATTTGAAAGAGAGAGAGAGAGATCATGAGCAGGGGGAGGGGTAGAGGGAGAAGCAGGCTCCCCGCTGAGCAAGGAGCCCCGTGCGGGACTCCATCCCAGGACCCTGGGATCATGACCTGAGCTGAAGGCGCCCTCAATTTGCTCATTTGTAAATTGGTGATAATAGTACCTATTGCGAGGATGAAATGAGACACTCCCTCTTCCCCCGCCTGACCCTGAGGTGAATGTTATTGTACCAGTCGAGAAGGACTCTGGGCCCAGCATCTCCTAAGTTACTGACTAGCCTGTGGGCAGTCAGCCCTGTGCCCACGCTGATTCAATCAATAGCCACCTACCCCACCATCCCTGCTGCCATTCCACATGCATACAATGGAATAGTATGCAGCCGTTTAAAAAGGAATGGGGCCCTCCTCCATTACTTAATATGGAAAGATGGAGCAGCTCCCTCTGGATGGGCTAATGGACACCCAGGGACGGTGGACGAGCGCAGTTTTCTTGGCTCACCTCTTCCCCGTGGGTGGGCAGGCACTGCAGGCTAATGCCTGTCACGTGGGCTGGGCACCAAGACCCTGATGGCTCCCAACCCCCAGATGAAGCCCCCTCTCCTCCTACCACAGCATCCCCTACAAATAAACCATGGATACAGTACATTTCTGCTGGGAAAAAACTCCTCAACTCAATTCACTGCCAAGCCAGGCGAGTGCTCCAACTCGACAGAATTATCAGCACTGAGCTAACAGTGACAGATGAACCGAGAGGCGAGTGGGGACAGCAAGCAAACAGATCTATTTCCCAGCTCCGAGATTCCATCTGGGCTTCCCCCAACAGAAGACGAATTTCTCTGCGGAGGTGTCCACGGGCCCTTGTGTTGGAGTGAATTTTCTTCCCCTCGGCCTTTTCGCCAGAGATCTCATCCAAGAGGCCACAGGAGGACCAGGGGAAGAAAGTCTGAAAAACGCAGCTCTTTGGTGAAAAGAGATGGGTTGTCTGGGGGGTGAATGGAAAAGTCAACTTCAATCCAAGGGGAAATTCTTCTTTCCCCAGGCGTTCTGTCTTAGGAGCTTTCCCAGCCAATCTTGCGCCCCACCCCCCGCCCCTGCCAGCCCTCTAGGGATTGGAAGAGCTTGTGCGGGGGCCGCAGGTCCTGCTGGGGAAGGGCTCCTGAGATGATAACCCGGGAAGGCTCTCAAGTCAGTGGCCCGTGGCCGCAGCCGGGCCAGGTGGTGCCCACGCACGTGCAGCCCTGGGCGCCGGTGGCGCCTGGAGCCATCTCTCTGGGCGGCGGGGAGGGCCAGCGCCAGAGGTTTCCCAGCACCCCCCCATCCCCGGGCACCCCGTGAGAGCCACTAAGTGATTTCACAGCTCCCTGCCTGGCCGGCCCCATCCATCAAATGGGACGGGGAGGACACCCTCCCTTACAAAGCGGGAGTTGCTCTAAATGTCATTGTTCTTGTGTCTCGATAGGGAGCGTTGCAGTAGGCTAGACACCTGCAAGGCGAGCACTGGGTCAAAGGGCATGTCATTAAACATTTTGATAGATACTCAAAGCCCTCCCAGTTTTCAGCCCTGTGTCAGGCAACTTTTCCTGTGTAACAACCTTGAAATTTCAGCTGCGCGAAACAACAAACATTTATTTTCTGGCTTACTCGTCTGCAGTGCAACCGGGGTGTGGGGCTGGCATGGCTGGGTGGAGCTCCAGGCTGTGTCTCCCATCCTCCTGGGGCCAGCAGCTCCCCGAGGAATGTGATTCTCGGCAGAAGAGGGACAAGCGGAAACATTCAAGGCCTCTTAAGGCCCAAGCTCAGACCTGGCCACCATGACTCCCACTGCCATCTCACCAGGCAAAGCAGTGCTGTGGCCAAGCCTGACAATGGGATGGAGGAGGGGAGGAGGGAAGACTTGCTGAGCCATAATCCAGCCTACCCCACTCTCTGTCCCGTGTGCGTGTCTGCTTAGGCTCACACTGGTGCACAGGGAGGTACGGACAAGAATGCCCACTGCAATATAGTTGATGCAATTGAAACCTAGAGGAAAAACTCAGATATCAATCAATAGGGAGGGGTTAACTAAACTACACTACACATAACACAGAGGGTACTATGTGACAGTGACTAAGGAATGGGGCCAATCTCCATTAACAGACACACAAAGATTCCCCAGATCACAGAACAAGTGATCATGAACAGTAGGATTCTTTTGCGGGGGAAGAACATCCCACGGTGTGTGTGTGTGTGTGTGTGTGTGTGTGTGTGTGTGTGTGTGTGTGTGTGCATACATAAGGAAGGCTGGGAGGAAGGTCATAGTCCGTTTTACCTCTGTGGAAGAACTTCTAAATTATTTTCATCTTTTACAAAGGGGATATGTTTATATATTACATGTGAAGTTCTTTTTTTGAAACTAGAATACCAGAAGAAAAATTTTAAAATAACCATTGTTAGGGGCTTGAGACCTTATTAGATGCAAATGTTCTAGGAACTCAGGAATGTTTGGATCCTGCCAAACCAGGGTCGCTCTCCTTCGCCTCTACCATACACCCTCCTGTCCCACAAAGTCCCTTTGGGAGACGAACTCAGATGAGCGATCAGGGAAAGAAACTAAAAGTGGCCCTTTTATTATGAGCTGGGCTTCATGCCCAGGCAGCCAGAGGCCTTGGGCAGTAACTGAGCTGAGATGTGGGCCCACGACCCACGTGGGCTCCTCCAGCCCACCGAGCCCTGGCCTCATGTCTGGCTGTCTGCTGGGCCTGATAAGACCGGAGTGTCAGAGATGCCCACGAGGAGTGGAGAAGAGCCAAGATCAGCACACAGGCGCGAGGAGGTAGGCCCGGCCTCCACCGGCGATCCAGCCCTTGAGAGGAGGAAGCCACACCCACGTGAGTGAGCCTGCCCACCAGGAAACCGAGTTCCCTGTTAGCATGCCCTCCTTTGGAAGAGGGAGGACAAAGGAGGCAGGGAGGAGTAGAGGATGGTCTTTGCCATCATGACGGTTTCCTCCAAACCTCTAGACCGGCGCTGTCCCGTGCGGCAGCCGATAACCCCATAAGGCTACTTAAATTTAAATGACTTTAAATAAAATAAAGGATCCAGCTGCTCAGGCGCACTACACACACATCACGCGTGCGGTGGCCACATGTGACTGGGGGGACCATCTCGAGCGGCCCAGATGGAGTGCGCCCGCAGTGAAGAGGGACGTTCTGCTGGGCAGGCCTGCTCTAGGCGTTCCCGGCCACGTGCAGGTGCAGGGACCGAGGGGGGCCCCCCAGGCTGTGCATCTGGTATAGGAGGTGGGGGGGTGGGAGCAGTGAACCTTGCTCTTCTCTTCTGGACATCATCAGCAATTTCAAAATGTCTCAGATTCAGCACACCCCAGGAGGCCCGGGCCAGATGTCTGCAGTGCAGTCTCCCTCCCGGGGGGCTGGGGGTGCTGGCCTCCTTTGTCCAGGCCCCATGCTCTGCGGGGGCAGCCCGGGTCTGAAACAAAGAAATTTCCACCTGTCTCCCCTTCAGGATTGCACAGAAGGAAAGTGGACACCTTTGGGACCGGGAGGGACGGCGCCGCACCCAGAGAAGTCTGGCTTCTGCCTGTGTCATTACACAATCCTGCTCTGTTAAAACCCTTATGTGATCCCCTGAAGATCAAGTTTCCAGTCTCACACCCAGGGTCTTCTCGATGACATTCAGCGCTCCAACACACTGCCTGCTTAGAACTCCTACCTTTTGTGCCTTTGGCCGGAGAGCACCCCTTTGTGATTCCATTCTCCCCAGAGGTTCTGCCCCTAGCCCTTTCCCTCACTATCTTACCCCGAAGCTGTCAACGGATTGCCATGGACTGAATCCAGCTCACAGATGTGGATTATTTGGTCCATACAACCCTTGGGCAAAGCTTGAAAAAAGGGCCTCGAAAAACCAAGAAATTTCACATAAAACCCCAAATTTCTGGCTTCCTTCAACAAACCAGAAGCTCTTACAAGCCCAGGCCCATCTTCCCGCATGGCAGTAAGCCGGTGGGAGCCTAGAGAGGCTGCATCTTCTTCCCGCAGTGCTATGGGCACTTGCATTTGGCTCAGGCCCCACTGCTCCCTGGAGCTGCCGCCTGACCCCCACGGGCATTAGAGTAAGGGACTCTGCTCCCACTGTCCACTGCCCAAGGGTCCTCCTCTCACTCCTCCCTGGGGGCTCCCCGGGTTCTCTCGTGCTGGACTTGCCGCCACCCCTCCCGTCCTCATTTCCACCACTAACCTAGACCTCACTTGGCCGCCCAGCAGCACCTCTACCTTACCCTGCGCCCAAACGCCATCTCCCCTTTCTCCACAGGCGTGTCTGCCACCATGACTCCAGGGACGGGAGCTCCCTGCACGGGCCAGAACACCAGGGGCCACCAGCAGACTCCACAGCCCAGCCCTCTCTTCAGTACAGTGCCCCTCAACCTCTGCTGCACCGTCTGACCTTACCTAGGGTGGCACGGTAGCGTCCTCCCGGGCCTCCCTGGTAGCGGCCGACAGCCACTCGTTCCTTGGGCAAGGAGGCACTGAGCACCTCCTCCTATATGCCAGGCACCGTCCCAGCGGCAGTGACAAAAATAGACAAAAGTCTCTGTCCTCATGTGCCTACATTCTAGTGGGGACGAAATAGTTTAAAAAAGAGAAAGAAACGATACGTGTAAGATGGTAGTAGGTGCCATGGAGAAAAACTAGAAGGGGAAGGAGGGTCGTGAAGGGGGTTGTCATTTTATTTTATTTATTTATTTTTTTTAAGATTTTTTATTTATTTATTTGAGAGAGAGAATGAGAGAGAGCAAGCACATGAGAGGGGGGAGGGTCAGAGGGAGAAGCAGACTCCCTGCCGAGCAGGGAGCCCGATGCGGGACTCGATCCAGGGACTCCAGGATCATGACCTGAGCCGAAGGCAGTCGCTTAACCAACTGAGCCACCCAGGCGCCCGGGGGGTTGTCATTTTAAATAGGTGGTGAGGAGAGGCCTCTGGAAGAAGGCGACATTTCAGCCATGACCTGAAAGAGGTGAAGAAGTGAGCCATGTGGATATCAGCAGGCAAAGCAATTCAGGCAGAGGGAACAGCATCTGCAAAGCCTCGAGGCAAGATGGGCCAGTGTGGCTTGGTCTAGAAACCGCAAAGAGCTCGCGTGGCTGGAGTGAGGAAATCGGGCCAGGTGGGTGTCTCAGGAGACAGGTCAAGGAGGTGTTTGATGGGGAAATTGTGTAGAACCTGGTGGGCCATTGAAAGGACTTTGTTTTCTATGCTGAGAGAAACGGGCTGTTCTCAGAAGGTCCGAGGCAGAGGCGAGAAGTGATGGGACAAGTTTTATCAGGATCTCCCTGGCTGTGGTGTTGAGCAGAAGCCGAAGGGCCAGGACTGACACAGGGAGATCGGCCGCAAGGCTGCTCAGTGAGGCAGGCAGGAGACGCCGGGCTGGCACGGGTAAGTAGAATGGGGGGAAGGAGGGAGGAGCCGTGGCTTTCTGGACCCAAAGAAAGTAGCACCAAATACATCAGCGGACGTGTTAGAGTCGGGATGTGGACGCAAGCGCCGTTTGAAGGCACTGACAGGTCTACTGCCACGTATCCACAAGGACAGTGTTGCCGTTAACTACGATGGCGAATTTATTATGTTCTAACCACCGAGCCCAGTGCTTTACTAGAACTGTGCAGTTGAATCCTCCTGCAAACCTACACGGTTGGGACTAGTGCCCTGCTGGTCCATGTACCGGGGAGACGATATAGGGAAGATGGCAAAAGCAGGGCTGGAGAACCTCACGGCTGAAGCTTGTGGCTTCCCCAGCCAGCCTGTCTGGCTCCCATCCCGGTTCTGCCACTCTCTAGCGACAGGATGTAGGGGACCTGATTTCACCATCGCTCCCGTTATGGCTGCCTAACAAACCACCCCAAACCTCACAGCAGTCATTGCGTTACTGAGCGTGCTCTGGGGGCTGGCTGGGCTCGGCTGGCCAGTCCTCCCTTCCTCCCAAGTCCTTGGTGCGGCTACAGTCAGGCAGGGGCCGGGGCTGAGGTCAGCTCCAAGGCTTCCCTACTCCTGTGTCGGGTGCCAGGGCTGGGGAGGCTCACGCTCCTGAGATGAGAATAGCTGGAGCTATTGGGGGCCCTCTGAAGCCTCTCCGGTATGGTGGCTTCGAGGCACCCCAACTTCTTTAATGGAGGTGCAGGGCTCCAAAGGTACATGTCTCAAAAGAGGCAGAACCCGGAGGAAGCAGCTCCAGCATCGTGATCTGGTCTCAGAAGTCACGCAGTCATCTCTATTCTATTCCGTTCCCCAGAATTGAGGTGCTAACCCAGCCTACAGTCAAGGGGAAGGGGATTAGACTCCATCTCTTGAAGGGAGCAAAGAATTTGCAGGCACATTTTAAAGCCACTATAATAACCTCTGTCCCTCAGTTTCCCCATCTGTAAAATGGGGAAGATTATGATAATAACAGTCTGCCTCAAAGTATGAAATTATTCAGGTAAAGCATTTATACAATGTCCCATACATAGTAAATATGGTGGGATTTTTTTTAGATTTATTTGTTCTGAGAGAGTGAGAGGGTAGGCGGGAGGGGCAGAGGGAGAGAGAATCCCAAGCAGACTCTATGCTGAGCATGGAGCCTGATGCAGCGCTCAATCTCAGGACCCTGAGACCACGCCTTGAGCTGAAACCAAGAGTCGGATGCTTAACCAACTGAGCCACCCAGGCACCCCAGTAGTACTGTTTTTTTTAAACAAATGATTGATCATTTCCTTCAGATCAAACTCAAATAACTTTCAAGCCAACAACCTGGCTTTTTGCAGATGTTTAGACATCCACCAGGGTTTTGGCTTAGATGCTCTGGATTCTTTGCAGGTGTCAGCCAGCCCAGAAGGGGCTCCCAGGTGAGCAGCACCTGGCTGGGCCTGGGACTTGGGCCATCTGGGTTCGGCTCCCCACCTGGCAGGTAGGGGTTAATTCATTCTGGCTTGTTAGTGAATTCAATTGTGGAGCAGAGGTCTGCGGCTTCCAGCCAAGCTCCCTGCTCCCCTCCCAAGGAGCCATGTCAGAAGAGGGAAAATAATTAGTCATTAAAACGAGTGCTTCAGGAACATGCCAAACTTCAAGCCCCCATCTCACAGCTGGGCAACATCCTGACATTTAAAACAGTTCCACAGCCCCCTCACAACACTCATGATGCATCATCCATCTGGCTTTCCCAGTCATGGCCCAGAGGACCCTGGGGCTGCCCCGCTCGCTGCAGGCTTCACGTGCCCTGGGGTTCCACGAAGAACTCACTCCCTGTCATTGATCTGGCAGAAGAGGCATTACACAGGGAGTGTCCCATGCTAACAATACCCAAATCTGGTGTTGGGTACTCTGTACCTGTGTGGGTTTGTTACTGATGGTTACTGATGGTTACTGATCAATAAGTGGTTGCCTCCCACCCACAAAATCACCAAGCTGCTTACCTATCCATCTGCCCACCAACCCACCCACCCATTTTTTCAACTGTTCATCCAGCCTTACACCAACCTATTCATCCACCCACCCTCCTTTCATTTATTCACCCGTGCGTCAATCTATATACCAACCTACCTATTCACCCAGGCTACCATCCAACTGCCTCCAACCCAACGCATCTCCTCATCTAGACACTTAGTGAGCACCTACTCACCATTGATGTACTCATTAATTTCTCCAGCAAACATTTATTAGCAGCTACTACTATTCATTCATTCATTCATTCAACATGTAGAGAACTTAATATCTCATTTATTTACTCAGCAATGAGCACCTACTGTTTACATACTCACTTAATAGTGATGAGGCAGCCACCATTCATGCACTTACTCCACGACCACTTTAGCAAACATTGTTCAGTCAGCAAACCAGCGAGCCTTTATTGAGCACTTACTAATGCCAGAGCCTGTTCTGATCGTTTGGGATCCGGTGATGATTAGGACAAAGGCCATGTCTTTCAGCAGCAAACAGTCCAAGCCAGAAGACAGACAGACCCATCAGCAGTCGCGGTACAAACACACACAGGTACAGAGTCTCCAAGGAGGTGTACAGGATGGAGTCTGGAAGATTTAGAGAAGGCTTCCTGAGGGAGCTGTGACTCACCTGTGGGCCTGAAACTCAGGCCACCTTGGATCCCAGCTCTGTGGCTCTTGGGACTGGCCATCTGAATGTCACTTTCCTCACTGGAGAATGGAGGTAAGAACAGCGAGTGGAATGAAGATCATAGTGCTTACCATGTAGAATCGTGAGGAAGGAGGCATAGATGGTTGCTGATCAATAAGCGGTTGCTCTCAGTACTTGAAGCGCTCATGGCAGTCAGCCACTGAGAAGGGCTGGAGGGAGGGCGCTCCAGGAAGCAGGACCCAAAGCCCAGGCCCGAAGGCCAGAAAGTCTTGCTGAGTGTGGGGCCGGGGCACTGGGGACTGAATGTGATTTAGGGGTGCTACAAGAAATGGTGAGAGAGGGGGGCACCTGGCTGGCTCAGTCCTTAAGTGTCTGCCTTCGGCTCAGGTCATGATCCCAGGGTCCTGGGATCGAGCCCCGCATTGGGCTCCCAGCTCCGCGGGAAGCCTGCTTCTCCCTCTCCCATTCCCCTGCTTGTGTTCTCTCTCTCGCTGTGTCTCTCTCTGGCAAATAAATAAATCAAATCTTAAAAAAAAAAAAAAAGAAAGAAGTGGTGAGAGAGGAAAAGGAAGGGGAGGAGGGGCTGGGGAAAATATGGACCGTAGCATTTAGGACAGGATTCTCAAATTTCGTTCCCTGGAACACAGCATCCACGTCATATAGGAACTAGAAATGCAAATTTGGGGGCCAGACTCCAGACCTATGGGATGAGACACTCGGGGTTGAGACCCCACGTCCAGTGTGTTCACAGGCCGTCCAGGTGCCTGGGATGCCTTCGAGCCTGATCTAGGGGGCGAGGGGTTGTCCTGTACTGGTAGGAGGGGGGGAGGATCCCGGCAAGCGTTCCCTGGGGAAGAGGCATCAACACACTTGTTTTCATTACCAAACAATAAAATACCCTTTTTTAAAGTTTATTTATTTTTTTAGTCCTCTCTACACCCAACGTGGGGCTTGACCTTACGACATACTCTTCAGACTGAACCAGCTAGGCGCTCCCCAAACAATAAAATACCTTTAGTTGCAGGTTGTTGACAAGGGGAACGAGGGGCAGGGAATGTAGGTACCAGAGAAAACCCAGCTCCCTGCTGGCACAACAATTCCCTGCCAGCTCCCTAGGGAACGGGAAGGGGGGGCCAGGTGTGAGGAAGCGCTTGCCTTGGGGACCGCCTACTCCTGAAGGCCAGGGACAGCTTCTGGCTCAGACCTGAGGGCACCCGGCCAGGATTCGGCGGGTCCTGGGGGCTCTGCCTCCCCCCCACCTTGCCCCAGCCTCCGCCTGTCGCACGCAGGGGTGTCACAGGAAACAATGTGCCTTTGCGAGCCGCCCCGGCTGGCTGCGTTGGCAGTGGCCTGGCGTCAGGCATCACAATGACTCTCATTTCCTAGGAAACAAGGAGTCGCACTTGTACCTTTGCTGGGAGCCTCCGCATTTGGAGCCATCATGTGACTCAGGGAGCTATTTTTAGCCTCCCCCAGCCCTGTGTTGTAGGAAGAATGATCTGATGAAAATACTAAACTCATTAAAAGCCTGGGGGATGGGGAGGGGAGGAGGGGCTGCCAGAGCAGGGAGGCTGCAGCCTCCAAGATTCCAGCCCAGGCTGAGCAGTGCGCAGGTGACGGCAGTGGGAACCTGGCATTTCCCTGGGGTCTGGGCCCTGGGGACGTGGCTGGGAGGAGCAACTCACCCTCGTTCCTGGGATGGCTGGTTTGCGAGATGGGCCAGGCACCGTGCTCCACATTTTATCTGCATGGCTTTATTTCTGCCTGACAACGCTCCTAGAAAAGAAGAACCCCATCCCATTCTGCGGAGGAGCAAACCGAGGCTCAGAGGGCTTAAGGAAGCTGCTCGAGGTCATTGGCTAGGAAGCCGGGATTCCCGGACTGGAACCCAGGTCACCTGACGCTGGAGCTTGCCCCTTACCCATCCTGCCAGAGGGAACCCTACCTGTACCCTCTAGCTGCTGGAACCAGGGAAACAGGGCCAATTTCACGGGCGCACCACCCAAGCAGTCATACAGGGCTCGCGCTTAGAAGGGTCCCGCCGTCAGTTTAGTAAGCGCTGTTACAGTCCTGAAATTCTCCATCATTCTTAAACAAGGGGCCCTGTATTTCCATTTTGCACGGGGTCTAGCAAGTTACACCGCCTGTCCCACTAGAGAATTCTCCTGCCTTCTTCACATGCCCCTCTGATCTGCATGTTAGATGAGTTTCTCAGTTTACTTTTCCTCCTCCCATTCAGAATAAAGGAGGACTTTCTTTTTATTGTGTTCGTGGTGAAGACCCAAATTCCAGAGTCACCCAGACATGCATGCGTTCCAATCCCAGCTGGGCCACTGACTGGCTGTGTGCTCGCAGGAATCCACTTCTCCTCTCTGAGCCTATTCCCTCATCTATGAGGGAGGTGTGAGGAACTGCCCCATTTACAGATGCAGAAGAATCAGCTTGGAAAAGAAAGTAACTTGTCCAAGGTCACAGCCAGAGAGCAAGTCAGGCAGGATTAGAACCCCAGCCTAACTGCAAGTCCAGGGTGAATGTCAGCCCCCCGTCCTGCCCTGAGCAGGCAGCATTATCCCCTCATCTCACACAGAAGGGTGACCTCAGTTCCCACTGCTGCCCCTTCACCCAAAGGACTCCGAGCCTGATGTGGGGTCACACGGAAAGGCAGGACAGGCAGACAACAGGCCAGTGGCCTCATGCCCAACCTCCAGATACCCATGCAGGGAACCTCCTCCTTGCCCCTTTAGCATGTTTCAAACGTCCTCATGCAAACCAGCTCTTCCCACACCAGCACACCAATTTCCCAGCCAGCCCCAATGGTTCAGAGCCACAGATAGGATGTCCTTCTGTAGAGGCACTGAGGAGAAAAAGCTGGAGAAGGTGCCAGGGGCGAAAGGGTTGCTCAAGACAGACCCATCTTTCTTTGGGAAAGACGTAGTCTTCAGAGTGGAGGACAGGACGACCATGGGGGGACTGGACGGTACAGAGAATCCTATTTGCCTTTGAAGGATGTCCGGGATCAGGGAACCCAAACTGAGTCCATTGAGTGAGCTGCTGCCTCACCTATGTCCCTTGGGCCCTCACTTCTGCTGGCATCCAAAGGCTCTCAGGCAAGCACCCGTGACCCTCTGTCCATGGGAACCCCTGGTCTCAGGAGCGAGCCTGGCCACGCAGAGAATATGCAGTTCATGCCCCCCAGGAGCCGCCTCAAGCAATGACAGTGGGAAGGCAGGGTTCAAATGCCTGCTGCCTCGCACCTCAAGTGGGACGATTCTAAGGTGTGTTCCCCACTGTCTCCCCCGGGACCCGCCGGCGCTGAGGCCAGTTGCCCGTGGCAACAACCTACTCATTACTGTGTCCTCTCTTAGCTGCTTTCCCTTCCCCATCTCACTTCCCTACACCTCTGCCAGTGTTTCTGGGGCTCCCCTCAAACCTTGACCTCAGAGTCTGCTTCTGAGGGAGCCCGCCTCACCACAGAAAACATTCATTCATTTGTTCATTCGTTCATTCATTCGTGCTACAGAATATCTGCCATTTTATGAGCATAAAAGTTATTTCCTTTAAGCCTCTAGAAAATGGGAATTGTCATCCAGTTAGATGACATTCATGCAGCACCTCCCTGTGCCCAGCCTCTGATGCTGGTCCCATCTCAGCTGTCTGGGAGGCAATGGATACAAATAAACCCGGAAACCTTTACCGAGAGTGTCCCCTGGGCCGGGCCCCGAGCAGAGACCCTCCACAGGCATCTCTTCTACCATACCCACAATGACCCAATAAAGTGGCTATTTTTAGCCTCCTTTTTCAGACAGGGAATTGAACACTCAGGGAGGCCAAGTGTTTTTCCAAGGTGACATGACAAGGAAGCAACAAAGCCAGGATCCCGGCAAGATCTGTGGGAATCTTGAGTCCGCTGAACCTTGACCTAACCGCCACGCTACACAATAGCCCACCCTCCCCACTGCACCCCAGGCTTCCCCCCACCAGCCAAGCAGCCCCAATATTCACCCAACAACTATGGAGTCTGCTACAAGTGGAGGACCTCAGGCCAAAAGGACTCAGGCCCAGAGTCCATTCTCTACTTCTCCCTTTACCTGCTCTGTGACCTCAGGCAAGTCAGTTCACTTCTCTGAGCCCCAGACTCCTCATGTCTAAAATGGGATGGTGTTGAGGGTAGTTCTTTGTACTGTGATAATGAACGGATGCCTTAGGACTACCAGAATCCAGACCTGGCCCCAGTCGCTGTATCTAAAGAAACAGGTGAACGTGTTGGTGGGAGGCCATTTCCAGCTGTGTTCCCAGAAGTGTCTGGGAAGCAGTGGGCTGAACCCCAGATGCCTTTCCCATGGAAAACAGTGTTCTCAGTCCACAAGACCCTCTTAGAGCCACCAGGTCCCATGCTTCTAGCTGGTTCGGAGGTTTACATCTGCCTTGCTCCCCCACCAGCCAGCCCCTCTTCCATGAGAAAAGACTGAGGCCTAACAGGTAGAATTCACAAGGCCAAGAACACAGGCAAACCCCCAAGTCAGGGGCCATCCAGTGGGCAGAAGCAGAGGGAGGTGGGCAGGAGCTTTGGGACAGCAGAGACTGGTGATGTCTCCCAGAGCTGTCGAAGGAGAGTCTGACTCTGCCACTGTCTAGGTAGGTGGCCTTGGGCAAGTCTCCTCTCTGGACCTCGATGTCATCATCTGTGAAATGAGATACTAATCAGCAGTATGGGGCTGTTGTAAGGATTGAGTGAGATACTATGTACAAGGGCCTCAGCTCAGTGTCAGCCTACGCGGAAGCCCTGGAGGGGCAGGGCATGATGAAGGGTGGCCAGCCGTACTTTCCACACGTGACCACAGCAGTATCTCAAGTTTGCATACACTGCTTACAATGGGACTTTGACCCTTTTCCCATCAAGAAGTAGAGACTAGGGGTGTCTGGCCAGCTCCGTCGGTAAAGCACATGACTCTTGACCTCAGGGTTGTAACTTCGAGCCCCACGTTGGGTGTAAAGATTACTTAAAAATAAAATCTAAAAAAAAATAAGTAGAGTCCATGTTCTTTCTTCTAGAATCTGGGCAGGCTCTGGCTTCTGTGGAAGTGACACTATGGGATTTCCAAGGCTGGGTCAGAAGACAATACACCTGTCCCAGCTCTTTGAGGACACTCGCTCTTTGAACCCAGCCACCATGCCGTGAGGAAGCCCAATCAGCCCCATGGACAGACTCCCACGGAGAAGAACCAAAGCTTTCAGTCAGCAGCCCTGGCTGAGCTCCCAGCCACCAGGCAGCATGCACTTGCTGGCCACGTGACTGAGTCATCTCGGATGCACACCCACCAGCCTGGGCCAAGCTGCCTCGGCTTTTGTCACATGGAGCTGAGGAAAGCTCTCCCCGCTGAGCCCTGTCCAGATTGCAGATCTGTGAGCAAAATAGATGATGGTTGTTGTTTTAAGCCACTAAGCTTGGGGGTGCTTTGTTTGCAGCAGAAGAAAACAGATTCAGAGAGGTTAGGGGACTCACCTGAGGTCACAGTGCTGGTCAATGGAACTAAGCCTGAACCAAAGTCCCCAGTGTCTTGGGGCAATTCTCCCTTTCACAATCTGTATTTTTTTTTAAGATTTTATTTATCCATTTGAGAGAGAGAGAGACAGAGAGAGGGAGGGAGAAGCACACTCCCCGCTGAGCCGAGAGCCTGACATGGGGCTTGATCCCAGGACCCTGGGATCATGACCTGAGCCGAAGGCAGACACTTAACCGACAGAGCCACCCAGGCGCCCCCACAACCTTCATTTAATAAATGAGGACATCAGGGCTCAGAGAAATTCAGCAACACACTCCAGGTCACAAATATTATGGGCTGAAGTGTATCTCCCCAAAAAGAGAACTTGAAATGTAACCTTCCGCACCGCCTACCCTACCCCACCAGCCCCATACTTCAAAATGTGACCTCATTTGGAGAGAGGGTTTTCATAGAGGTAATCAGGTTAAGATGAGGTCATTAGGGTGGGCACTCATGCAATATGACAGGTCTCCTTATTTTTTTAATAAAAGGAAATTTGGACACAGATCACACAGAGAAAAGACCATGTGGAGAATGCCATCTCCAAGCCAAGAAATGCCCGAGGCTACCACAATCTAGGATAAAAGCCTGGAACAGATTCTCCCTCATGGCCCTCAGACAGAGTCAACTCTGCTGACACTTTGATTTCAGATGTCTAGCTTCCAGAACTAGGTGACAATAAATTTCATCTGTTAGAGACACCAAGTTTGTGGTACTTTGTTACTGCAGCCCTAGGCAACTGATAACAGCTGGTGAGTGGGAGTCCACCCCAAGTGTGCCTGAACTCTAATTAGCTTCTACTGCCTCTCCCTTGAGGCATTCCAGGAGGGCTTCCTGAAGGGAGTGGCATCTAAGTCCTGAAGGATGCAGAGGAGTTAGCCAAGAGGTAAAGGAGGCAAGGGTGTTCTGTGTAGAGGGGCAGCTTGGGGTGCCAGGCGACCTGCTCTAGAGGCAGCCACTGGCTGGAATGGGCTGTGTGTGGCAAGGGCACAAGCCAGCCCGGAGGCGGGAAGAGGATGGCCTTTGTTAATCCAGCAGGCAGGCCATTTGGATGTTATCCCGAGGCAGTGGGGAGCCATCTGCCTTTTTCTCCTGATTCTTGTCACCCCAGCAGGATTCCTCTAAGAGCATTTCACACTGGGCCCGGCCCTCCCCCTCGGAGCCTGGAAGTCAGGGAATTGGTGGGTTTGCGCTCAGCGGGAGAGGCGCTGTCTTCGCAAAGCCCCCTCAGGTCTGGGAATTAAGGGCTTCCACTGCTGACTTCCACCCTGCGGGCCCCTCAAAAGGCGTCCTCACTGCCAAGTGTGAATCCAAAATAAAGGCCTCCACAGAGCTGCTGCTGGGGGTGGGGGAGAAAGGGGGTGGTTGGGGAGGCCCTCTGAGGGTGGCTTCCTGAAATTTCCCCTACAGGGTGGCCCCATCTCAGGAGGCACAGGGTGGAATCCTCAGGTCCTAGATGTCCCCTCCCACCCCAAAGAGCCGGCAGGTGGAGTCATTATTAAGATTCCTGTTATCTAAGCAAAGCCCCACAGGTTGTGGCAATTTGGATGCCAGAAGCCTCTCTCCTACCACCTCGCCCCCCAAAATCTTCTTTGTGTCTCCCAAAGTCTTCCCCAACATTCCTTTCAGATTCCAATTCCTCAGCCAAAGCAGAGTTTCTGAAGTGTCGCTGGGCCCCCTCCCCCGCTCCCCCCCTCCAGTCTCCAGAGCTCCCCCTGCCTCCATCAGTACCCACTCAGTTGTTCACCAGTCCTAGATGGACAGATGTGGTCCACCAACACCTTATCAGGGAACTGCAAGACAGAGCAGAGACTGCGGGTCAGGAGCCGGGTGCAGGGGTGTGACTGGGGCGAAGGAAACCCAGCACCCAACCACTCCGCCCGAGGCCCTGACAATCTTTCCAAGAAGCTTAAGGGGTCTTTAAACCCTAAGATTCTCCTGGTGGAGACTGAGAGCCGAGAAGACTGAGGGGTCGACCTGACAGGAGCCAGCCGAGTGGCCTGGTTGACTGGGTTCTCTCCCAAGTGGTCCTGCTGCAGCCCCCTCCCCCCGTGCCGCCCCCGACCCAGGACCCGGGGTCTTGCTCCACACAGGTCCAGAGCATGCCCAGAAGGAAGGTAGGGGCGGGTGTTTAACTCAGACCTCTGTTCCTGTGTTTGTTTTGTCTTTGCTGCTGGGAAAGAATCAGAAGGACAGAGAGCTGTCTGTGCCTTGTTCACAGCAGGCCCCAGGAGGTAGCCAGGCCCTCTGGGGTTACGCAGTGCTCGGAGACAGCCTCGCCCCTCGCTGCTGCCTGAAATCTAGATTAGGCTGGGTTTCCAGGGGCAATAAAGAGGAATGATTTCCTAGGTAGGGGCCGGAGTCTGAAGATGCTCAGGGCACCACCAGGGAGGCAGCTGGGGTGGAGCGGGTGATAATAGATGGAGGATACCCCTAAGGAGGCACCCTGCATCAGAACCCAGAGCCCCTGCCTTAGAGGGAGCAGCTGTGGGAGGGGGCAAAGGACTGAAGTGTGGGGAAAGGCCAGAGGGGCCTGGAAGTTCTATTCTGGGGGCAAACCCTGTAGCGAAGAGGTGGGGTGGCTCCATGCGGCTGAGATGGTCCAGCCAGTCCCACCAGCCCTCGGGACTGGGGCTCAGAGTCAGGCTCGGAGTCAGGCTGAGGGTACCGTGGAGAATACACAGACACGGGGCAGCTTTTGCAAAACTGAATTCATGGCTGCAGATTCACCAGAGGAGGAAGAAAAGAAATCGAAGGAGAGTTGGAGAAACAGACAGACAAAAGGAAAATTACAGACTGAAAGAGGGAGAGGGGAAAAGGGAGGCTTGAAGGAAAAGATGATGGGAAGGAGATGAAAGATCTACAGAGAGAAAGACCCAGAGAGAAGGAGCAAGAGGAGGATGGGAGGGAGGGAAAGGGGAGGAGGAGGGGAGGAGGGAAGGGAAAGGGGGGAGAGGAGGGGAAAGGCAAGGGGGGGAGGGGGGAGGAGAGGGGAACAGGCCTACAGGGAAGAAGGGAGAAGAGAAGGGGCAGTTGAGAAGAGGGGAGGGGGAGGGAGAAAGAATGGAAGGAGGAGAGGAGGGTGGGAAGGGAGCAAGTTGCAGAGGAAGAGAGGGACAGTCGCAGGCCCCAGGACAGGCAGCCTTGGGGTCCCAGGCTGCACAGCTCAGGGCCGCGCTGCACCCCACACTACCCTCCGCAGTGCAGTGCCCGGAGCAGAGCCCTGAGACTGGCAGCCCTGAGGGCCCAGCCCCCTAACTCCGCCCCAGCGCCCTGACTGGTTTCTGCCTGGGTGAGTGGAGACAGAAACGCCAGTCTACACCCCTGCCCCTCACCCCGCGGGCTGCACCCTCCCCCCAGGGGCTCCCCTGGCTGACACAGCCCCGCAGCGACTCACCAAGCCCTGGACCCAGGAGCCGCCGCTGCTCAGGGCAGGCAGCTTTTTCCAGTTCTCACCGAAAGGCCAGCCTCAAGGCAAAGGGCAGCCCCGATGTGAGGCCCCACCTGCCAGAATTTAGGTCTCTGCCCACACCTGGCAGCGTGGTGTGGATGAGGTTAGACGAGGGATGCTGGAGCGCTGCGGGATGCCATCTTTATTTCAGGGGGTCTTCGCCCACCTAACATCTGGAAGTTCAATTTCTAAAGAACGAAGAATATGGAAGGACAGCAAGCAGAGAGCAGCAAGGCCCCAGAGAGAGGGAGCAAGAAGTCGTGGATAGGGGAGCCAGGAAGAAAAGGGGGCTAAAGGTGTAAGGCATCTCTGAAGGGGAGAGACCAGAGTGAGAGGTTGGGGGGCAGGGCATGGGGGTGCAGGGGCAGGATGCACACGCGGCTTTCAGTACAAGGGGAGACACCATATATCATCCCATGGACCTTAGGAGTCAGCAGGTTCTGGCTCTGCCCCTCATTACCTGTGGCTTGGGGCAAATGACTCCAAGTCCTGGGACCTCCGTTTCTTCGTCTGTAAAATGGGCATAGCCACAGCCCGGACTTCATGGCTTACTGTAAGGGTGCGGTATGAAACGTCCACAGCGCACACAGTGGCGCGGGGCACACAGGGAGCCCTCGGTGACTAGAAGCTATGACAGAGCAGGGGTGAGTGGAACCAGGTGGAGAGAGGGGCATGGGAGGAAGCCTCTAGGAGCCCCTTTGGCCTGGGCCACCATTTTGCCTGCTTGGAAAAACTCAGCCCCAGGCTGGCGGTCACAGGAATGCTGCCCTGAACCCTTTCCATACTTTCTTAATTTCATCCTCACGCAGACCCTAGGAGGTGGGATCTGTTCTCACCTCCATTTTAACGAGGAGGGGGCCTCGGCTCTAAACACCTAGCATGCCCACTGCTGTCACAAGGCTGAAGCCGCTGAGCTCGGGTGCCAGAAGGGGTCCAGAGAGTCCTCTCTGCCAAAAGCACACTCCATTGCAGCAGAAAGCAGCCTCAGTCTCTCTGAGATGAACGTTCTCCCCTCAGGCTTCGAAATCCTGGCTGACCCCGCTGGACCAGCTAACAGAATGCCTGGGGAACCCTGCCTGGCTGTGCGGAAAGCCCCAGGCCCAAGCATAGGAATTCAGCGAGTGAGACCCCTCCCTTCCAGGCTTTTCCTTGGCATTCCTCTCCTGGGGCTTGGAGGAGGAGGAGTTGCAGCAGGAAAAGCCCGCCCACGTCCAGGTCACTGATGCTCATGCCAGGTCGGGCATCGAGTGGGGGCATGTGCGCCGGGCAGGCGGGATCCAGAGAGCAGAGGGGCGGGGCCGGGGCACAGAGGGGGCCCAGTGTTTTCTCCCAGGCTGCTTGGAACAGGATGTTCTGAAATGAGGAGGCAAGCCAAGAGGCAGGGCATGTGTGTATGTGAGCGTGCATGCGTGCGTGTGTTTGTGTGTGTGTGTGTGTGTAAGGTGAGTGACACTATGAGATGTCAGGGGCAGGATCTGAGCAGATGGGGGAGGGTTAGTCGTTTATCTGAGCAGAGCAGGTGGGAGCTAATGATAGAGGATGGAGTGTGGGAGCCAAGGGGGGAGGGAACGGGGGAGGGGAGGGGCATCTCATGCTCTCACTGTCCCCTGCCTCCTTCCACTGGGAAGAGCACAGGGGTCCCTGCTCTGAGCAAAGCCTCATGGAGCATCCAGGTGGCGGGGGTAGAAAGCTGACCAAGGTCTCCTCCCCAGTCTCCCTGGCCATCAGCCTGCGGCTTCTCTGGCTGACAAGTGGGTTTTATTGGAGTCACACGTCAGCTTATTTCCCACCGCACACCCATCCTTCCTGATGAATCAGGAGCAAGAGGCTGATTTGGGACCGCTACTTCTGGACATTGCCGCAGGGGGTTAAGGCATGTTTCTGGTGCGATTTAGGGTTTTTGTCCTTTTGTCCGGGATTCACTAATGATTCATTTGGTTCCATAAGAAGGCAGCCATTGTCTTGGTGTTGATGAGGTTAGATGAGGGATGGTGGTAGTTGGCTGGTTGTCATTGGGATTGACCAGGCCTCAGACTGTGGGAGCCTGAGACTAACTACGACTGACTGGCTGACTGAAACTGGGTTGGACGGATTGAGCTTGACTGGTTAGGTGACTGGTTGACCAGGAGACCGACTCAGCAGCTACAAGTCTGACTGGCTGACTGGTTGATAACAATGAGCTTGGTGGGTAGTTGACTTGTTGGCTGCCTAATTCAAACCGACTGGATAACTGGGTGACTAACGATGATCTCCTAACCAGTAGCTTTGGGTGATGATCTTGCCTGAATGACATTAGCTGGCCGGGGGCGTGGCTGTGTCCTTCAGGCTGACAGGATGACTGGATGTCTGACAGCGACCACACAGCCTTGACTGATGGCCTTTATTGCACCCTTGACTCTCAGCTGGCTGGCCAGCTGCTGTTCCTTTGTGGCTGTGACTGACCAGGCCACAGCCGGAGCTGCCAGTGACTAATGGGGACAGAACAACAGGCAGAAACTGACTATGCCCGACTGACTGGTCTGGCTGGGTGACCCGACTCTCTGCCTTAGTCCTCGAAAATCGACTGTCTGGCTGCCTTGACTGCCACAGGCCACCTGATGACCACCTGCCTGACTGACCGGTGTCCCGGAGTCTCGCTGTGAGACAACACCCTGCCAACCGACGCACCTTCATGTGCTGACTGGCTGACTGATTTTGACTGGCTGTTGGGTGACAGACGACTGCTACGGACCGGCTGGCTCTTTGAGGGGGGCTGACTGACCCTGCCTCGACTGGCCGGTCGGCCGACACTTTGAGATTGACCAGGTGGGGGAGACCAGCTGACCACGGCTGGGTGACCACCACGTGAGGGACCCCGTCTCACCACGTAGCCCTGACTGTGTAACGGGGTCTGACTCCGAGACAATGAACGATCGATGGACTGGCTGAGCCGGGCTGGCTGGCTGACAGGCTGGCTGTGACTGTGACCCCTGGGGTGAACAGCTGTGACTGGGTGTAGCTGGGTCCAGCTGTGAGTCAGAGGCCGACTGCCTGACTAGCTGACGGGTGGAGGCCGGCCGGACGGCTGGCTGACTCGTGTCGTGAGTGGCCCTGCCTCGCTGTGTGGCCCTGGCGGCGGGTCAGAGTCTGACTGTGAGACCATGACAGACTGACTGACTGACTGACTTTCCTGGCCGACTGCCTCTGGGTCGGCCTGTAGACACAGCCCCTACCTGTCCCAGAACCATGAGGGGCCCTACAGGGAGCTGGCCCGGCCTGAGGGACAGAGCGGCTTCTGTGGAGCGGCTGGGGCGGGAAGACGGAGGCAGGAGCCGCCAGAGGGAGAACGGGAATAGGCCCCGCCCAGGGCTGGGCCCAGATGGAAAGTTCTCCACCTCACCCTTGCAGGGGCTGGGTCACTGGCACACATTCTCTGAGCTGTGTTTTTGGCTCTAGTCTTATAGCTCATTTATTTGGGGGGAATGGGGTGGGGGGGAGGGAGCTGGGGGAGCCTATGAAAATATTGAGCCAATAACTCACCGACAGGACTCCGGTTATAGGAGCCTGGTGCGGGGAGGGGAGGGAGGAAAGCCAGGTGGGGGTGGGAGGGCTGGTTAAGGGGCTTGGCCTGGGGCCAAACTCTGCCCTGGAAAATTCAGGCCTTGTCCTGCGGAGCTGGGGAAGCCTTAGAAGGAGCAGGGTGTCTCAGGCACACCTCTCGTACTTCCTCCATTTTATAGCTGAGGAAACAGAGGCCCACAGCCCTCAGGGCCCACGGTATTTCCCAAAACCTGGCGCTCCGGGGCCTCCCCACCGGAACCCAGGAAAATGGTGAACTCTAGCTCTCTCTGACCTGCCCCAGCAGGCCCTGGGCAGCCGGTTTTCAGGGGTAGAGGTGAGGACTTTGGGCAAGACGCTTGGCCTCCCTGAGCCTCAGTCTCCTCATCTGTTAAACATATTTCTAACAGGAAGGCATTTGGCAGAACTCAGATGCCTCAACCACCTGCTGTATGCGTGGTTTCCTCACCCACAAATGCGAATAATATCAATAATGGCTCTTACTCTACAAGCTTCTCGAGAGAGAGGAGAAAACCGAATCCAGACAAAGACTTCAACTCAGTGCCTGGCACTTAGTAAACAACCAAGAAATGTGAGTTTTCATGATTACTAATACTCATCTCCCAGGGATATGTGCGGATTCATGAAGATCTTTCACACGGATGTACCTGGGAAGCCACGGAGCTCAGCCCCAAAGTGGTGGAAGGCAGCTGTGCACCTAGCAACCGCTCCTTCCCTGAGCCTGGCTAGGCTGTCCCCAGACGCCCTGAAATGCCACGGGTCCCCCCAAAGGATTCCACAGACTCTCTGGGGGCTTCGGCTGCTCCTGACGCCACAGCCGCTGGGGCCTAGCCCCCAGGGACGGGGAGGTGAAAACAGGAGGAAATTCTCTGGGGTTCCCCTGGGAAGAGCCAAGAACCCAGTCATCATGAGGAGGCCCTGGTGGAGGAGGGGCCTCTTCCAGGAAGACCCGGGGTCTCAGAGGAAAGGCCAGACTCTCCTCTGACCCAGGGCAGGCTGAGGGACAGGATTTCCCCAGGAGGCTGAGAACCCGGGTATGAGCCCAGAAAAATCCCTCCCACACTAACACAGTCACCCTGTTCTCAAAGAGCTGCTGAGGATGTGAGCTCATTTGACCTTCACAGCTACCCATAGCTGCAAATTAAAACCAAGTCATGAAGCCTCGCCAAGGTCACAGCCAAAGAACAGAAGGTCGCCCGGTTGCTCCTTCCTTCCTCATTCATTCCTTCCTGAGGCTTAAGACTTCAAACATGACTGCATGCGAATCCCAGCTCAGCCAGTTACTGGGTCTGTGACCTTGGGCCAATGACTTCTCTGCTCAGAGCCTCAGTTTTTCCCTCTGTAAAATGGGGATGACTATAGCACCAATCTCACAGGATCGTGGTGAAGATTTGACAAAATGCTCAGTAAATGCTTTAAAAAGGTAAGGCTCGGGGAGCGGAGAATTTCTCTCTTTGGCCCCACAGCTGCTTCCTCATCGCAAAATGGACGTAAGGACCTACCACACAGGGTCACTGGGAAGAGTTAACATGCACTTAGCATCGTTGCCGCCACCTCTCACGTCCTAGGTGATCGGTCACGGCCTGCACAGCTCTTCATAGCAGCCCCGCCTGGCACACAGTAAGGGCTCGATAAATAGGAACTATTTGTCTTACTCTTACTGGGTAAAGCAAAGAAGGAAACAAGCATTTAAATACGAAGGGTGTGCTAAGGGCTAAGTGAAGGTGTGGGAGAATGCAGAAGAGGGGCCCCTGTGAGTGGAGAAACTGTGAAGGAAGGAGGAAGGAACAGACGGCGTCAGAGACGCCTAAGCAGAAGGACAGACTGCACCAGCTGGAGGGCTCCCTACACAGGCAAGGCCCATGCAAAGGCCTGCAGGCTAGAGAGAGTGGGCATCTGGCAGCACCCCAGATCCTAGTGGGGCTGGAGTTAGAGTCCCAGGGGGGCAGGGCAGGAGAGGGTGCCCTCAGCCTGTGCTTGGGGTGGGATGGGGGCAGAATGAAGACCCTGATTCCTGAGTCCCAGGAACATTAGCGGAGGATCCTTTAGGCTTTGGCCAGGCTCTCAGCCAGTCCCTGAGCAGCTTTCCTGCCTGGGGCCTAGGACAGGGCTGCTGGGCTCCCCCCACCCCTGATGCTACAGGGCTTCAGGCAGGGGCAATCACTGTCCCATTTTACAAAAAAAAAAAAAAAAAAAAAAAGCTACTTTTGTATTGGTTTTCTGTTGCAGCTGTTAGAAATTGCCACGAACTTAATGGCTTAAAACAACACAAATGTATTCTCTTGCCGTCCTGGAGTTCTGAAGTCTAAAATCAAGGGGCAGGTCTGCACTCCTTCTGAAGTCTTCAGCAGAGAAACTCGTTCCTTGCCTTTTCCAGTTTCTAGAGGCCAGCTCTGTTCCTTGGTTTGTGGTCTCTTCCTCTTATCACTCCGACCTCTTGCTTTCATTTTCACATTGCCTTTTCTCTCTCCAGCCTCCTGCCTCCCTCTTAATAAAGACCTTTGTGATTACATTGGACTCACCAGGATAATCTCCCCATCTCAAGATCCTGCAATTAATCACATCTGCCAAGTGCCTCCTGCCTCACGGCCTTTGCACTTGCTTTTTTCATTGCTTGCAAAGCTTTTCCCCCAGATATCCATATGGATCGTTCCTCACCTCCCTCAGGGTCTGCTCAAATGAAACCCCTTATCCATATCCAGGTAGTCCTCATTCCTCTGATCCTGCTTTATTTTTCTCCATTCCACTCATCACCAACTGGTATATTAGAGATGTAGATATTTGTTTATTTTCTGTCTCCTCAGCAAGAATTTAAACTGCACAAAGAGGGACACCTGGGTGGCTCAGTCAGTTAAGCATCTGCCTTCGGCTCAGGTCATGATCCTGAGGCCCTGGGATCGAGCCCCACATTGGGCTCTCTGCTCAGCGGGGAGCCTGCTTCTACCTTTGTCTGACGCTCCCCTGCTTGTGCTCTCTCACTCTCTCTCTCTGACAAATAAATGAAATCTTAAATAAATAAACATACAAAGACCGGGATTTTTGTCTATCTCATTCACTGCCATATCCTCAACACCTACAATAACAAAATGAACGAATGGTTGAAGTTCAGAAAGGTAGAGTGACTTGCCCAGCATCACACAGCCAGTAAATGACAAAAGCTAGGGATTTGAACCCAAGTGGGTCTGACCCTCCTACATTAAGGGTTTGGCTCGATGATGCCTGTCAGCCTCTTAAAGTTTATTTATGTGGGCACCAGTCCTTCAGGCCCTGCCCTCTGCCTTCTCCTGGTTGATGATGGGGTAATTGTGGGCTGCTCTGTGACTCACCCTAGGAAATAACCAGAAGAATAAAAATAGTTTCTGTTGGCCCTGGGCATTAGATTTCACAATAGAACGGGGGCGCCGTGAGGAGCAAGGGTGTGCCTATTTCACTTGGCGCTGTATCATCTGCACTAGACAAATGCCGTGCACGGCGTTGGTGCTCACGAATCTTTGTTGATGAAGACCTGCTTTCTCTTTCTCTCTCTCTCTCTCTCTCTCTCCCTCTGGACTCTGGACCACCAGTTTCCGGCCCTGAGGTCCTGGCTACATTCCCTGCTTCTCTGCACATCCCTCTGGCTTCTGGCTCTCCAGGTTTCATGGCCCAGCCGGCAGAGCCTCAGGAGGAGGCCCCTCCCCTCCCCTGAAGTCCCTGCTCTCAGAGGCTAGTGCCCGTGACAGTCACCCCAACAGCATGGCGGGAAGGCCCTGCATTAGCCTTCCTGCCTCTCAGCCGGGACTCTACCCTCTGCACTGGCCCGAAGGTGAAGGCAGATGTGCTCTCTTAGACCCTTCCCGCTTTTCTGTACCTACTTCTCCCTTCCCCAGCCAGGATTTTTCAAGAAAACGCACCCTTTGCCCTTCTCTGTACTTTACTTCCTCCCAAGCTACCAGAAATTGAAGTCTATACACCTCCCATGCTGGGAGAAAGGGGGGACAGCAATGGGAAGGTGTAAACAAGGATTCACTGACCCCTGCTCTGCAGTCCAGAGGGGCAGGGCAGGGGCAGCTGCGAGGGTATCTCACCAAAGGAGGAAGAGGAAGACAGGAGGATCAGTTGGGCCAGCCGTGGCAGGAGGTGACAGATGTCACACTGTAGCCTTACTGAAGAGGAGGTCCCAATCCCTGTCACTGCAGCGTTCCTTCAATTGCGTGCACAGACATTTCAATCAGCCGCTAAAGCACCCCCGCACCAGCCGGGTGAACTCTACTAACTCCATGTTCTAGAGCCTTTGCTTTACAAACACACTCATCCTGGATCGATGTAATAATAGAGCCGCCACGAGTGGATGCCCAGCACCTACCACCAGCCAGGGCTCTGCGCTCAGCACTTGATCTCCGTTAAGACTCAGCAATTCCACAACGTTTCTGTGAGATAAGGTGTGTCCATTCTACGGATGAGAAAAACTGAGGCTCGGAGAGGTTAGGTCACTTGCTCAGGGCCACAGTGCTCTTCTCATTTCCACTTTTGTTCCCCTGCAAGGGGAATCAGCAAACCACTGCCTAGAGGCCAATCCAGCTGCTGCCTGTTTTCATAAAGTTTTATTGGGACACAGCCACACATGGTTGCTTACGAATTGCTTCTGGCTGCTTTATGCCCTATAGCAGCAGCGCTGATTCATCACAGCAGGGACAACATGCCCGCCCCCCCTCCCCCAGCCAAAAATATTTACAGTCTGGACTTTTACAGAGAAAGATCGCAACCTCTGCCCTATAATCTATTCTCTGCCTGTTCCCCAAAGGGATCCTTGTAAAGCTAACTCAAGTCATGATGCAAACTGTTTAAAATCTTTTGAATAAGATCCAAATTTCTTCCCACAGCCCATAGGGTCAGCTGGTACCTGCTAACCTCTCCCACTCTCACCCCCCATTGACTATATTCCAGCACATGGGACTTTTTCCTATTTACCTAATGTCCTGGGCTCTTTCTAACCTCAGGACCCTTGCACATGCTGTTCCCTTGTCTGGAATGCTTTCCCCCCAGCTTTAAGTCTTTTTTTTTTTTTTCTTTTAAAGATTTTATTTATTTTTGACAGAGAGAGAGTGTACAAGCAGGGGAAGAAGCAGGCAGAGGCAGAGGGAGAAGCAGGCTCCCCGCCGAGCAGGGAGCCCGATGTGGGGCTCGATCCCAGGACCCTGGGATCATGACCCGAGCCAAAGGCAGATGCTTAACCAACCGTCTGAGCCACCCAGGCACCCCATCCACAGCTTTAAGTCTTAGCTCCAATACCATTTCCTCTGAAAGGCCTCCCCTGTTGTTACTCTGCATCCCCATACCCGGTCTATTTCTTTTCTAGAGTGGTCATAGTTTGTCATTTTATCTTTATGTTCACTTTTAATTTCTCCTTTGCCCTAGGCTGTAAGCCCCACGAGGGCAGGGACTGTCACTGTGTTGATGAGTGATTTATCTTCTGCTGGTCCAGAGGAGATGATCTATAAATATATCTATGAACATATGGGTGACTGCAGCACACCCATGTTGGCATCCAGGTCCTCGGGCCTCCCAGCCACCTCCCCAAGCAGATACTCCTGTCCCCTCATCCTTCCCACAAGCACTCAGAAAGCAAGATTCATAAAAGTCTGCAGAGGAACTAGATAAGTCCTGAGACGTGAACAGCCACGCCCTGCCCTCAGCAAAGTCTCCAGAGACCAAATCCTAGCACCTCAACCTCTTTCCTTCTTGGGAAATGGCTGGCCAGAGAAGAAACGTCCCCTTGATGGCTGCTCCTTGCTCAGGCCCCACAATATGTTCCCTAAGATTCCCATCCCCTGAGAGGCTCTGGGACATAGCTGGGCTTCCCTGGAGACGGCGACACTGCAGGACTGGGTTTGGTGCTGAATGGGATCCCAATCCCAGGTGTAGGGGGGTTGGATGGGGGCCACTAAAAAGATATGTCCATGTCCTAATACCTGGAACTTGTGAATGTGACTGTATCTGAAAAAAGGTCTTTACAGATGTAGTTAAGAATCTCAGGATGGGATCATCCTGGCTTACTGGGTAGGTTCTAAATCTAATGAGAAGTGTGCTTTTAAGAGACAGAAGAGAGGGGCACCTGGGTGGCTCAGTCGGTTAAGCATCTGCCTTGGGCTCGGGTCATGATCTCAGAGTCTTGGGATCAAGTCCCGCATCCGGCTCCCTGCTCAGCGGGGAGTCCACCTCTCTCTGCCCCCCGCTCATGCTCTCTGTCTCTCTCTCTCTAATGAATAGATAAAATCTTTTAAAAAGAGAGAGAGAGAGACAGAAGAGAAGAAGATGCAGACCCAGGAGAGGGCCAATGTGCAGATGGAGGCAGACGCGGCCCCATGCCCCAGAACACCTGCAGCCGCCAGAAGCCGAAGCCGGCAAGGAAGGAGCCCTTCCTAGAGCCCCCGGAGAGAGTGTGGCCCTGCCACCACCTTGATTTCAGATGCCGAGGCCCCGGAACTGTGACAGAAGACATTTCTGGAGCTCTGTAGGACAGCCACAAAGCGCAGGCTCCCTTCTCGCTTCAGCCCATAAAGGACATGCTTTGGAGAATCACAGACTTGTCTGCTGGAAGGGACCCCCCAGGGCCAGGCCACCTGCCATTGGCTGAATCCAGGCCCCCCAACTGCCCCAGACCGCTGTTTTCACTTGCACGGCCACTCTGCTCTTCTTCCCTTAGTATCTGTCTTCATGGGCCCCAACTCGCGCCCTTCGCCAGTGTATTTCCAGAGAGAGCTTCACCTGCGGGGAGGGGGGAGCCCGCACCACCTGCAGTTTGACACATCCGCCCTCGGTTCATGTGTGCAGGGCACAAAACCCTTGTGAAGCTCCCACTCCGTGCTGGACGCCACTCGAGGCTCCGGAAGCGCCGCGGGGATGATGCAGACGGGGCTCCCTATCCGCGTGGGCCCGGCATCCTCCTGCAAACTGCCCGGAGAAATACAAAGCTGTTAAAACTCATGATGTGTACTGGCGTGTCCCTTCAGACTGTCTGTGACCCCCACGTGGGGAAGTGCTGACATGACGTCACCCTTTCTGGAGCCCGGGGAGCAGGCTGGGGGTGAATTCTGCCCGTGCCATCGCCTGGCTCCAGGCCCCGAGAGCCCCCGTCTGCCCGCCCATCCCCCGAAGCAGAAGGCGCCAGTGCCCGGGGCTCTGTGAGAGAGAGGGCCCCCCCCGGTTGGGGGTACGTGGTGGTGCGGGGGCTGGCACGGTGCAGTTTCCAGGTGCTGAGCCCACTGGGCCAGAAGCTGGCTGGGAGGGCAGGCGAGAGGGAGAGGCTCTGGGAGAGAAGGTACAGCCCGCCAGAGCTCAGAGCCTGTGCCAACCCCATCCTCCCACGGGCGACAGGAAGGGGTGTCGTATGACTTGTGGGATCTGTGGGCACACAAACCGTGAAGCTGGATACTCGCCCAGGGAGGACAGGAAGCCTGCTTCTGAATCCTTCGGTTGTAATAAACATCATGCATTGAGTATCTACAGTTTGTCAAACCCAGACGACCTGTTTTACATGGTTTACCAGCACAACAATCACCAGTTTTACAGATGAGGAGAGAGAAGCACCCCAGGTGGACGAGGCTAAGTGACAAGGCCAGGATTTGAACCCAGGGCTCGTCTTAGCCACCTCACTCTACCACCTTTAGCTCTATTTCTGAATTAGTAAGGTGTTTTTGATTGCAAGGGACAATTATCCAATTCAAACTTAAGCCCACCTCTATCCCCAAAAGGAATTTATTATAGAGTTTAGGGCTTTTAGGCACAGCTGGATCTAGATGCTCAAACAATGTCCTCACATTTCTGTCTTACCCTTAGCTTTGTTTTCCTCAGATCAGCTTCACTTTAAGGTACCAGAGGTACAAAGGTGGCTACCCGAAGTTTCGGGTTTCTACTCTGTTTTACAGGCTCACTGGAAGGCAGACCTTCTATTCTAATAGTTCTAGCACAAGTCCTGGGTATTATTTTCATTGGCCCAGCTTGGATCACATGAGCAGCCCAGACCCAATCATTTGGCCAAGAGGTTGCAGCATTCCCATTGGCCAGAAATGGATCAGATGTCCACCCCTGAAGTGAGTAGGTGAGGACAGCAACCTCTGCCCCCAAAATCACAGAGAATGAAAATGAGGGGACGGGACTCACCCAAGGGAAATCAGGACTCATGTACCAGCAGAATAGGTTCTTGGCAAGCAGAACCCATTGACCTCCACTACCGCCTGTTTCTCCCTTCAGTCTTTGGTAAAGTTCCTTTGGAAAATCTCCAACTTCATCCTCATGAAAAGAGGAGACAAAGCCTTCTCCCGCCACAGCAAGGCAAGATGGCCTTGGGGTGAGCTGCCTTTGTGTGGTAGATTGGACTGTAGAGGAAGCAGATTGTACCTCTCCCTGAACTCATGGTAGGCTGGGCCATTTGACTGCCTTTGGCCAACAGGGAATGAGTGCGCGTGTGGGAACACAAGCTTCAGATGTGTTTGCTTCATTTAGTTCGGTCTTCTGTGCTTCTGCCATTTACCGTAAGACATCCTCAGGATAACTACAGAATGCAGAGCAACGAAATACATGGAACACACCTGATCGTAGACCCCCGACCTAAAGCAGAGCTACCCCAGATGACCCACAGACCCAAGGGCAAGACATATAAATGGTTGTTTTTGTTAAGTTCCTAAGATTGGGGGCAAGTTGCTGGGTATGCAGCATTAGAACAGCAAAATCTGGAGGTTTTCTGTTGAGGGAGACCACCATTCTTTGAAGTCAGCGGTCTTTCAGGAAGTTAGTACTCTGAGCTGGGGCAGTGCGTATTCTGCCAACCTCCCCTAGGAACCCAGAAAGCCACCTACTTCAACACGGCAGCCATATTTCAACTCCTACCCGAGAAAGTCTCCACAGGCCAAAAGGAGCTTCAGCATCTTTTCTGGAGTCCTGCAATTTGCCCTACCCTCCATCTGGGGTCTCTCGGGATCTTTACCAGTTGTATTACCTTGGGCAAGTCACTCTGAGCCTCAGTGTCCCCATCTGCGAGAGGAAATAATACTAACCCTTGGCTTTGGGGGGAACTGATTGAGAGAATATAAATAAAACACAGCTGTAGGGCCTGGTGCAGTGAAATGTTAGCTTTATATTTACTTACTTTTTAAAGGGCTGGAGGAGTAAAGATGTGTTTGACTGTGCAGTGTGTTCCTCGGAGCCTTGGGAAAATCCTGCAGGAAGCCTGTCTATAACCCACAGCAGAGAAGCTCCGGGGGCTTGAACCTGGGAGGAAACGAATCTGGAACTTGGCAAGGCAGGTTTTTCTTTTCTGTTTTGTTTTGTTTCGTTTCAGTCACTTGAAATCACATAGCTGATGTATTTACTTTGATGGTTCATCACACAAATAAAAATAAAACAAAGATGTGAACAGCACCAGCAGTTGCTACCGCTTGAACATTTGGGGAGAAACCCTGGCTGGAGGAAAAGTCACAATTCCATTAATTAGGAAGACATGGAATTCCCACCCTTCATTGCCATTGGGAATTTACTGTCAGGTGGGATTTTAATGCACATTGGCCAACCAGCCCCTGGTCCAGCCTTCTTCGGGCTCTGCCTCTCCCAGCCTCCTGTCCTCAGCCCTGCTGTGTGGACCCGAGTGGAATAATGGCCCTTGTTCCATGACTGTAGCAAAGCAATAGCTAATCTGGTGCTCACTGGGTGCCAGGCACTGTGTTAGACACTTGATGGGAACAACCCCCTGAGCGCTCACCGCATCCCTGCGAGGCTGCTATCCGCTTTCCATCAGACGAGAAAATGAAGACTCAGAGATTTCAGGTGTTGTGCCCACACCCCATGTCCAGTGGGGGCAGATCCGGGACGTGAAGTCAGCTCTGATTACAAAGCCTGCACCTCAAGTCCCTATTTTGGGCTGCATCGAACGGTCCTGGGTACTGCCAGCCCCAGGGGACGCTGGGTCAGCAAGAGTCACCTCCATCTTGTATGGAACCGCAGGAAGAAGTTCCATGTCAGGGCCTTCCTTCTCCTCATTCTGTACTTCCCGCACCAGTCTGCGGATCTGGCCATGGCTCCATCTCTCTCCTGGGAGGGATGGACCCAAAGCTGCAGCCTCTTCTGCAGCTTCTCACTGGCCATATCTGGGAAGGGCATCCTTGAAATTTGAAACTTCTGACCCCACAGCAAGTTCCCCAGTCCGGGCCTTGGTGGCAAGCAGGTGTCTCCACGGCAAAGCGCACTGTAAGGGGCTGCAGACCCCCACGTCCTGCTCTTGGCATGACCTCTTCCCAGCCGCATGGCCTCAGGCATTCGCTAACCTGCCTGGGCCTCAGTTTGCCCATCTATAATGAGGTAGCGTACAGTCGGCTCCGGGGTTTCCAGTTTTAGGCGAGGACAGACTGGAGAAAGCACGATGAAAGAGCAGCTGCTGCACGAGAGGCCTGGGTCTTGGCACGCCTCCGTCCTCACGGGGAGCAGTGGGAACACTCCTGACCTGGCTCATCCCTGAGGCCCCATCCAGCTCCGACATTCTGTGTGATTCTTGGATCTCAACACATGCCCCCCAGAAAAGTTTTTCTTCCCAAATGCGTTAATCGAGACCCTTGGGATCCAAGTGACAAAAACTCAATTCAAACAAAGTTAAGCAAAAGGGAGGGATATACGGGCAGAGTCCCTAGAATTCCAGGGTGGTTTTTTTTCAAACTTGGCACTCCCTTGCTTAAAGCCCCCTTGAATGGCTTTTCGCAGACTCCTGGAAAATGTGAATGCGTTCCTTTTTTTTTAAGATTTTATTTATTTATTTGACAGACAGCAAGAGAGGGAACACAAGCAGGGGGAGTGGGAGAGGGAGAAGCAGGCCTCCCACGGAGCAGGGGCTTGATCCTAGGACACAGACTCAGAAGGCAGACACTTAATGACTGAGCCACCAAGGCACCCCGTGAATGCATTCCTTTAGCCTCTCAGTCTGTGCCTGACTTGGCTCCTGGTTCTCACTCCCTCATCCTGAACCTTCCTCTCGTCCGGGCCTTTGCACATGCTGTGCCCTCCACCTGGGATGTTTTTCCCCAAGCTCTTTCCTATTGGTATCTGGCTCACTCTCCCCTTCAGGCTTCAGCTCATTTGTCACCTCTTCAGAGAGGCCTTTTCCTTTCCCCTCCAACTTAGGTAGCGCCCATGGCTCCCTTTCACCTCACACGGCCCTGTCTCGGGGTCATCGTCCGCAGGGAGATCACCCGCACGCTCATGTGCTTGCTTGTCCATCTCCCCGTTAGACTGTCCTCTGCGTAAGGCACTCTGAATTGTTTCGGGGGGCATCCCCGACATCCAACACTCTACTCGCCGTGCACAAGTGCTTCACAAATATTTGTGGAATGAATGAATAAATGGTTGACAGTAACTCTTCAGGCTTTAGCAAGTCCAGATTCCTCTGCCTCAAATTCAGCATGTCCCTGCAAACCAGACCCTCTTGTTTTTCTCAGCGGGAAGCCACCCCACCCCACACCGCCAGGTCTATAAGCAGTGTATCCTTGGTACCTCCCCGCCCCCTCCCACCAACCCATCCCCCCGCCAGCCTGCCAAGTCTCCCCTGAATCTCCTGAAGCCAACCACCAACCACTTCTGCCCACCCCCCCCCCCGGCCCAGCCCCCCCCCCCCCCCTGCTTCCCAGGGACCCTCCCCTTCTCACCTCACTCCAACCTCATCCCTGCAGCTCCGCTCTGATTGTACCTCCCTCTGCTGAGAAGCTTCCCCAGCATCGTCCCCACGCTCTGGGGAAGCTCATTGCCTTCCTCTAGGCCTGCCCCCAGGAGCCCACCGTGTGCCTTCCTGCCCCCTCTCTTTCCGCTCTAGCCCCGTGTTCACCAGACTCCTGCCCCCGGCTTAGCAGAATACGCACGACAGTTGTTCGACCCTTCTGCTGGGGCTCCTGGAGCCGGTCTGCCTCCTCTCCCGCGCTTTACACTCCAGGACCAGAGACACTGCCTGGCTTTGCACGCGCAGCCCAGCCCTGCTCCTGGCATTTAGTGGTGCTTGATAAATATCGGTAAATGAATGGTTGAATAAACGCAGTTGAATACCTATCATATGCCAGACGTTAAGCTAGAAATGCAAATACGTTATCTCATTTTCTCAGCAATCTTGCAATGTAGGTACTATTATGTTTGTTGATTGAATACATGAAGGAATCAATGAAGGAATGGACTAACAGGGGCAGAGCCACAATCCAAAAGGCCAGGAGGAAATAGAATTTGTGAAAGGCACCCAGCGTCAGGCAGGAGTGAATAAAAGAGGCCGTGGCGAAATGCGGCCTCATGGCATCTATTATAGGTTGAGTTGTCTTCCCTCGAAATTCCTGTGCTGAAGTCCTCACTCCCAGCACCTCAGAATGTGATCTTACGAGGAGATAGGGTCTTCGCAGATTATGTTAAGATGAGAGTGTTAGTGTGGGCCCTAATCCCATGTGACCGGTGTCCTTATAAAGAGAGGAAACGTGTTGGGGCACCTGGGTGGCTCAGTCAGTCAAGTGGCTGCCTTCGGCTCAGGTCATGATCCCAGGGTCCCAGGATCGAGCCCTGCATTGGGCTCCCTGCTTCTCCTGACCCTCCCCCCCCCCCCCCCCCCCTCTCTCTCAAATAAATAAATAAAATCTTAAAAAAAAAAAAGAAAGAAAGAAAAAGAGAGAGGAAATGTGGTCACGAGGTGCAGGCACACGGAGAGAAAATGGCCCAGGAAAGGGGCCCTGGGACAGATCCTTCCCCACAGCCCTCAGAAGGATCCCTGCCAACACCTCGATCTTGGACCTCTAGTCCCCCAAGTGTGAAACCATACACTGCTGTCCTTGAAGCCCCCCAGCCTGGGGTACTTGGTTACATACCACAGCCCCAGCCGACTAAGGCACCTCTGAAGGCATTCACAGTGCAGACACATTTTTCAAGCCCGGTGGGCCAAACGAGATTTTGTCCGGAGGCCGGAGGCCGCATCATATGGGAGGGGGCGCAGGGGGCAAGCACGGCAGCTTCCCCAGCCTGGGCCACACTCTGTCCACCGGGAATTGGCTCTGTGGGAAGCTGAGGTCAAGCACATCAAATGGGAATTCAATTACGGTTTGGAGACGCGTCCTCGAGGTCACAGATTAAATGAGGGCAGGTGATGAAGCCAGGGCCTCCCTGTGGCGCTGGTGCCCCGGGCTCGAGAGGCTGGGCAGCGGCCCCGTGCAGAGCCCGACGAGGCCCGGCTGGCTAGTTTGTCAAGCATAGGAGAAAGCCTGAATTAAAAAGAAGAGGTAGATTGGATTCGTTTGGGCATGTCTGTCGACTAAGATCCCCAGCATATGGTCATCAATGCTCTGTAAAGCACATCGGAACTGCCGTTTACAAGTATCTGTTAATTGTAAAAATGGAATCTATTTTTTTCCCCTCCATTTAATTCAGAAATCTCATGTTACACGGAAAGGTTAATTACAAACCGACTTCTAAGAACCCTTTGTTGGAAGCTTCTGTTTCATTTTCTCCAAGATGAGTCCTTGAACTCCATATTTGGGAATGCAGACTCAGGCTGGCTTCGAGAAGTCACTTCCTCCTTCTAGCGGCCCCCAGACGCAGCAAACCTCTCAGATGGCCTGATGGAGCTGGGACTAACCAGAAACCACTTCAAACCATCCCAAACCATCTAAAATGTGGTTTTGTTGCTTTTTCCATTTAGATTGAAGACCACCATCTTTTCAACATGTTGTCCTGGTTGCAAAAGTAAGAGGGTCTCAAGTTCTGGGACCACAATGAGAGACATACAATATTCCAGTGGCTACGCCAATTAGATCTGTTTGCTCCCAGCGCTGGGGAAGGTAAATGGTCTATTACTTGGCGGGTAATGCATACCACATGGCATTCCTCAGCCTCAAGGAAGCCTGAGAGGCCTCGTTTTTCTAATGATAACTACAGGGGCATGGCACAGAGGAGGGCCCCAGCACCAAGGCTGAGCCCCTTCCCCACCATTAGCTGTGCCATGAACTTCCCTGCTTGCCATGGCCCCATTGCAGCCTTCCCAGAAGGCTTCTGTTCTCTCCAGGCATGTCTGAAAGAAATAGCAGGTGTGGGCAAGGCTGGTTTTGGTCCGCCTGGCCACTTTTTGCTTCTTCTAGTCTCTTCAACTCCATATGTGTCCATGGGGTCTCACCAGGCAATCATTATTGTACCCAGCCCCTGGGTATCATGGCTGGGCCCATCAGAGGACTGCATCCCTCTGTTCGGGTCAGGGATGGGCACATGACCCAAATTCCCTGGGACTTAGAGCTAGTGTGTAAAGATAGTCCTCCTCTTTAAAAGAAAAAAAAAGGGGCACCTGGGTGGCTAAGTCATTAAGCGTCTGCCTTCGGCTCAGGTCATGATCCCAGAGTCCTGGGATTGAGCCGCACATCGGGCTCCCTGCTTGGTGGGAAGCCTGCTTCGCCCTCTCCCACTCCCCCTGCTTGTGTTCCCTCCCTCGCTGCATCTCTCTCTGTCAAATAAATAAATAAAATCTTTAAAAAAAAAAGAAAAGAAAAGAAAAAAAGATTTATTCTGCCCTATAGGGATATACACCTAAGCTTCCAGAACCAATGTTCTTACCTGATGGAGTGCTCCTGGCTGCAGATGAACCACAGAACAAATCACAATGATAATAATAATAATAGTCAGATACTTACATAGTACTGACTCTGGCAAGCACTGTTCTAAACACATGACATATATTACCTCCCTGAATCCCCACAACTTTCCTCTGATATCAGTACTCTTATCACAGATGAGGAAACTGAGGCATAGGAAGGTTAAGTAACCTGCCCAAGGTCATAGAACAAGTGAGATTCAAATCCAGGCAATCTGGCTCCAGAGTCTTCACTCTTAAGGGCTAACATAGAGTGAGCAAAGGAAAGAGGGAGAGATGTCATCTGTTAAGGCCCTGGATCTAGCCATGCCTGAAGCTACTCCTGGATTTCCCAGCATCACAAACCAATTCATTCCCTTTGTTTGCTTAAGCTACTGTGTTTTGTTGTCTGTCTCTTGCAACCAAAGCAGTCCTGCTTCATACATCCCTCCAATACATTCTGCCTGGGTAGAAGACAGGCAAGAAGCATCTCAAAGAATTTTCTCTAGTAGATTTAACAGGGTTCTGACTATGAACATAAAATCGTTCTTCTGCTTCTATTGTTAATCTTATTTCACAGACTATGAAACTGAGGTTGGAAGAGGTTGAGTCACTCTTCCAAGACTACATAGCTAATAAGTGACAGGTGTGCCTGAGTCCCCCTCAGGTCTGCCTGACCCACTGTCCATGACCCTGACTACCTCTATCCAAATCCATAGTGTCATTATGCTGATTTGTTTTTTTAAAGACTGATTGATTGACTGATTGATTTTAGAGAGCAGAGAGTGCGAGCGGGGAGAGGGAGGGGCAGAGGGAGAGGAAGAGAGAATCTCAAGCAGGCTCACCCTGAGCGTGGAGCCCTCTGTGGGGCTTGATCTCAGGACTCTGAGATCATGACCTGAGCTGAAATCAAGAGTTGCATGCTTAATTGACTGAGCCACCCAGGTGCCCCATCATTATGCTGATTTGTAATGCATAGCCCAACTACTTCCAAAATTCACATCAAGGGTCAGAGTAGAAATGCAGATGCCAGGACAGTTAAAATTGGTGTTTTGGGTTTTTTTTAAAGTAATCTCTATCCCCAATGTGGGGCTTGAACTGATGACCACGAGATCAAGAGTCACATACTCTACTGACTGAGCCATCCAGGCACCCCTAAATTTGGTGTTTTTTTAACAGCAATTTTATTTATATATAATTCCCATGTTATACAATTCAAACATTAAAATGTACAACTCACAGAGTTATGCAAGCATCACCAAAATCAACTTCAGAACATTTTATCACCCCAAAAGAAACCCTGTACCCTTTAGCAGTCACTTTGCATGTCCTATAAATTTGCCAGTTCTAGACATTTCATATCAGTAGAATCATACAATATATGAAATCCGTGTCTGGCTCCTTTCACTCAGAATAATGTTTTCAAGGTTCATCCATGTCATAGTATGGATCAGTACTTTGTTTCTTTTTATTGCCAACACTGCAAATTCTATGGATATATTGCATTTTATTTACCCGGTCATCAGTTGATGGATATTTGGTGGGTTTTTTTGTCTGTTTGTTTTACTTTTTGGCTATTCTAAATAATTGTGTGTACATGTTTTCCTGTTTTCATTTTTTGGCATATACCAGGAATTGCTGGGCAGTATGGTAACTCTATGTGTAACCTTTTGAAAAACTTTCAGACTATTCTCCAAAGTGGCTATATATACCATTTTACATTCTCACCAACAATGTATGAGGGTTCAAATTTCTCCACATCCTCGCTAACACTTTTTATTATCCATCTTTTTTCTTATAGCCATCCTAAGTGGTGTATCTCACCATGATTTTGATTTGCATTTCTCTCATGGTTAATGATGTTGAGCATCTATTCATGTCCTTATTGGCCATTTGTATATGTATATTGGAGAAACATCTATTCAGATCCTTTGCCCAATTGTTAATTATGTTGTCTTTTTACGATTGAGTTGTAAGAGATATTTATACATTCTATAAAGTCCCTTACCAAATACATGATTTGCAAATATTTTCTCCCATTCTATGAGTTGTCTTTTCACTTTTTGATGGTGTTCTCTGAAGAATGAAAGGTCTTAATTTTTATGGAATCCAATTTATCATTGTTTCTTTGATCGCTTGTGCTTTTGACATCATATGTAAGAAATCTTTGCCTGATCCAAGGTCATGAAGATTTATTCCTGTGTTTTCTTCTAAGAGTTTTATAGTTTTAGCTCTTACATTTAGGTCTTTAATCCATTTTGAATTAATTGTGTAAAAAGTTAGGGTGTCCAGCTTCATTCTTTTGTATATGGACATCCAGTTATCCCAGCAGCATTTGTCAAAAAGACTAGTCTTTCTCTGTTCAATTGTTTTTGACACACTTGTCAAAAATCAACTGACTGTATTTCTGGACTCTCAATTATATTCCATTGATCTATATGTCTTATCACAATATCATGATTATTGTTGCCTTGTAATAAGTTTTTAGTATAAGATGTGTGAGTCTTTAATTTTTTTTTTTTTTTTGAAGATTGGACTATTCTGGATCCTTTGCATTTCTATGTGAATTTTAGGATCAGCTTATCAATTTCTGCAAAGAAGCCAACTGGGATTTTAATAGGATTGCATTGTGTCTGTAGATCATGGGGGAGTATTACCATTTTAACAATATTAAGTTTCTGATCCATGAACATGGGATGTCTTTCCATTTATTTAGGTCTTCTTTTGTCTCTTTCAACAATATTTTATAGTTTCCAGAGTATAGGTTTTGCATTTCTTTTGTTAAAAGTATTCTTTCTAAGTATTTTATTCTTTTTAATGCTATTGTAAAATGGAATTTTCTTCATTTTATTTTCAGATTGTTCATTGTTGGTATATAGAAATACAGTTGGTTTTTAATATTGTTCTTTTATCCTGCAGTCTTGCTGAACTTAGCTGTAATAGCTTTTTAGTGGTTGCCTTAGAATTTTCTATAAGTAAGATCATGCCAGCTGCAAATAAAGAGAATTATACTTATTTATTTCCAATTTGGGTGCCTTTTATCTCATTTTTTTGCCTAATTATCCTAGCTAGAAATTTTAGTACAATGTTGAATAAAAGTGGTAAAAACAGACATCTTTGTCTTGCTCCTGATCTAAGGGGGAAAGTATTTAGTCTTTCACCAGGTAGTACAATGTGGGTTTTTCATAGATGCCTTTCATCAGTTTGAGGAGGTTCTCTTCTATTCCTAGTTTGTTGAGTGTTTTTATATCACAAAGGTGAAAATTAGTTTTAAAAAGAGACCTCAAGACTTTCAGATAAAGACAGAGCGTTGAACACACATATCATTTTGTTCCCTCTTGGAACACCATTTAAACTAGAGTAAAAGTTTTTTGTTTTGTTTTGTTTTGCAAAAAAACCACAGGTCTGAAAGAATGAAGAAAATATTTTAAGCTGGAAAATAGATGGGTAGATAGCCACTGCCTGCAGAAAGCCAAATCTAAGCCAAGTTGAAAAAACCAACAACCAACCAAATCCGCCAGAAAGTCAGGAATTTATTGCTCATGTAATTCTAGAAGTGGAGGTGAAGGGTGGGGAGGACCAAATAAGGAGGATTGGTTAAAAGCCAGTAAAAAAAACAAGTAGATGGCTTCCCACATCTGCTCCCTGGGCTCACCCCTCACTCCAGGATGCAGGGGACCCACCCCTCCTCACTCCCCTCTAGAAAGGAGGTTTATTTCCCGGAGAGTGTGAGGCAGAGGATGTGTGACTGTCCATGATGAAGGTTGAGGTTCTAGATTGCTCCCTGTAGGTCTCTACCTCCAGGCAGGAATTTGGAAGGGTCTGACGAACGCAAACTGGAAAGACCTAAAGACATTTACACTCGGGGTTCCCCAAAAAAAGAGTTCCGCCACATCCCTCTATACTTAGCAAGCTCTATTCTTGGCTTGGTGTTTTTAGACTCTTAGCCCTCCTCTCTTACATAGGAGATTTAGAGACACCTGAGAAGAGCCTTTACCAGGACATAAAACAAGGAACTTAACAACAGCAGACTAGTCTGAGAAAAGAAAGCTTTAAATCATCATTAATTTTCTCAGATGAGAAAGTATATGGCAGGCATGAAATAAGAGGTGGAAATGGCAAAAAGGAAATGTACAGAACAACAACAAAAAAATGGCTCTTGGAAACTGGAAACATGACAGAAGAAATGGAGAATTAATAGAAGAAATGGAAAGCAAAGATGAGGTGTATCAGTTTTCTGGGGCTGCTCTAACCAAGTTCCACAGCCTGGGATGCTTAAAGCAACAGAGATTTACTGTCTCACAGTTCTGGAGGCCAGAAATCCAAAATCAAGGTATCAGCAGAGATTAGTTCTTTGTGAGGACCCTACCAGGACAATCTGTTCCTTGCCTCTCTCCTCACTTCCGGTGGCTTGTTGGCAGTTCTTGGTGTCCTGCAGCTTGTACAGACATCAATCTCTGTCTTCATTTTCACCCGGCGTTCTCCTTGTGTGCATGTCCACCTCTGTGTCCAAACTGCCCCTGCAATAATGACACCAGTCATACTGGATTAGGACCTACCCTATATGACTTCAGTTTCACTTGATTACCTCTGCGAAGACCTTATTTCCAAATAAGGTCACATTCACAGACACTGGGGGTTAAGACTTCAGCATCTTTGGGGGACACAATTCAGCCCATAACATGAGGTCATTTCTTTCTAAGAAGAACAAAAGCCTAAAAAGAACACAAAACAGAAATCACAAGAAAATCAGAGGAGCTACAATATCTGGATAACAGAAGTTCCAGAAAGAAAAAGAGAAAATGAAATCATCAGTGAAATAGTTCAAGGGAGTTTCCCAACACTGAATGACTTGAATTTGGGGATTGAAAGCACCCACAGGGCATTCAGCACAGTTGTGAAAATAGACCCACACCAAAGAGCATAGTCATGAAGTGTCATTGTACTGGGGACACAGAAGAACTTCAGAGAGAGAGGGAGAGAATACCAAGCAGACTCCCCACTGAGCCCAATGTGGGGCTCAATCCCACGACCCTGAGATCATGACCTGAGCTGAAATCAAGAGTCAGACATTTAAACAACTCAGCCACCCAGGCACCCCTAAGGTTTTATTTTTAAGTAATCTCTGCACCCAATGCTCAAACTCACATCCCTGAGACCAAGAGTTACATGCTCAACTGACTGAACCAGCCAGGCACCCCCAGGTAAGCTTCTTTAAATGTCCAGAGAGAAAAAAATATGTCTCACACAAAGGATCGGGAACCAGAGGGCTTTAGGCTTCTCATCAGCGTCACCAGATGTGAGGAAGAAAAATGACTTCCAAGATTGGATTGTAGCAGGTGGGTATGAAGGAAGAGTAAAGACATTGTTGGTCTTGCAAGGTCTCAAAGAATAAAGCTCTCACACGCACATCCTTTCTCAGGAAACTACTGGAAGATGAGCTCCACTAAAATGAGGGGGTAAAGCAAGAAAGAGGAAGACTGGGATGACAGGAAACAGGAGATACAGTGGAGAAGAGAAGGAAGGACATGCCAGGATGATGGTCAAGGGAGGTCCCACTGTGAGAGCCTGGATGGAGACAGGTCAGGAGACTCTAGGAGAGATGTCTCCAAGGCGCTACACTAGGACACCTGAAACCAATGGACCTGTTGGCAAAAAATGAGAGGACAGGCCAGTTAGAGTGCCAATTAGCCTTTAGTTTCACCCGACCCTCGGCATTTCCTCCCCTTTTCTGACCAGCAGCTTCCAGGAGGCTGTCTCTGTGGATTGCAACTCTGGGCTCCCTCACCCTTGGCTTCCTGTTGGGTTGGCTAATGAGTAACACTGGCAGGAGATGAGAGTGGATGAAGCAAGGGAGGTCAAGTGTCTTTCATGCCCCTCTCTGCCTGCTTGATGCCACCATCTTGGCAGCAGCTACATTATCTATCCTTCTCTGACCACAAATCCTGCAAGGCTGCCCCTCCTCCACAGCCCCAAATCCACTGGGCTCCAGTAATCCTATCTCCCCCCTTTGCTCTTCATGCCTGGCACCGGTAATGGTTTCCCCCCGTTGCTAAAGTCTGGGGGTGCCTCTCCATCCTTGTCCACACCTCTCTTAATAGACCTTTCATGGATAGCCCTTGGATTGAAAGCCCATGGGTCAGTGACATGCTCTGTCTGACCAGGGCCCTGACTAAGCCTGGGGATGTTTGTTTTTGAGTTGGTGATAAATGTGTAGAGAAATAAGAAAGCAAACAAAAATAATCACTCCAGAAAACAAACCAAAAGAAAGACAAAATAATCATAGTTTTACCATAAAACTCCACCGTGCTGTAGACTTATATAGTCAAAATAATATAAATACTAATATTGATCTAATCAAATATAATAATACAGAGAGTGGGGCAGGGGTCAGGGAGAAGTCTACATTTGTAGACTAAAAATGGGCAGAAGGAAAGAGAGCTAAAACCTCACCTCCCATAACAGAAGTCAAGAGGTAACAGGTAAGATGGAAAACACAGGAAGGAGCCCACTGGGCATGATTCTTATGACATACAGAAAGAAGTACCAAAGAAATAGTGATAAGGAGAAAAAAGAGTTTCCACTGAAGAAGGGGAAATGGAGGGACGCCTGGGTGGCTCAGTCGGTTAAGCATCTGCCTTCGGCTCAGGTCATGATCCCAGGGTGCTGGGATTGAGCCCCATGTCGGGATCCCTGCTCAGCGGGGAGACTGCTTCTCCCTCTCCCTCTGCCTGCCACTCCCCCTGCTTGTGCTCTTGCTCTCTCTCTATCAAATGAATACATAAAATCTTAAAAAAAAAAAAAAAAGGGAAATGGAAGACGAGGGAAGCAGGACTGGAAGTTGGGGTTGCTGTTACTCTTTTTTTTCTTTTTTTTTTTTTAAAGATTTTTTTTAATTTATTTTTTTG